>NC_050198.1:52734298-53089646 GCF_004126475.2 Phyllostomus discolor
TTTCTTTATGATTAAAGACAAATGGCCCCTTACTACTAATAGAGAAGCAAAGAATGACAGGCTTTATGTCCTGAAGAATAGCTGACTTGATGGGTCATGAATAATCACTGCTAAGCCAAGGTGCCTCCTAAACCTCAAGTAAATCCCTCTTGCTCTAGCTCTCTCCCTCTCTTGATCTCTTATATGCACACTAACACAGCAATCCTGAGATACCAAGATTTCTCCCATGCCAGGGATAAAAATGCACTTCATACCCTGAAGACCCCTAGGACCTGAGCTCTTCTCTTGGAGCTCACAGATATGTGCCTAAGATTAAGAGAATTTACAAGTTGACCAAGGGAACGGCACATTATCCCAAAGGCTGCTTTTCATTCTTGCCAGTGTATTTCTTACCAATGTTCTTGTCATCAATGCCATGAGAATGGTGTATCTTAATGGCTTTACATAAACACTATCACTTAATTTTTATAGCAATCTTATCAGATAGGTACCTTTCCCATTTTGTTGATTATAAAAACAGGTTTAAAGAAGCAAAGTGACCTGATCAACAGCACACTTAAGAGACAAAATTCAAATGCAGGTTTATCTGACTCCAGCCCCAAAGCTCTTACATCCCCCTTGGAGTCTTCTATCAGAGCCTCCCTGCCATGGACACTTGCAAAAATAACCTCAGGCAGAGTTGGGGACATTGTTTTTTCCTTCTTTTTGCCTTTAGGGTTCTCTCTACCATCTCCATCATCCATTCTCAGAGACTTTTAATATGCTTTCAGGGAATGTCCAGAGGAGAATGCTCATAAGTCATGGCAGGCCATAACAAACTGACAGTTTTAACAGCACTTTGCTTGGTCCATCAAAGGGAGGAGGTACACCAATTCAATGCCACTCCTACCTCTCCAGGCTACCAATCCTTTTACAACAGTGTCACTTGTGGGGATACTCCTTGCTCTAAGAAACTGACTGCTGAAAACTCAGGCTTAAGTCTCAGTACCTAGAGAAGGAGTCATTAACAGCAATTCCAGGACTCAGGTGAAGTACAGTCTAGCCTGTCTTCTCTTCCTATGTGACAGCCACAGCATAAACCTCTGCATAATTCTATCAACATAAGAGACTGTGGTGCCAGCTTTGTAATTTGCTTTAAATGTTGGCATTTACACAAGTCCAATTAGAAACTGGGGCATCAAAAGTTAAATATTGAGGATGGTGGAATTGATGACAAGAGCTGTGGAATGCCAAAGATAAAAAAGATAAAACCAACATCAAGATTCAAAATGACTGCCCTGGCTGGTGTGGCTCAGTGGATTGAGTGCTGGCCTGCAAACCAAAGGGTCACCAGTTTGATTCCCAACTGGGATGCAGGCCTGGTCCCCAGTGGGGGCATGTGGGAGGTGGCCACACATTGATGTTTCTTTCCCTCTCTTTCTCCCTCCCCTTCTCTCTATCTAAAATAAATAAATAAGATCTTTTTTTAAAAAGGTCTTGCATATCTATAATTACAAAAATATCTAACATGTGTTGAGCATTTCGATGAGCCAATCATGGGGCTACGTATTCAAATGCATCATCTTATTTAACCTTCACAGATTTTAGTATAATCATCATCTTCAACTGCATAGCTGAGAAAGCCAAAGCACTATGTGATTAAGTGACTTGCCCAAGATCACACAGATAATAACAGAGAGAGAAGTCATACTCAGGTCTCCCCAAGTTTTAAGCCTATTTTCTTGCCACTGTACCCTGCTTCAAATTTGACATGAACATTACATATGTTCCGAGTGTATGTCAGTGTGTCAGACTGCAGGCCAGGAAGGAAAAAATTCTGAGATGCCAGTGAGGCAGGAAAGGCCATTCCCAAAGGCACTAGAACACCTTGTGTCCTTTCTGGCAAAATTGTCCCAATTACACACCACAACTGCCCTCTACAAACCCAGTGCACAGCCCAACAGGTAAGCAACTGACCACTCTATACCCACCTCCATCCTGATACCCAGATTTCTACTGGATACATGAAATGGATAATGGGCCAGTAGAAGGTCCTGTGAGAGTTCCCTCATCTGTACAATGGAAACAATAACAGTACTGACTCATACGTTTATTATAAGGAGTCAATAAGTGTAAAGTGCTTAGAAAAGTACACACTACATTGTAAGATAAATGATACATAGTAAGACAGAGTCACTTACTAGCCTAGTGACTGAACAAGTTACTTAAAATATGTGTGTCAGTTTCCTTAATCTTAAAATGGGTCTAACTACAGTACCTAGCTGAAATGGTTGTGGGAGAATTTAATGAGATATGATCACATAAAGTGATCAACATAATGCCTAGAACATAGTATACACTCAATACATGATAGTTATTACTGTCCTTAATAAAGCAATGTAAATGAATATCAAATTTATTATTCATAACAAGTAAAGCTATCAAAACCTTCATGAGATTATTTACATTTCAATTTAGCACTTGATTACAACCAAGAACCAAAAGATATGGGACAGATGACAAATTCTATGAGTGGCTACAAAGACAAATCCATAAAGAAGAATTCTTAAAGGAAATTATACCATTTTATGAGCTAGACAAAAATAAAAATACAACATATCAAAAGGGATGAGGTTGTTTGTTTAAAAAAAGAATGGTCTCAAATCAGTAATCCAAAATTCCACCTTAGGTATCCAGGAAAAAATGAAAAAAAGAAGGAATAAATAAAATAATAAAGGATGGACGTCAATGAAATTAAGAACAAAAACAACAGAGAATATCAATGAAGCCAAAAGTATGTCTTTTTAAAAAAAATCAATACAGTTGATAAAACTCTAGGCAGAATGACAAGGATAAAAAAAGAGAGAAAAAAAATCTACCAATATCAGAAGGGAAAGAAGGGATATCACTACGGACCCCCAGCAATTATATGGATACTAAGGGAGATATTATGAATATTTCTAAGCACATAAATGTGAGAACTTAGATGAAATAGAGAATTTCCTCTAAACCTATAAATTACCCAAACTCATGATAGATGAAATAGATAACCTGGTCAGTCCTATTACAGAAATTGAATTCATACTTAAAAACTTCTAAATAAGAAATCTCCAGACCTAGACAGTTTCAGTGACCAGTTCTACCAAATATTTATAAAATTTTGGCCAGAAAAGAGAGGGAAACATTTCTCAACTCACTTTATGAGACTATTATTACCTAGCTACCAAAACCAGAAAAGAGAAGGTACCAAAAAAGGAGGAGAAAGAAAACTAAGACTAAGCTAATGTCCTTCATGAATGTAGACACAAAAATGTTATTTTTTTATTTTTTTAAATTTAGTAACATTTTCTAGTACATTTATTTTAAATGTTTACTCCATAAAATGTTAGCAAGTCTAATGCAGCAATATAAAAATAATAAATACTCCATCACTAACTGGGGTGTGTCATGGTAATAAAAGGTTGACTCAATGTTTGAAACTGAATTAATGAAATCCTCCAAATTAACAGTTTAAAGAATAAGTACATGATCATATCAATTGACATAGAAAAAGGGTTGTGTCAAAATTCAACATCAATTCATGATAAAAAGATAAAAAAACTAGAAATAGTAGGGAACTCCCTCAACCTGATAGAGAGCATCTAAAAAAAACATTACATGCCCAAATGTTATATTGAATGATGAAAGACTGAAAGCTTCCACCACTAACATAGGAAAATGACAAGGGTGCCTGCTCTCAGCCCTCCAGTTCAACAAGATACCAGTAATCTTAGCCAATGCAATAAGGCAACAAAAATAATGGAGCTTGGCCCTGGCTGGTGTGGCTCAGCGGATTATTGAGTGCCAGCCTGCAAACCAAAGGGTCACTAGTTTGATTCCCTGTCAGGGCACATGCCTGTGTTGCAGGCCAATTCCCCAATCATGCGTGTGTGAGAGGCAACCACACATTGATGTTTCTCTCCCTCTCTTTCTCCCTCCCTTCCCCTCTCTCTAAAAATAAACAAAATCTTTTTTAAAAATCATGGAATTTGGAAAGGAAGAAACAAAACCATCCCTATTTGTAAAGAACATGGTTATATGTGTAGAAAATTTCAAGGAACCTAAAAAACAGCTCCTAGAACTAATACATGATTTTAGCAAGGTTACAGGATTGCAAGGTTAACACACAAACATCAAGAACATGACACCAAAACATTTTACACATAATACTAATGTAAAATTGGAAACCAAATTTTAAAAAACAGTATTTACAATATATCCCCCTCAACTGAAATATATATATATATATATATATATATATATATATATCTCCTACAAATATATATCCAACAAAATATGTACACAATCTATAAAACAAGAACTGCAAAAATTGATGAAGTAAATCATAGAAAACCTAAATAAGTAGAAACCCATACCATGTTCAAGGATTGAAAGTTTCAACATAGGAAAATGTCAACTCTTACCAAAATGATCTATCAATTTAATGCAATTATGACCAAAATCCCATCAGGATATTTTCTAGATACAGGTAAACTGATACCAAAATGTGTAAGAGCAAGGAAAGTAGAATGGCTAGAATAATTTTAAAAACAGGGAAGAAAGATGAAGAAATCACACTACCTGTTTATAAGGTTTACAATGCAAAGTTACAGCAATTTAAACAATGCAATACTGGCCAAGAAAAGACAGAATAATGAAACAGAATCATCCAAAAATAAAGCCACACTAATATAAGATTTGACTTTTCACAATAGTGCAAAAGCAATTCAGTGGAGAAGGCATAGCCTTTTGAAAGGATGGTGATAGAACAATTGGACATTATATATAACACACTCAACCTAAACCTAATGACTTACATAAAAGCTAAGTCACTTTGAAGAAAATAAAAAGCAAGCTATAGAATGGTAGAAAATATTTCCAAGTCATATAGCCCAGAAAAAGTTTTTTATTTAGAATATATAAATAATACTTATACTCAACAATAGGAAAACAACCCAATTTAAAAATGGGCTACAAAACATAAACAGATCCCTCACCAAAAAAAGATAAAAAATGGCAAATAAGCACATAAAATATTCTATACCATTAGGATAATGCAAACTGAAACCACAATAAGATGCAACTCCTCACCAATTAGAATTAATAAAATAAAAATACTAACAAAAGCAAATGTTGGAGAGACTGTGGTGAAACTGGAACTTTCATATTACATTGTTAGAAATGTGAAAACAATTTGTGAAAGCAGTTCCTTCTAAAACTTATTAGAAGTTTTAAAAGTAAAAATTACTCTTATTGCCATTGTTGGTATGGCTCAGTGAACTGAGCATCAGTCTGCAAACCAAAATGTCTCCAATTTGACTCCTGGCCAGGGCACATGCCCGGGTTGTGTGACAGGTCCCCACAGTTGGGGGTATGTGAGGGGCAATCTATGGACATTTCTCTCACTCATCAATGTTTCTCTCCTTCTCTTTATCCCTTCCCTCTCCTCTCTTTGAAAACAAATAAATAAAATCTTTTAAAAATACTCAACATGTGATCCAAAAACCCTGTTCCAAGATATTTACCCTACTGAAATGAAAACTAAGGGTTACACAAAAACCTTTACACAGATGTTCATAGCAACCCTATTCATAGTAGCCAAATCTGGAATCAGCCCAGATGCCCTTCAATGGGTGAATGAATAAACAAACCATAGTAGCTACATATCACTGAAAGCCACTTGGCCATAAAAATGAATCAATAAATGATACATGTAACAACTTGAATAAATCTCAAAGGCATTGTGCCAAGTTAACAAAGTCAGATTGAACAGGTTATATACTGTAGGGTTCCATTTAGATGGCATTATCTAAACAACAAAACTATAGTGATGGACAGCTAAATAGTGATTTCTAGTACTTAGGGATGTGGGAGGGTGTCAGTCTAAAGTGACAACATGAAGAATTTTTACAAGTAATGGAACTATTCTATACCCTGATTTTGATGGTAGTTCCACTAAACTGCTCTGGAGCCATATCCACAGTTGTCCACCACACTCTGGAGCAATTTACATGCAGCTTACAGAGGCCTGAATGGGCAATAAAACACTGTTCTCCAAAAATTAGGGATCTGTGCTCTGATTGCTACTTCTGATCACAAAGTTACTGGCACAGAAGCAGGCAGCTATTGTTAAACACACACCCATTGTTAAAAGCCTCTCCCTATCAAGCTGATGTGACTTCTGTGGGACTTAAGGACAACCACATTTCCCTTATTCATTGTTCTCTTTCTCTCCTTTTAGGGGCGAGAAATTGAAGACTAGTATATTCAAAAGCACCTGCACATACTGGAGAAATTATAAAATCACTGTCCAAGCTGAGGTAAAGTAACAGATTCACAAAAGACCCAAGGAGACCTTAAATTTACATCTCAAACTGATCCTCAGCTTGGAGACAAACCCATCAAATCCTGGGAAATGAGGAAAAATCAGACTTCCAGAGTTAATGGGGGAAAATCAGACTTCCAGAATTAGCACATAATTAGATTCAAAGTTCCAATTATCAAAAATGACAACAACAAAAATAACAAGGCACACAAGAACTAGGATATAGGAAAGTATGTCTCACTGAAAAAGAAAAAATATATACCAAGAATTTTCCCAAAAAATCATGAGATAGCAGACCTACCAAATAAAGATTTTAAAAAACCTGACTGACAGGTGCTCAAAAAACTAAAGGAAAATATGGGGGAAATAAGAAAATGAGGAGAATTCTGGCCAAGATGGAGGTGTAGGTAGACACACTGGGCCTCCTCACACAACCAAAGAAGGACAACCACAAATCTAAAAACAAAAACAACCAGAACTGACAGAAAATAGAACTGTCTGGAAGTCCGACAACCAAGGAGTTAAAGAAGAAACATTCATCCTGACCAGTTGGGGGGGGGGGTGGACAGCTGGGTAGAGAGGACTCATGACAAGGTGGTGACTGGCAGACACTGTGGTACCACAATCGTGTCCAGATAAACTAGGTAGAACAACTGGGGAACCAGACAAACTGCACAATCCAGGGTTTTAGAGCAGGGAAATACAACCTCAAACCCTCTGACTGAAAACACCTGTGGGGGTTGAGGGGAAATGGGAGAAACTCCCAGCCTCACAAGAGAATTCTTTGGAGAAACCTACAGAGTCCTAGAACATACACAAACCAACTCACCTGGGAATCAGCACCAGAAGGGCCCAATTTGATTGTGGGCAGTGCGGGAAGGGACAGAAAACTCGCAGAGTCTTGAACAAGCAGCACTGTTCCCTCTCGGATCCCTCCCCACCATATAGCATCAGAATGCAGCAACCTGGGTTACTGCAGCCTGGTGAACACCTAAAGCTATACTCCTTACTATATCACAGGCATGCCAAGATGAAAAAAAAAAAAAAAAGGCCCAAATGAAACAACAGATCAAACCTCCAGAGAAAATACACTAAGCGATGAACAGATAGCCAACTTATCAGATGTACAGCTCAAAACACTGGTAATCAGGATGTTCACAGAATTGGTTGAAAATGGTAACATATTAGAGGAAAAAATGAAGGCTATGCTAAGTGAAATAAAGGAAAATGTAAAAGGAACCAACAGTGACAGAAAGGAAACCAGAAATCAAATTAATTGTGTGGACCAGAAGGAAGAAACATTCAACCAGAACAGAATGAAGAAAAAATAATTAAAAAAAAAAATGAGGAGAGGCTTAGGAAACTCCAGGACCTCTTTAAACATTCCAAAATCTGAATCATAGGGGTGCTAGAAGGGGAAGAGGAAGAGCAAGAAATGGAAAACATATTTGAAAAAATAATGAAGGAGAAGTTCTCCAACCTGGCAAAGGAAATACACTTCTAGGAAGTCCAAGAAGCTCCGAGTCCAAAAGGAGTTGGACCAAAGGAGAAACACACCAAGGCATATCATAGTTACATTAGCCAAGATTAAATATAAGGAGAGAACCTTAAAAGCAGCAAGAGAAAAGGAGACAGTTACCTACAAAGGATTGCCCATAAGACTATCACCTGATTTCTTAAAAGGCAAACTTACAGGCAAGGAGGAGCTGGAAAGAAGTATTCAAAATGATTAAACGCAAGGACCTACATCCAAGATGACTCTATTCAGCAGCAAAGCTATCATTTAGAATGGAAGGGCAGATAAAGTGCTTCCCACATAAGGTCAAGTTAAAAGAGTTCATCATCACCAAGCTGTTATACATGAAATGTTAAAGGGACTTATCTAAGAAAAAGAAGATAAAAAATATGAACAGTAAAATTACAACAAACTCACAGCTATTAACAACCAAACCTAAAACAAAAACAAACTAAGCAAGCAACTAGAACAGGAACAGAATTACAGAAATAGAGATGACATGGAGGGTTATCAGCTGAAGGGTGGGAGTGGGAGAGAGGGGGAAAAGGTATAGGGAATAAGTAACATAAATGGTAGGTAGAAAATAGACAGGGGGAGGTTAAGAATAGCATTAGAAATGTAGGAGCCAAAGAATTTATATATATGACCCAAGGACATGAACTAAATGGGGGGATGTGGGAGGGAGGGGCTGTGTGGGGTAGAAGGGAATAAAAAGTGGGAATTTTATTCCTTTCACTCCCCTCCACCCTGCACACCCACTCTACCCCTACAATGTCCCCCCTTTAGTTCATGTCCATGTTTCGTAAGTTCTTTAGTTTCTACATTTCCCGTACTATTCTTGCCTTCCCGCTGCCTATTTTCTACCTACCATCTATGCTACTTATTCTCTGGACCTTTTCCCCCTCTCTCCCCCTCTCCCCCCCTCCCACTCCCTTGTTGCTAACCCTCCATGTGATCTCCATTTCTGTGGTTCTGTTCCTGTTCTAGTTGTTTGCTTAGTTTTTGTTTTTGTTTCAGGTGTGGTTGTTAATAATTGTGAGTTTACTGTCATTTTACTATACATGATTTTTATCTCCTTTTTCATAGATAAGTCCCTTTAACATTTCATAAAATAAGGGCTTGGTGATGATGAACTCCTTTAACTTGACCTTATGTGGGAAGCACTTTATCTGCCCTTCCATTCTAAATGAAAGCTTTGCTGGATGGAGCAATCTTGGATGTAGGTCCTTGCCTTTCATGACTTGGAATACTTCTTTCCAGCCCCTTTTTGCCTGTAAGGTCTCTTTGGAGAAATCAGCTGACAGTCTGATGGGAACTCCTTTGTAGGTTATTGTCTCCTTCTCTCTTGCTGCTTCTAGGATTCTCTCCTTCATTTTTACCTTGGCTAATGTAACTATGATATGCCTTGGTGTGTTCCTCCTTTGGTCCAACTCCTTTTGGACTCTCTGAGCTTCCTGGACTTCCTGGAAGTCTATTTCCTTTGCCAGATTGGGCAAGTTCTACTTCATTATTTGTTCAAATAACTTTTCCACTTGTTGCTGTTCCTCTTCCCCTTCTCGTACCCCTATAATTCGGATGTTGGAATATTTAAAGATGTCCTGGAGGTTCCTAATCCTCTCCTCATTTTTTTTTTTAATTCTTATTTCTCCATTATTTTCTGTTTGGTTGTTTCTTTCTTCCTTCTGGTCCACTCCATTGATTTGAGTTCCAATTTTCTTCCCATCACTATTGGTTCCCTGTTCCTTAGTGTAACCTTCATTTTTTCATCTAATTTGTGATCAAATTCAACCAATTCTGTGAGCATCCTGATCACCAGTGCTTTGAACTGTGCAAGAGACAGGTTGGCTATCTCTTGGTCACTTAGTTGTATATGCTATGGAGCTTTGATCTGTTCTTCCATTTGGGCCATTTTTTTTGTCTTGTCACACCTGTTACATATGAGGGGCAGAGCCTTAGGTGTTCACCAGGGCAGGACAACCCAGTTTCTGGGTCGTGACGCTGTCTGTGGAGGTGGGGTCCGAGATGGAACAATGGTGCTTGCTCCACTCTCTGTGGGATTTCAGGCCCTTCCACCACTTCCCCCAAGTAAACTGGGCCTTTCTGCTGCTAATTCCCATGTGGTTGGGCTGGTGCACATTCTAGGACCCCGTGGGTCTCTCCAACGAACTCTCCTGTGAGGCTGGGAGTCTCTCCCTGTGCCTCAGCCCCCACAGGTGTTTTCAATTTGTGCCCCAAGGCTCTATTTCTTGGCGCTGGGACCCTGGGCTGCATGGTCTGTCTCACTCCCTAGTTTCACCTCATTTATCTGTGCACAAATGTGGCACTGCCTGGTCAGCCTGCCTCCTTGCATGCAATGCCTTGCTTCACAATCACCACTTCACTGAGTCTTGCCATTGCCACCCCATGCCTGGGGTCTGCCAGCCGCCTCCTGCACCCCCAGGGTCCACCCACTGTGGTCTTGTGCACCCAGGATGCCTTACGTGCCCGGTGCAACCGCTTTTTGTGCCGCAACCCCTCTCCGCCTGGCTGTCTGACTCTGCCCCTCCTACTGGTTTGGATGAATGTGTCTATTTTAACTCCTTGGTTGTCTGACTTCCATACAGTTCAAGTTTCTGTCAGTTCTGGTTATTAGTTTGTTTCTAAATTGTTGCTGAACTCATTTTGGTTGTGCAAGTAGGCACAGTGTGTCTACCTACGCCTCCATCTTGGCTGGAAGTGGAATAAAATATATTTATAAAAAAGAAAATGATGTGTGAAGAAAATGGAAATATCAATGAAGAGATGGAAAACCCAAAAAGAGACCAAAAGCCAAACTCTAGATCTAAAAAACACAATAACAGAAATGAAAATTATTTGTTTTGGTTTTTTAATATATTTTATTGATTATGCTATTAGAGTTGTCCCATTTTTTCTCCCCTTTATTCCCCTCCGCCCAGACACCCCTCCCTCGAGTATCCGCCCCTTTAGTTCATGTCCATGGGTCATACATAAGTTCTCTACCTTCTCCATTTCCTATACTATTCTTATCCTCCCCCTGTCTATTTTGTGCCTACCTATTATGCTTCTTATTCCCTGTACCTTTTCCCCCATTCCCCGCCTCCCCATTGATAAACCTCCATGTGATCTCTATTTCTGTGATGCTCTTCCTGTTCTAGGTTTGCTTTTGTTTTTGTTTTTAGGTTTCATTGTTGAAAGTTATGAGTTTGACGTCATTTTACTGTTCATAGTTTTGATCACCTTTTTTTTCTTAGGTAAATCTCTTTCACATTTCATATAATAAGGGTTTAGAGATGATGAACTCCTTTAATTTGACCTTCTCTGAGAAGCACTTTATCTGCCCTTCCATTCGAAATGATAGCTTTGCTGCTGAATAGAGTCATCTTGGATGTAGGTCCTTGCCTTTCATGACATTGAATACTTCTTTCCAGCCCCTTCTTGCCTGCAAGGGTCCTTTTGAAAACTCACCTGATAATCTCACTGGAACTCCTTTGTAGGCAACTGTCTCCTTTTCTCTTGCTGCTTTTAATATTCTCTCATGTTTAATCTTGGCTAATGTAATTATGATGTGCCACTCTGTGCTTCCTTGGGTCCAACCTCCTTGGGGCTCTCTGAGCTTCCTGGACTTCCTGAAAGTCTATTTGCTTTTCCAGATCGAGGAAGTTCTCCTTCATATTTTGTTCAAATAAGTTTTCAATTTCTTGCTCTTCCTCTTCCCCTTCTGGCATCCCTACCATTCATGTGTTTGAATGTTTAAAGTTGTCCTGGAGGTTCCTAATCCTCTCCTCATTCTTTTTTTTTTTTTTGAATTCTTGTTTCTTCATTCTGTTCTGGTTGAATGTTTCTTTCTTCCTTCTGCTCCAAATCATTGATTTGAGTGTCAGTTTCCTTCCTGTCACTGTTGGTTCCCTGTTCATTTTCCTTTGAATAGCTTTCATTTTTTCCTCTATTTTGCAACATACTCAACCATTTCTGTGAGCATCCTGATTACTAGTGTTTCGAACTCTGCATCTGATAGGATGGCAAACTCTTCATCACTTAGTCTATTTTTGGAGTTTTCATCTGTTCTTTCATTTGGGCCATATTTCTTTGTCTTGGAGAAGATATTATGTTGTAAGGGGCAGAGGCTGAGGTATTAGCCAGAGTGGGGCAACCCACATAGCTGTGTTGTGGTGCTGTATGTAGGGGAGGGGTCAGAGAGGGAACAATGCCACTTGCTTAGCTCTCAACCAGCTTTCAATCACTTCCCCGCTACACACAAGCAAATTGGGCACTTCTGGGGCTGATTCCTGAGTGGGTGGATTTGTGCACATTCTAGGACCCTGTGGGTCTCTCCAAAAAACTCTCCTGTGAGGCTGGGAGTTTCTCACACCACCACAACCTCTGCAGATTTTTAGAGCCAGAGGTCTGAGGCTTTATTTACCTTGCCAGAGCATGGGTAGCACAATAACTCTCGCTCCCCAGTTGTTCCTCCCAGTTTATCTGCATGCAAGTGTGGGACCATTGGGTCCGCCAGCTTCCACCTTGCCTGCCCCAGTCCACCAGCCACTGCCTTGTCTGCCTGGTCTACCAGCCTCCACCCTAACTGCAGGTCACTGCCCCTCCTACTGGTCTTGATGAATGTTTCTTCTTTAACTCCTTGGTTGTCGGACTTCCATAGAGTTTGGTTTTCTAGACATTCTTGTTATTTTTTGTTTTTAAATTTGTTGCTGTCCTTCTTTTGGTCGTGCGAGGAGGCAAGTGTATCTATTTACACCGCCATCATGTCCAGAAGTAATCCCAATTTTATTTTAGAATGTGTATATATACACATAAAACACGGAGGTAATTATACCAACATATTTATAAAGAAATTATCAGTTATTCTTATTTTCTTCTTTATTGTTTTCTGTAAAGTACAATGTTTCCCCTACAGTGATCATGGATTACTTTTATAATGAGAACAAAACATTTCTACATTTTCATTAGCTACTGCACAGCTGCTATATATCTTGCCCAAACCTTATCTATTATGTTGTACTGATTTTTTTTTCCTGGAATTGCTTTTGCCCAATACATAGCATAGTAGATTCCTCTCTTGGCTTCTGTAAGGACTGAGTGAGTTGACAAAGTAAAAGAGGCCAAAAAGTACCAGTCCACATTTCTCTACTGTGTACTGCTTTGCATGCTTGCTCAGATGGGAAAAGTTATCTAAATCTTCACCATTCCTTTTACCAAGAGACAGTATACATCCAAACACATGTTTAGGACAGAGCAGCCCAAGAAGAAGCAAAGAGCAGGCCCTGTTCCAGGAATCTTCAGTCAAACTTCCAGGAGAGTATTTGGGAGATAAAAATACTAAATCAGAAAATGTGGGCCAAGACTGTAGAAGCCAAGTTCCCTAGGAGAGAACTAAATTGAACATATACACATGGGAAGGAAGGCAGGTCCCTGTCTATGTATCAGAGGAAGAGACCTTTGAACAACCTGAAAGCTTCTTCCCTCTTCTAAGCATTAAGAAAATAGTATGTATGGATTCAAGGCAACAACTTGACAGGTGATTCCTGGAAAAGCAGACACGTGAGCAGCATTTTGCATAAGAAAGGAAATTGGTCTTGAATTGCTGCTTACTCACTATGTATTTCCTAGGTTCTTGGTCTCTCTACCTTTCAAATCTGCAGCATTCATATGTAGGACTTACTCTCCCTTGCCAAGACCAGAGTCTTAATAAAGCCTCTCAGGTCAGAAGCAGTCTCCCAAACACCTTTATCAGTAAGCTCCAAAGCTAAGTTAAAAAGCAGCTCCTTTTAAGGTTCCAGAGTGGCTGATCTGTTCAGCACTGGGAAAGAGGGTGCAGATATGGTAAAACCATTCTAAGATATTTAAAATACAAATGGTTCAGCCTCAGCACATTTCATGAACTTAGAATGGTCCTAGAAATATGAGTCTCCCTTGGGAAAGTTCTGCTCTTTAAAAATTTGACAGTTCAACATCACTAGCCATCAGAGAGATGCAAATAAAAACCACAGTTAGACGCCACTTCACATCAGTCAGAATGGGCATAATAAACAAATCGACAAACAACAAGTGTTGGAGAGGTTGTGGGGAAGAGGGAACCCTAGTGCACTGTTGGTGGGAATGCAGACTGGTGCATCCACTGTGGAAAATAGTATGGAATTTCCTCAGAAACCTAAAAATGGAACTATCTTTTGACCCAGCAATTCCACTGCTGGGATTATACCTTAAGACCCATGAAACACCAATTCAAAAGAACCTATACATCCCAATGTTCATAGCAGCACAATTTACAATAGCCAAGTGCTGGAAATAGCCTAAGTGCCCATCAGTAATTGAATGGATAAAAAAACTGTGGTACATTTACACAATGGAATACTACCCAGGAGAAAGAAGGAGTTCCTACCCTTTGCGACAGCATGGATGGAACTGGAGAGCATTATGCTAAGTGAAATAAGCCAGGCAGTGAAAGACAAATACCATTCAATCTCATCTATAAGTTGAACCTAATCAATGAAACAAACAAGCAAGCAAAATAAAACCACAGACATGCAAATAAAGGACCAACTGACAGGGACCAGAGGGGAGTAGAGTGGGGGGTAACAGGGGAAAGAAGGGGAACATGTACAAATAACTCATGGAGATGGACAATGAAAAGGAGCATGGGGGGTGGAGAGGGCAGGGAAGAACATGGGGGGAAGGGGGCACAACTGTAACTGAACAACAATAAATGTGAAAAAAACTGACAGTTATAATAAATGGATTCTAGAAAGAGAAGGTCACAGTGCTACTGAACTCTTATAATATCATGTGGCTCAGAGGCTTACATGTTATCAATCTTGCAATGCCAAGATCACATGTGAGGTTGTTGTAATTCCCCTTCCCAATCCCGCCTGCTTCCTGTCCCTACCTTGGCTCACACCAGCCTACAGTCCTTTCTCCATCTAGCAATGCACACCCCCTGCTGTCTGCAACACAGTTGAAATTTCATCTCATGTCTTTCAAAAGCCTCTCCGGACTGAGTCAACAGATAACCATGGCCAAATAATCCAACTTGCATCACAAATCCATTCCTCTCCATATGTACATGAAAATGGGCAAATTTAAGGGTTTCAGTGTTCTTGGGGAGAGGGGACCATACACTTTCCTGAGACAGAGGATGTTCACTACCTCTCTGCTATGCACTTTTCTTACCAATGTGAGGTGGGGAAAGAGTCCTTTGCCATTCAAACTGCACAGGTCAGTGATTTACTCCATGAGCCTCCTCAACCTGGCAGCAGACACTTGGACAACCAGGAACATTAAGCAGCAGGTGTTCACCAGACAGATAAACTGTCTGATCATAATATAAAGCTGGGGAAATCATAATAGCCATTCCAATTTCCTTCATCTATTCCTTCAAAATATCCCAGCTCAGAAAGAGGAGAGCTCCAAAAGGCTGGCTTCTCTAAATGACTCACAGCCCTTTATGAAAGCAAGAATTTCACCCTCTTCTAAAATAGCAGCCACGATGTTAATGAGCAAGCTGAAAACTAAGAGGTTGACTGTACACAGAGTCCTTTGTGGTGGTAGGATTCATAGTGATTGGGAAGAGTGAGTGAGTGTATGCTACCATGATGACAACACCCAACCTCAGCCTAATAACCAACCCAGGGAGAGACCTAGGAACTCCAAACCATGCCTACTGCCCAAAGCTACTTCCAGACACGGCAGACAAGCCTGCAATTCACGTGAATGGTGGTGTCTTCAGCCCTAGCCCCACCTATCAACTGTAACAGAGATCTTAGCTTTCTTCCTCCAGTTTTATCTTTGGATAGGGGATGTAATATAAATTAACCTTGATATGCTAACTGTACTCCAAGAAGAGCATTAAACACACCAGAGGCCCATTCCCCCAGCATAAGGGATTTGGACTTCAGGCTCTTTTAAGATCTTGGTCAAGCTGAGGGCTACAAAGGCTAGAGGTGGAAATTAGGAGAATCTTCTCTATACCACTGAGAGAAGCACTTGGGGTCCTAAAAGCAGCATTGTTTCTAAATGTGAAGGGCTAGGTCTTCAGTTGACAAGGAGTCCTGATGGCACAAGAATCTTGGCAGAGAGGTGCAAAAACAGCTGACTCAGGCTAGCAACTGCTCTTTTCCATCCAGTGTCGCTGTTGTGGTTACTAACTAAAAACCTAGGATTTTCAAGCCTTAAGAAGAGGTCATATCACCTACAGGAAGTGTCACCAGTCACCAAGAAGGAAGGGTTGTCTGGCTTTTAATTTACATCCAATATGAACACTTCTGACAGCTGCAGATGGTTCCCCAGCCTGGGGAGCAGAAAATCCCTGCTCTGATCCTCATGCAAAAAAGTGTGACTGTGAACTCTGAGTATCTCTATCCCTAAAAACCATGTCACCAAGATGAATTGCAGCTTTCCAGAATCACCTCACTACACTCTCACTATGGTATTCCTTTTAAATACTGAAGAAATCTCTCCTACTACCTTTGAAATTATTAACAAAGTCACTGTATTGTATTCATGTAATCTCCTCCTTCCTCCTTCCTTCCTCACCTCTCCCCCGACTCTCTTTTGTCTAGATTTAATTCTCTAAACTCAGGGTCAGCAAAATATAGTTCTCTTGTTATCTATTTTTGGGGGGTGGTAATAAAATATATATAACATAAAATTTATCATCTTAACAGTTTTTACGTATTAATACAGTGGCATTAGGTACATTCATATTTTTGCACAACAATCACCATCATCCAGCTCAAGAACTTTTTCATCTGGTCCTCCTATTTTTACAAATAAAGTTTTTACTAGAACACAGCCAAATGCATTCTTTTACATATTATTCATGCTGCTTTCATGTTACAACAATAGTTGCTTAGTTAAAACAGAGGTCATATGACCCACAAATTCCAAAATATTTACTATCTGGTCCTTTACAGAAAAAGGTTGCTGACCTCTACTGTAAACAAAAATATACACTAGACTTCTGGTTTAAAACAACACTTAGCTAACAGCCACTAACATAGCCCCTCCCAGCTTTCCACTAAAATACCAAGAAGATACAGGAAAAGATAAAATTCCCCAAATCACTGAAAACTTAGATTGACAGTCATCCTATTAAGAAAATCTGGAAGAAATCCCCACTAACAATAAGGCTAATGCTAAAATTAGAAAAAAGCAATGTGCAGTCAATTCATGCAGGGAAAGCCTGAATCAAGATAGAAAGACATTTAGTTTTTCAGCCACTGCCAGCCTCATAGCTTAGAAATCAAGAGCTCATCATCTAGTAACTAGCAAACTGGACAGCTGGATCTCCACTACAGGACTACTACTTTGCTTGCAAAGGAAGCCTGCAATTGTCCAAACTGGTTTCCATCCATTTGGAGACTCCTACTCCCACAAATCAGAAGGGCTGATGTGATGGCATTCATGTTGTCACACTGTATCCTGGTAGTGGGATATCTCACAAGCAAAACTTAGGTAACAATGCATGTAGGGCAGGGGTGCCAAACTCATTTTCACCAGCAGCCACATCAGTCTCACAGTTGCCTTCAAAGGCTTTTAAAATCTTTTAGAAAAAGAAATCTTTTCTAAAGATAAAATTTTTAAAAAAGAAAAGGAAAAACAACAAACTGGCGTAAAAAGAGACCTCACCAAAGCAAGGAGGAATTGCAAAGAAATTAATACTGTAGCAGCAGAATTAAAATTCACATTGGACATGACAGAGCAAAATCAATCCAATTTATAGCATGGAAGCCAAATCTAAATTTTCCCCAAGCATGCAGAAAAAAGGAAAGCTGATCTTAGAAATCCAACAAAGATTTCTAAGATCAGAAAATATTAGATAAATTCAGCAACCATTCCTGATTTTTTTTAAATGCATGGAATTTAAGAACAAGAATTCCTTAATATTATAGAGGCCATCTAATGTAAACCAACAACGAACATCAGAGTCAACAGTGAAACACTAGAAACATTTCAATTAAAATCAGAATTAAGGCAAGAATTCATTCCAGTGCCACTATTATTTGTCATTGTTCTGGAACTTCTAGCCAAGATAATCAGGCTTGAAACAAGGGTGGGGGGAGCCTTGCTCTTTAAAATGAGATAAACTTATCACATGGGAATTGATACTATTAATTTCCAATATAATCCAAGTGAAGAAAGTGAAAAACTATTAGAAGTGTTAAACGCTGTGGCCAAATATTAAACAAACATATAAAATAAAAATCTTTCCTATATACTAGTAATAATTCAGTTGAAAATATAATAAATAGATGGCACCATAAATTATAAACTGTCCAAGAATAACTTTGATGAGAAATATATGGAATACACACACACACACACACACACACACACATACACATACGCCTAAAGAACATAAAAGAAAACTTGAAGAAATTAAGAAATATATTATGTCATGCCCTGGCTGAGTAGCTCAGTTGGTTAGACTATCAGCCCAATACACCAAGATTGTAGGTTCAATCTCTCGTCAGGGTACATATAAGAATCAACAAATGAATGTATAATAAGTGGAACAACAAATAGACATTTCTCTCTCTCTCTCGTCATCTCTTCCTCCTCCCTCCTTTCTTTCCTCTCTCTCTCTCTAAAAAATTCAATAAATAATTTTTTTTAAATTAACAGACTACGTCTTTTTTTGGGATGGAGAGACTCACTATTGTAATGATGTTAATGAAATTTTGAGGTTAAACAATTCTGATCAAAACTAATAGGATTTTTGGTGGAAAATGTGACAAAAACATTCTAAATTCATTTGAAAGAAAAAAATTATTCAGACTGGCTAAGAAAAAAAAAGTGTGGGTCAAGTAATAAGCTGGGGAGAATATCAGAGAGAAAGCTGGCCTGCTAGTTGCTGCAAAAATGAGAGCATGCAATTGATGAAGAATCCAATAGAGATATCAATGTACTAGTACAACAAGCCCCCCCACAATAAATTCTAACATGTATAAGAATTTTTATGATAAAAATGTAACAGCAATATGCATAGGGAAATAGTTATTCAACAAACGGTGCTCAAATAAATGAAAATTTGGGGGAAATATGTTATATTGCTCCCTCATACTACTCACAAAATGAATTTTAGATAAACTGACAGCTACATATTTTTTAAATGATTAAAAAAACTAGATCATCAATCTGATCTTAGAATGGGAAAAGTCTTAAAGTCTTCCAGCATAAAAACACTGGAAGAAGTTATCATAATATGAAGGCAGTTTGGAAACCAACCAATAAAACATAAAATATATATTGAAAGCATTGTCAACAAGTTAAAATGCAGTCTGGGGAAAACATTTACTGCAAAGGTGATAAAGAAGTAATAGTCTTTACATATAGATATCTCATGTAGGTCAAGAAAAAGAGAAACACCCCTGTATAAAAACTGGTCTGAGAACATGAAGTGCCAATTCACAAATTAAAATATATAATGAATAATAAGCATAGTAAATATGTGTTTGGATTTTTTATAATAAAATATGAAGGGAAAAAGCTGAGGAAAACGGCAAGGAGAGAAAAAAAAAAGAAAAGACACAAGGTAGATGAGGGGGGAACTAAGGAGTACCTGTCTGTCTACACTGCAACACTACCCTCTTTCCTCTCCCTTAGGTTTGCAAAAGGGAACCTTATTCATTAAGAACCCATGAGGTATGCTGGTTTATATTATGGGACTGGATATGTTTCCTAAAGGTAACTGAGATAGTTGAGTTTTTTTTTTAATCTCTGAAGAAGTGTTCAATTTTACTTGCATACTAAGTATCACAATGTTTCTAAGATGCTCAGAAATAAGAAAAGTCTTAGGACCCTCTTGGGTGTGCTGAATTAGCCCACTGAACACATGTATCCATCAGAGTGCCTGGATGCCCTGCCTTGTTTTATCAAGGTACCAGGGTGGTCTAGTTCTTCAAATCAGCGGCATTTCTGATCTCCTCTCTATCTCTGACCCTCCAATTTTCAGACTTCCTTTCTCCTCAAATATCCAGTTAATATCAAATAGAATGTTTCAATGTGCAAGGCAATTTGAGTTATTTTCTTCTAGCTTTAAATTTGTCCGCCTTTATTTAAAATTCAAGAAGAATGGATTTCCATTTTAATACCAATTTTAAGGCATAAACATAATGTCTAAACCAGAAAGATTAAATACAAATTACATTATGCTTTCATCCATCAATATAATGTTCCATGCATTAAATAACATCAACAATTTTAAAAATAATAATATCTAATGTATGCTCTAATCTATTATGATTAGGTCTAGTCCAATAAAGCTACTTTTAGCTAAAATTTTCAGGTTGATCAAAGATATAGGATTTCTACCTAGACTGCACTTCTACCATTTTTAATCTCCTTCCATTTAATATGCTAGATGTTATCCTAAATGCATGCCCAATATCTAAAGAAATTGTATTAGGTAACTTTTTTCAAAGTTAATAGAAAGATTAGTAAGCACACAATGGTCTCTAAAGGTACACCATATATTGCTGTGTATAATGCACACCTACATTTTTGTGTGCATTACACATGGCAAAATATGGTACTTGTTTTATTCAAACCTAAGTGAAGGAAATAATTCTGTGGCTTGGATATTGAAGGTACTGGTAGATAGCTTTTCAGTAAGGAACCACTCAAAACAGCCAAATGAATAAAAAGGAGATGGCTCAGATTCAAAAAGACACAGAACAGCACTGCATGTACAGACACAATAAAACAAGCAATTCGGATGCTACTATATGAGCATCTACAAAGGAAGAGCCAGGAACAGGAAGGATAAGAAGCCTTCAAAATCAAAGGCAGCCAGGCTGGAATTCTAAGAGTTGGAGCTATTACAATGAAAAGAACACCATGCCCTAGATTGCTGTAGTGGCAGACCAGGTAGAACCCCTTTGAATCTTAGCTCCATGTTCTGAATGCATGCTTTCCGCTGAAGCACACTTTCTTGCAGCTGACTTAGCAAATCACATGTCAACTAAGGGACACATAAATGAAGCACTCTGGAATCCAGCCAGAACACTGGGGAACAGTCATTCCCTCTTGTCAAGAGTACAATGGGAAACCTGTGGAGAATCCTACCCCTTCCGCACTCCAAAGATAAATTGCCAGCCCACACCCAGCATGGGGCATGAGGCCTGCTGAGTACACCATACCCTTTTTCTGCAGTGAATGGGCATGCCACCATGAAGAACATGCCAGCCCCTGCTTAGCTGGGAAGCGGACAGTAAAGAGCCAACAGGAAACAAACAAACAAACAAGACACAAGTATACAGTGAACATCAGTGAGCCCACAGAACACAATGACATAAAGACCATAGCAATGCCCAGCTGTGTACCTTGAGATTTAGGAAATTTTAAATAAGATGTTTTCATGGTTTTAACCCCTTAAATAATAATAGAATAGCAGAAAATATTTACTTAATCAACTTAAGGTAGTGATTAGGAACACTGGCTCTGAAGTCACCGAGACATTGCATCAAATCCAACCTGAATCACTTATCAGCCACATAAGTCACTAAAACTTTCTGAACCTTTTTCCTTGATCTAACTGGGAATATTATTTGTACCTCCCATATGGGTTTGTTGGAAGGATTACATGAGATAATACATGTTAAGTGACTCCCACTGTTCCTAGGGACACAGTAAACCTGATAATGAGCATTAGTAGGAAAAGGAAGAATGAGAATCCTCCCTCTGCCACTGTGTAATTTTAGCCAAGTTATTTAATATCTCTTGGCCCCATGACCTCTTTTGTAATATGGGTATGTATTCCCTGTCTCCCAGCATTATTTGAAAGATTAGATGAGAACATTTAAGACAAAGTACTTTAAAAACACTAAAAAAGTATACTAATGTAAGGTGGAGTTATATTTAGAGCTACATTCTAAAATAGTGATTTTTTAACTTCACATTGCATGTGGTATATCTATACATGGGAATAATGTGCACCCATGAAAATAATGTGTGTGGTAAAAACTTAGATGAATCTCCAAGGAATTATGATAAGATTAAAAAAGGCAATCTCAAACATGATATACTGTATGGTTCCATTTATATGACATTTTTGACATGACAAATTTATAGACAAGAACAGATAAGTTGCCAGGGGCTAGGGATAAGGATGGCTGAGTGTGGCTATAAAAGGGCAACAGGAGAGATTCATATGCTGATGTAACTGTTCAGTACCTTGACTGTATCACTGTCAATACTCTGGTTGTGATATTGTACTCAAGTTTTGCAAGAGGTTACCACTGGAGGAAATTAGCAAAAGGATACAAGGGCCCTTTCCGTATTTTGCTTATAACTATATCTATATTATGATATGATTGATATATGATATGATATGATATATTTATGTCATATAGTTATTTCACAATATAAAGCCAAATTTGAAAATGATGTATATGATATGCTTATAATAAAATGAGGAAGACATCATTAAGTGAACAAAGCAGAATAGAAAATTATAATTAAAGAAGGCAAAAATGAAATAAATACACATCTTGAGAGATAAGAAAAAACAGGAAGTTAAAAAAGCTAAGGTGGATAAGCACAGCTCACCTCCTCACACAATCACATCAAAATTACAACTAAACTATAGAAGACCATCATTCAGAACCATCAGAAATCAAGGTGAATGGAAGTCCTACAACTATGACATTAAAGAAGAAACCACGTAGAGACTGGTAGGAAAGGTGGAGATATGGAACCGGCTGATAATACACCCATGTGTTGTAGATAAAAATCAGGAGGGATGTCTGAGGAGTGACAGATCCCAGCCCCACACTAGGCTCCCCAGCCCAAGGTTCTAGTGCCAGCAAGATAATCTCCCATAACCTCTGTCTGTAAAAACCAGTGGAGATTGAGCCTATGGAAGAAAAAAACTGCTGGGGTCTCAGGTGGTTCCTCTTAAAGGGCCTGCACACAGAGTTATTTGGATTCACTCCCTCTGAGCTCTAGTGATAGGGCAATAGATTGAAAGGCATCAAAGACATACAGGGAGAAAGTGAATTGTCCAGACCAGGATAAGAGCTGGGGGCACCTTTCTCCAAGATGGAAGTGCTGGCAAAGGCCATTGTTCCTTTTGAGTCCTCCCCTGACATAGCCACAGAGCCAGCAGATGAGCACCATATCTGGGATTCCCATTAACCTGGCTCATACTGTTTGCCCCACCCTGGTGAGTCCCTGAGGCCCTGCCACATCCAACTGTTGGATCCACCCAAACTGCTTTTCCACACAAATGGTTTGTATTGGCTCAAACTTCAAATTTTCCTAATTCTCTCAAACAAACAGCATCTCACTTTTGATAGTCCCGCACCTCTAATTAAGTGGCTGCCATTCCAGCAGTAGCAGCAGCCAGACTTGGTTCATAACTTGGCCTCTCCTGGACACCTCCAAGTCTAGCACAAGTAGCAGCCATCTGCAGATGCTTTCTAGTTTATGCTGTGTGAACTGGGAGAGAACACAATTGGTGGCTGACCTTGTATGTGCCAACCGTGATCAAGGCTCAACTACAACACAAAGGTGTACACAGCCCACATGGTGGGAGCACCTTGAGTGTCCAGCTTGGGTATTAGGGGAGGCTGTGCCACTGGACCCCACAGGACACCTACTACATTAGGCCATTCTACTGAGCCTGGGAGATGTAGCAGCTCTACCTAATACATAGAGACAAACACAGGGAGGCTGCCAAAACAAGGAGACAAAGAAACATGGCCCAAATGAAAGAATAGATCAAAACTCCAGAAAAAGAGCTAACCAAAATGGAGATAAGCAATCTACAAAATGTGGAGTTCAAAACACTGGTTAAGTTCCTTGTACTTAAAGACAACATCAAAAGCATTAAAATAAAATACAGTCAGAAGTGAAGGATACACTAATTGAAATAAAGAACAATTTACATAGAATCAACAGTAGAGTGGACAAAGCTAAAAATCAAATTAATGATTAGGAATATAAGGAAGCAAAAACCAACCCATCAGAACAGAAGAAGAAAAAGAATCCAAAAATATGAGGATAGTGTGTGGAGCCTCTGGGACAATTTGAAGCATACCACATTTGCATCATGGAAATCCCAGAAGGAGAACAGAAAGAAAAGGAAGTTGGAAAACTATTTGAAAAAATAATGACAGAAAACTTCACCAACGTGGTGAAAGAAATAGACATACATGTCCAGACACTGCAGAGAGTCATAAACAAGATAAACCCAAGGAGGCCTACAATGAGATATCTCATAATTAAACTGCCAAAGGTTAAAGATAAAGATCTCTCTTTAATATTTTATCTCTCTTAAAAACAGCAAGAGAAAAGCACTTAGTTACCTACAAGGGAGCTCCCACAAGACTACCAGCTGATTTCTTAATTAAAAAAAAAAAAACTATGCAGGCTAGAAGAGATTGGCAAGAAATATTCAAGGAGATAAAAAGCAAGGACCTACAACTAAGATTACTCTACCCAGCAAAGCTATCATTTAGAACAGAAAGAAAGATAAAGAGTTTCCCAGCCAAGAAAATGGTAAAGGAATTTGTCACGACCAAACCAGTATTTCATAAAATGTTAAAGAGTCTCCTTTAGGAAGAAGAGAAGATCAAAAATGTGAACAATAAAATGGTAATAAATACATATCAATTAACAATTGAATTTAAATTATAAAATAAACAAGCAGAGCAAAAACAGAATCATAGATACACAGAACATTTTGATGGTTGCCAGAGGGGAGGAGAGTTGGGGAGATGTGTGAAAAAGGTGAAGGGATTAAGAAGTACAAATTGGTTGTTACAGAATAGTCATGGTAGTGTAAAATACCCCATGGGAAACAGAGTAACTAAAAAACATATAGGTATGACTCATGGACATGGATGTGGACAACTGTGGGGATTGCCTTAGGGAGTGGGGGGTTGGGTGGAGGAGGACAAAGGGGTAAAAATTGGGACAACTGTAATAGTATATCAAAGTAAAAATTTTTTTAAATAAAATCTAAGCTCATGCAATCTAAAAAAACTAAAAAATAAACCAGGAAATGATCTTACTAGGAAAAAAGATTAAAAGGCTAAAAATTAAGTAAAAAATACATAAAAATAATAAAGTATAAAAAGTAAGTATATCCAAAACCAGGTTTTATAAAGTAACCAAATAGATAAAGTGCTTATTAAAATGATTAAATGTAAGAGATAAAAACCTTACAAGATTAAGAATAAGAACCAACATATGGCTATGGATACAATGATACATTTTTAAATTATGAGATAAGAAGATACTGAGATACATGTTAGTTGAACTTGTTCAACTAAACTCATGGCAATACTACAAGCCAAAAGGTATTGGCACAAAATATTCCAAATAATGAAAAGCAATGACCTGCAACCAAGACTACTTTATCCAGCAAGACTCTCAATTAATGGAAGGTATAATAAAGAGCTCCCAGACAAAAGAAGGCTAACAGAGAAAATCTTCACCAAGCCAGTACTGCAAGAGATGCTAAAGGGACTACTTTAATAAGAAGAAATTCTACAGAGAGATAGAGAGGACCACCAGTACAGAAGGAAAAAAATGGCAATAAGTACCTATCAATAATAACCTTAAATGTAAATGGATTAAATGCTCTAATCGGAAGACATAGATAGCTGAATGGATAAGAAAACATGACCTGCAATGCTTCTCTGCCTTTTGGCTAAAATCAAGTGTAGTATCTGTTCTTATCAAAAACCATGACCTACATATATGCTGTCTACAAGAGACCCACCTAAGATCAAAAGATCTATATAGGCTGAAAGTGAAGGGATGGGAAAAATAGTCCAAGTAAATGGGCATCAAAAAAAAATGGGATAGCAGTATTTATATCAGACAAAATAGACTTCAAAACAAAGGCCATAACAAGAAATAAACAAGGTCACTACATAATACTTCAGGGACTAGTCCAACGAGAGTATATAACTAATGTAAACATATACGCTCCAAATACAGGATCACCTAAATATATAAAGAAAATATTGGAGGACTTTAAGAAAGAGATAGAAAAAAATACAGTCATTGAATGGGATTTTAACACCCCACTGTCAACAACAGATAGATCTTCCAATAAAAAATAAATAAAAATGTTGCAGAAATGAACAACACTCTTGACCAAGTACACTTAATTGATATTTGAAGAACATTTCACCTCATAGAAGCAAAATACACATTCTTTCAAACAGACACGGATCATTCCCAAAGAGAGACCACATAGTAGAACACAAAACAAGACAACAAATTCAAGAAAACTGAAGTCATATCAAGCATCTTCTTAGATCAAAATGGCTTGAAACTAGGAACCAAACTCAAGAAAAAACTCAAAAACATTCAAACACATGGAGACTGAATAATATGTTATTAAATAATGAATGGGTTAACAGTGAGATTAAGAAAGAAATCAAAAAGTATCAGGAAACAAATTAAAATGAACACAAACCAACCCAAAACCTATGGGACACAGCAAAGGCAGTCCTGAGAGGGAAGCTCATAGTAAAGAGATAAAGACATCTCAAATAAACAACCTAACCCCACATCTATAAGAAGTAGAGGTACAAAAACAAACAAAGCCCAGAGCAAGCAGAGGGAAGGAAATCATCAAGATTATAACAGAATTAAATGACATAGAGACTAAAAAAAAAAATTGAAAGGATTAATGAATCCAGAATCTGGTTCTTTGCAAAGATAAACAAAATTAACAAACTATTAACCAGACTCATCAAGAAAAAAAGAGAGATGACCCAAATAAATAAAATCAGAAATGAAAGGGGAGAAATAACAACTGATACAACATAAATAACAGAAACAAAGAAATTAAGAACAATCTAACAATATCCAGAGGGGAGGGGTGAGGGGACAGTGGGGAGAAGGGTTTTCAGGAACTACTGTAAAGGGCACATGCGCAAAACCAAGAGGGAGGGAGGAAGCAAAGGAGGGAGGTGGGTTTGGCTGGGATGCAGGGGGAGCGGTGGGGAGAAAATGCAGACAACTGTAATTGAAAAACAATAAAGTAATTTGATTAATTAATTAATTAATTAATTAAAAGCATAAGAAAAGAAATACAAAGGATTGTAAGAAATTACTATGAACATCTATGTGCCAAGAAATTGGACAACCGGGTTAAAACATGTGAATTTCTAGACATACAGTCTTTCAAAACTGAATCAGGAAGAAGCAGAAAACCTGAATAGACCAATAAAAACCAGCAAAATTGAAGCAGTAAACAAAAAAACACCAACAAACAAAAGCCCTGGAGCAGATGGCTTCACAGGAGAATTTTACCAAACATTCAAAGAACAACTAACACCTATCCTTCTCAATCTATTCCAAAAAATTCAAGAAGAGGGAAGATTCTCAAACTCTTTTTAGGAAGCCAGTATTATCCTAACTCCAAAACCAGATAAAGGCATAATGAAGAAAGAAAATTACAGGCCAATATCTCTAATGAACATAGATACGAAAATCCTCAACAAAATACTAGCAAACTAGATGCAATAATACATTAAAAAGATCATACGCCATGATCAAGTGGGATTCATCCCAGGGATGCAAGGCTCGTATAATGTTCCCAAATCAATAGATGTGATTCATCACATAAACAAAACAAAAGGCAAAAATCAAATGATGATATCAATCGATGTGGAAAAAGCATTTGATAAAATCCAGCACCAACATATGATGAAAACAATCATAGCAGGAATAGAGGGACAATACCTCAACATAATTACAGCCATATACAAAAAAGCTACTGCGAACATTACACTCAATGGGCAAAAATTAAAAGCATTTCCTTTAAGATCAGGACCAAGACAAGGGTATCCACATTTACCACTCTTATTCAACATAGTACTGAAGGCCCTAGCCACAGTGATCAGACAAGAAGAAGAAATGAAAGGCATCCAAATTGGAAAGGAGGAAACAAAATTATCACTGTTTGCAGATGATATGATAATGTACACAGAAAACTCTATATGCTCCACCAAAAAACTAGCCGACCTAATAAGTGAATTTGGCAATGTAGCGATATAGAAAGTCAATATTAAGAAATTGATGGCATTTTCGTACATCAACAATGAACTATCAGAAACAAAAACTAAGAAAAAGTCCATTTTTCTATAGAAAAAAAATAATAAAGTACCTAGGTATTAATTTAACCAATGAGGTAAAAGACCTATAATCAGAAAACTATAGAACACTGAAGAAAGAAATTGGATCAACTTCCGGCAAGATAGAGGCGTAGGTGGATGCACCGTACCTCCACACACAACCAAGATTAGAATAACAACAATTTAGAGGCAGAATAACACCCAGAACTGACACAGAATTTATCTGAATGGAAGTCGGACAGCCAAGAAGTTGAAGTAGACCTGTTCATCCAGACTGGTAGGAGGGGCGGAGAGGAGCAGCCGGGCATGGGTTGCAGCGCGAGGAGAACAGGGAGGACTGGGTGCATCAGGCAACCAGGAGTGCATAAGGCATCTAGGGCACGCAAGATCGCAGCGGGTGGACCCTGAGTACACAAGCGGCAGCTGGCGGACCCAGTGAGGTGGCGATTGTGGACTAGGGCAGAGCGCGCAACCCATGATCCCAGACAAGGGACTGAAGTCCTAGGAGAACGGAGCTACCACCATTGTTCCCACCCCCACCCCCGCATACAACGTCACAATCTAGCGACTGGGGTGCCCAGCCCCGGTTAACACCTAAGGCTCCACCCCTCACCGTAACAGGAGCTACCAGACCAAAAAAGAGAGAGAGAGAGAGAGAGAGAGAGAGAGAGAGACATGTCTCAAACAGGAGAACAGAACAATGCCCCAGGACTCATCCTTTTGAGCGACCAAGAGATAGCCAATCTATCAGATGCACAGTTCAAAACACTGGTGATCAGGAAGCTCACAGAATTGGTTGATTTGGGGCGCAAATTAGATGAAAAAATGCAGGTTACCATAAAAGAGATGAAGGAAGATGCACAGAGAACCAACAGTGATAGGAAGGAAACTGGGACTCAAAACAACAGAGTGGACCAGAAGGAAGAAAAATAACAACCAAACAGGAAAGAATGGAGAAATAAGAATTCAAAAAAACGAGGAGAAGCTTAGGAACCTCCAGGACATCTTTAAACGTTCCAACATCTGAATTATAGGGGTACCAGAAGGGGAAGAGGAAAAGCAACAGATTGAAGATGTATTTGAACAAATAATAAAGGAGAACTTCCCCATTCTGGCAAAGGAAATAGACTTCCAGGAAATCCAGGCAGCTCAGAGAGCCCCAAAGAAGTTGGACCCAAGAAGAAACACACCAAGGCACATCATAATTACATTAGCCAAGGTAAAAACGAAGGAGAGAATCCTAGAAACAGCAAGAGATAAGGGGACAGTAACCTACAAAGGAGTTCCCATCAGACTGTCAGCTGATTTCTCAAAAGAGACCTCACAGGCAAGAAGGGTCTGGAAAGAAATATTTCAAGTCATGAAAGACAAGGACCTATATCCCAGATTACTCTATCCAGCAAAGCTTTCATTTAGAATGGAAGGACAGATAAAGTGCTTCTCAGATAAGGTCAAGTTAAAGGAGTTCATCATCACCAAGCCCTTATTTTATAAAATGCTAAAGGGACTTATCTAAGAAAAGAAGATAAAGAAAAAACATGTATAGTAAAAGGACAGCAAACTCACAATTATTAACAACCACACCTAAAGCAAAACCAAAAGAAACTAAGCAAACAACTAGAATAGGAACAGAACCACAGAAATGGAGATCACATGGAGGGTTAGCAACAGGGGAGTGGGAGGAGGATAGAGGGGGAAAAGGTACAGAGAATAAGTAGCATAGATTGTAGGTTGAAAATAGATAGGGGGAGGGTAAGAATAGTATGGGAAATGTAGAAGCTAAAGAACTTATAAGTATGACACATGGACATGACTAAAGGGGGGGATATGGGTGGGAGAGGATGTACAGGGTGGAGGGGAGTGAAGGAGGAAAATGGGACAACTATAATAGCATAATCAATAAAATATATTTTAAAAAAGAAAGAAGTTGAGTAAGACACAAATAATTGGAGCATATACCCTATTCATGTATTGGAAGAATTAGCATCATTACAATGTCCATACTACCCAAAGCAATCTACAGATTCAATGCAATCACTATTAAAGTACCAATGGGATATTTTACAGATCTAGAACAAATACCTGAAAAATGTATATGGAGCCAAAAAAGACCCAAACAGCCTCGGCAATCTTGAGAAAGAAGAATAAAGTTGGAGGGATCACAATACTTGATATCAAACTATACTACAAGGCTACTGTAATCAAAGCAGCCTGGCATAATAACAGACACATAATAACAGACACATAGATCAATGGAGCATAATAACAGACACATAGATCAATGGAGCAAAATAGAGTTCAGAATGAACCAAAGTCTCCATGGTCAATTAATATTTCTAAAAGGTGGCACAAGCATAAAATGGAGTAAAAATACCCTCTTCAATAAAGGGTGCTGGGAGAACTGGACTGGTACATGCAAAAAATGAAACTAGACCACCAACTTACACCACACAACAGAATTAACTCAAAATGGATAAAAGACTTCAACATAAGTCATAATACCATTAAAGCCCAAGTGGAAAAATAGGCAGTAGAATACCAGATATCTCAGGTAGCAATATTTTTCTGATATATCTCCTAGGGCAAGGAAAAGAAAGGAAAAAATAAATGAGACTACATCAAATTAAAAAGCTTCTGCATGGCTAAAGAAACCATCATCAAAATGAAAAGGGAACAAACTTTATGGGAAAATGTACTTGCCAATGATATCTCAGAGCAGGGTTTAATGTCCAAAATATATATTGAACCCATATGACTCAACACCAGGAAGACAAACCATCCAATTAAAAAATGAGCAAAGGACCTGAACAGACACTTCTCCAAGGAGGACATACAGAAGGCTCATAGCCCTTTGAAAAGAATCTCAACATCACTAGCCATCAGATAAATGCAAATTAAAACCACAGTGAGATATCACCTCATACCTGCCAGAATGACTATCATTAATAAATCAACAAATAAGAAGTACTGGCAAGAAAGTGACAAAAAGGGAACACTAGTACACTGTTGGTGGGCATGCAGACTGGTGCAGCCACTGTGGAAAACAATATGGAATTTCCTCAAAAAATTAAAAATGCAACTTCCTTTTAATCCAGCAATTCCGCTGATGGGATTATACCCTAAGAATCCTGAAACACCAATTAAAAAGAACCTATGTACCCCTGTGTTCATAGCAGTTCTACATACAGTAGTGAAGTGTCACAATCATCTCAACTGCCCATCAGTAAATGAGTGGATCGAAAAACTGTGGTACATTTGCACAATAGAATACAATGCAGCAGAAAGGAAGGAACTCCTACCTTTTGCAACAGCACAGATGGAACTGGAGAGTATTATGCTAAGTGAAATAAGCATAAGCTAAATATTATGCTAGGTGAAAAACAAGTACCATACAATCTCACTTACAAGAGGAATTTAATAAACAAAATAAACTAAGGAGCAAAACAGAACCAAAGGCATGGAAAGAGGGAACAAACTGACAGCTGCCAGAGGAAAGGAGGTGGGAGGTACTGGTGAAAAAAAGGGAAAGGGAGTGGTCAAAGAACATGTATGAATGACCATGGACATGGACAACAGTGTGGGGATGACTGTGGGGGGAGGGATGGACAGAGGAGGGCAAAGAGGGAAAAACAGGGACAACTATAATAGAATAAACAAGAATAAATAAAAAGAGAAGCAAACCAAAAAGAATGGGAAGAACAAAAATATTCCACTTATAATGAACAATGAAAAAAGCCACTAATTCTTTAAGAAAAACTGTATCAAGAGCATATGTGTGTGTGTGTGTGTGTGTGTGTGTGTGTGTGTGTTGAATATAATTGAAAGACAAGATCTAAACAGATAGGGAAATTACCATTTCTTAGATAAAATGGCTATATCATTTTTAAAAATCAACACTCACTGAACTGAAATATAAATATTAATGCAATATTAATTAGACTCCAAATGGGGGTAAGGGTTGAATAAAAGTGATATAAAAATCTGTATATAAAAAAATGCCAAGGAATAGCCAAGAGAATATTTTATGTGAATGTAATAAACCAATATGACTTAGGTACACAGTACACAAATAGATGAAACCAAATAGAGAATTCATAAATCTATACTAGTATATAAAAAGTTTATGAGGAGGACCCATGATGGCAGCATAGTAGGTACATATTACCCTGAAATCCTCCCAATACAAAACCAGAATTACAACTAAAATATAGAGCAAACAACCTGAATAACAAATGAAGACTAGCTGAAGAGAAGTCTTATAACCAAGGATTTACAGAAGAAGCCACATCGAGACTAGTAGGAAAGGTGGAGACAGAAAAAGAGCAGGCCCACTCCCACAGGTAGTGGCTGAGATTCTGGACGGATATCTCAGTTGTGGGGGTTCCCCCTGAGAAGTGTGTTGTCTCAACCCCAAACATGATTCCCCAGCCCAGAGTACCAAAGCTAGGAAGAGGTATCCACATAACATCTGGCTGTGAAAATCAGTGGGAATTCTATCTGCCAGGGAGAGAAAGTCTGCTAGAGACACAGGCAACCTCATAAAGAGCCAACACTCAAAATCTCATACACAATTACTTACCCTGGGCTCTGGCATGATGAGGTCAGAGTGGGCGAGAGTTCTGTGAGGAGAAACTGAGGTCTGTGGCTCTGGGGAAGGAACTGAAAGGACAGCCACCAGGATCCCTGTTCTGAGTCCCTCTCCCACACCTCAGATGCCATCCTTCTGGGGTGGAACACTCCCCTCCTTGTCGCATCAGACTGAGAGAATGCAAAAGCCCCAGCCTATGTGCTCCCTATCCCACCACCCTGTGGAGCTTGTGCCATGCTGAGTTAACATCCTGGGCTATAGAGTTTTGGACACACCAAGTGGATGTCTGTGACTGGGTAGTATGGTTTTGGGGCTGGGGTCATTTCCCCATCTTTCCCATGAACCTGACTGGTGACACCTCTCATGGGAAATCTACTATCCCCACTCTCCAGGCTACTAGCAGCCACACTCTCCTATCTCATGCTCACTCCACCTTACAAAATCTGGGCAGATTCTGGGATAGACTGAGTTGTATATCTCTGTGACTTCCCCCAAACCTTACTACATCTCCCCCTCTCCTGACTCCCAGTGACCCTGCCCTGCTATAAGATCAGACTCCTAGAAGAATCTGGGACAGACTGAGTTGTGTGGCTTTAGGATAGGGGAAATGCCTAACTGGTGCAGACGCTTCCCTTCAAATGACCAGATTTTGTTCTGTATGGACCTGATACACTCTGCTAGACTCACCTTAAAAAGTCCCTGAGACCTCACCCCACTACAAAGGCATGAAAGCATCCAGCAGGTGGTAGCTACACCTGGGGACATTTGCTGAGTGGCCTCAGAAACAGCACTGGGACTAAGTCTCAAACTGTATAGATCTGGTGAACACCGATCACCCCTACCTGGTGATTCACTAAGAATCTACCTCATGAAACTTGAGTACAACCAGAGGCACATCTTGGGATTCCTTGGGACATTTGGTGACCTACTCAAAGGCCTGGTGCTGGTAAATGCCAGCCATGATGCACAGCTTAATCATTCCCCAGCACACCCAGGCCCAAAGGAGAACAAAAAAATGTGGATTGCTTTGTAGCCCCAGATAGGTTAGCCAGGATCAGTCACAGGAAGCATCTGACATTGGCCTGCAGCAGAGTCCCTCCTGAGAGGCCCCAGAAACAACACACACAGTGAGAAGCTTCAGACAACATTAGAGCAGGATGCAAATAGATTCACAAGCTGCACATCCAAAGAGAGATCACAGTAGTCACCAGATGCTGCTGAGGCAAATTCTGTTCCTTGTGGTCAGTACCTGCACAGCAGCTTCTACAATGTGGTCACAAAAGATCTTCACATTCAACCAGCCTGAGGGTAGACACCATGCATGAGTGGGCCAATAGCAATCAAGATGAAATTACAGAAGCAGGACCCACATAATGCCCACAAGAAACATTCCTGGAGCACCCAGCTCAGGTGATAAAGGAGACTGTACCACTGGGTCCCACAGGGCACATATGACATAAAGCCATGCTACCAAGACTGGGAGTCAGTCATAGTATATCTACCTAATACATAGAAACAAACATAATGAGACAGCCAAATGGGGAGACAAAGAAACAGGCCCTGAACGAAAGAACAGGAGAAAGCTCTAGAAAAAGAGCTACATGAAATGAAAGTAAAGCAATTTGTCAGATGCAGAGTTTAAAAAATGGTCATAAAAGATATCAAGGAACTTAGTGAGAATTGCAACAACATGAAAAAAGACACAGAAACTAGAAAAAACAGTCACAAATAAAGAATACAATATCAGAAATGAAGAATACACTAGAAGGAATAAATAGTAGGTTAAAAGAAGCAGAGCATTGAATTAGTGATTTGGAAGACAAGAAAACCAGAGTAGCCAAAACAAAACAAAATTTTAAATAATGAGAATAGTTTAAGGGACATTTGGGACAATATAAAGCATACAAACATCCACATCATAGGGGTAACAGAAGCAGAAGAGAGCAAGCAAGGAATTGAGAATCTATTTAAAAAAATAATGACTGAAAACTTCCCTACCATGGTGAAGGAAAAAGACAAACAGGTCCAGGAAGTGCAGAGAGTCCCCCAAAAGATGAACCCAATAAGACAAACCATAATGACAAAGGTTAAAGACAAAGAAAGAATCTGAAAACCAGCAAGAGAATGACAGTTAACCTACCAGGGAGCTCCCATAAGACTGTCAACCTGATTCCTCAAAAGAAACACCTGAGGCCAAAAAAGACTAGCATGAAATATTCACAGAGATGAAAAGCAAGGACCAACAACCAAAACTACATTACCCAGCATGGCTATTGTTTAAAATTGAAGGAGAAATAAAAGGCTTCCCAGACAAGAAAAACCTAAAGGAGTTCTTTACTACCAAGCCAGTATTAGCAGAAATGTTAAAGGATCTTCTCTACAAGAGGAAGAAGAAAAGGCTCACTTTGGCAGCACATATACTAAAATTAAAATGATACAGTAGCATGACCCCTGTACAAGGATGAAAGGGAAATTTGTGAAGCATTCCATATTTTAAAAAAAGAAAAAAGAGAACACAGTTAAAATAATAAAATGACAATAATAATACATACCTATCAATATGCACTTTAAATATAAACAGTTTAAATGCTCCAATCAAAAGACATAGGGTAGCTGAATAGATAACAGACCCACCTCAGAACAAAAGATACACACAGACTAAAAGTAAATGGAAATTAAAAAAAAACCCTGGGGTAGCAATATTATATCTGAAAAAATAGATTTTAAATCAAAGGCTATACTAAGAGACAAAGAAGGACATTACACAAAGATAAATGGAACACTCCAACAGGAGGATATAACTCTTGTAAACACTTATTCATCTAAAATAGGAGCACCTAAATATATAAAGAAAATCTCAGTAGACACAAAGGGAGAAATCAACAGTAATACAGTCATAGTAGCAGATTGTAACACTGCATTGACTTCAATGGATAGATCTTCTAGACAGAAAATCAACACACAAACAAAAAAATGACACACTAAATAAGGTGGACTTAACTGATACATTCAGAGAATTTAAACTCAAACAATAGGATATACATTCCTTTCAAGTATACCTGGAACATATTCTAGGATAGAACACGTTAGGACACAAAACAAGTTTCAATAAATTAAGAAGTCTGAAATAATATCAAGCATATTCATGGACCATGATGCTATTAAACAAGAAATCAAGCAAAGAAAAAAATGAAAATCACCAAAATACATGGAGGCTAAATAACCTGTTAGTAAACAATGAATGGGTTAACAATGAAATCAAGGAAAAAATCAAAAGATACCTTGAGACAAATGAAAATGAGAATACAATAACCCAAAATTAATGTGACACAGTGAAAGCACATCTAAAAATGAAATTCATAGCATTATAGGTCTACCTCAAGGAACAAGAAAAATCTCAAATAAGCAATTTAATTTTACATTTAAAGAAACTAGAAAAGGCACAACAAAGGCCAATTGAGTAGGAAGAAAAAATAATAAATACCAGAGCAGAAATAAGTAGAATAGACTCTAAGAAAAACAACATAAAAGATCAATGAAATCAAAGCTGGTTCTGTGAAAAGATAAACAAGAAATTAAGGGGAAAAGTAACAACTAACACCACAGAAATACAAAGGATTGTGAGAAAAACATTATGAACAACTATATACCAACAATCTGGAGAGTCTGGACAAAATGGATATAAATTCCTAGAAACATACAATCTTCCAAAACTGAATCAGGAAAAATCAGAAAATTGGAATACATCAATTAAAACTGATGAAATTGAAGTACTAATAAAAAAAAATCTCCAAAAAATCAAAAGTCCTATATCAGATGGCTTTATGGATACATTTTATCAAACACTCAAAGAAGAACCAACAACTCTCCTTCTCAAACTATTCCAAAAAATTCGAGAAGATGGAAGGCTTCCAAGTTCATTTTATGAGTCCAGCATTATATTTCCAAAAGCAGATAAGGACACTACAAAAAAATAAAAGTATAGTCCAATATCTCTGATGAACACATATGCTGAAGTCCTCAACAAAATATTAGCAAACCAATCCAGGAATACATTCAAAATATCATACACCATGATACTTGGGATTTATTCTGGGGATGCAAGGCTGGTACAATATTGGAAATCAATAAATGTGATACACCACATAAAAAATGAAATATAAAAATCATATGGTCATATAAAAGTTGTAGAGAAAGCATGGATAAAATCCAGCACCCATTTATGATTTGAAAAACTCTCAGCAAAGTGGGAATAGAGAGAACATACTTAAACATAATAAAGGCCATATATGACAAACCCACAGCCAAAAAACCATAGTCAATGGGCAAAACCTACAAGCATTCCCCTAAAGATTGGGAAAAGACAGGGATGTCCACTTTCATCTCTCCTTATTCAACATAGTACTAGAAGTCTTAGCCACAGTAGTCACAAGAAGAAATAAAAGGCACCCACACTGGAAAGAAGAAGTAAAACGGTCATTAGTTGCAGATGACATGATACTGTATATAGACAACCCTAAAGATTCCACCAAAAAACTACTACAACTGATAAATGGATTCAGTAAAGTAGCAGGATACAAAATAAATATCCAGAAATCATTTGCATTTCTATATACCAATAATAAACTAGCAGAAACAATCCCATTTACAATTGCTTCAAAAAATATCTGGCAATAAATTTAACCAAGGATATAAAAAACCTGTACTTGAAAAATTTTAAGACACTAAATAAAGAAAATGAAGAAGACACAAATAAGGGGAAGCATATACTGTGTTAGTGGATAGGAAGAATTAACATCATTAAAATGCCCATGCTACCCAAAGCAATCTATAGATTGAATGCAATTCCTATCAAGATTCCAATGACATATTTTACAGAAATAGAACAAATGCTTCAAAATTTTAGATGGAACAGATGAAGGAATCATGTTACCTGATATCAAACTGTACTACAAGTCTATATTAATCAAAAGAGCCTCGTAGTGGCATAAGAACAGACACATAGACCAATGGAACAAAATAGAGAGCCCTGAGATAAACGCACACCTTTATAGCCAATTAATATTCGACAGAGGAGGCAGGAAGATACAATGGGGTAACAAAATACTATTCAGTAAATTGTTGAGAAAAATGGACAGACACATGCAAGAAAAAATAAACTATACCACCTTGTTATACACCATACACAAGAATAAACTCAAAATGGATTAAAGACTTAGATATTAGACTCAAAACCATAAAAATCTTAAAAGAAAAGATAAGCAGTAAAATCTTGAACATTTCTCATACCAACATTTTTTTTCTGATATATCCCCTCAGGCAAGGTAAACAAAAGGTAAAATAAATAAATGGGACTACATCAAACTAAAAATTTTTTGCACAGGAAAGGAAATCATGAACAAAATGAAAAATCTACTAAATGGGAGAACTTATATACCAATGGTACAACTCATAAGGGGTTAATATCCAGTTTATAAAGAACTTATACAACTCAACACCAAAATAACATACAATCTAATTAAAAAATGGTCAAAGGACCTGAATAGACACTTCTCCAAAGAGGACATACAGATGGCCAATAGACATATATAAAGATGCTCAACATCACTAATCATCAGAGAAATACAAGTTAAAACCACAGTGAGATATGAACTCACGTCTGTCAGACTGCCTATCATCAATAAATCAACAAACAACAAGTGTCGGCTCAAATGGGGAGGAAAAAGAACCCTCATGCACTGTTGATGAGAATGCAGACTTGTGCAGCCAGTGTGGAAAAGAGTATAGAGTTCCCTCAACATTTAAAAATGGAACTGTCTGGAGAGCATTATGCTTAGTGAAGTATGCCAGGCTGTGAAAGACAAATACCATAAGAACCCGTCTGTAAGTGGAACGTAATCAACAAACAAACAAGCAAGCAAAATAGAACCAGAGACATGGAAATAAAGAATTGACAGTGACCAGAGGAGTGGTGGGAGGGGGATAACGGGGGAAAGAAGGGGAAGGGTTTCCAAGGAACATGTATAAAGGACCCATGGGCAAAGACAATGGGGGATAGGATTGACTGTAGGAAGTGAGGGAGGGGAGGGCAGAGGAGAGTAATGGGGAGATAATGAGGACAATTGTAATTGAACAATAAAAAAAAGGAAAAATGAAACTGTCTTATGACCCAGCAAAATAAATTCTGGGACTATATACAAAGAAATGCAAAAACATTAATTCAAAAGAATATATACATCCTATGTTCTTTGCAGCAGTACTTGCAATAGCCAAGATTTGAAAGTAGCCCATGTTTCCATCAGTATATTAGTGTATAAAAAAGCATGGATATATTTACACAATGGAATACTACTCAGCCATAAAAAAAGAAAGAAATCTTACCTTTTGCCACAGCATAGATGGACCTGGAGAGTATTATGCTAAGTGAAATAAGCCAGTCAGAGAAAGACAAACACCATATGATTTCACTTATATGTGAAATCTAATGAACAAAATAAACTAACAAAATATAAACAGACTCATAGAATCAGAGGACAGACTGACAGCCATTAGAGGGGTGGGGATTAGAGGGCTGGGGAAAAAAGTGAAGAGACTAAACAAACAAAAAAAAACCTCATACAGACAACAGTATGGTGATTACCATAGGGAAAGAGGACTGTGGGGGAGGTAGAAGAGGATGAAGGGTGAATTTATGATAGTGGAAGGAAATTGGCTTTGGATAGTGAACACACCATACAATATACAAGTGATGTATTATAGAATTGTACATCTGAAATCTATATAATTTTATTAGCCAATGTCACCCCAATAAATTGAATTTTAAAAAGTTCATGAGATGACAAAGATGGTAGGTAGTTCAGTTCACAGGGAATAGTGGGGATTATTTAATATCTTATGCTACTATAACTGGTTATCCACCTTTAAGAAAATAGTCTTAACCAAGACTGGAAACCAGAACTTACATAATAAGAGTCATTTGGATATGAAAAAGTAAAAAAAAAAATGTGGAAAAAATATACCATTAGCAAAGTCAACACATACAGATTTGGGAGAGATTATCTATAACAATGATAGACAATGACCCAATAACTAAAATATCCAAAGAGGTGTTACAAATTAAGAAAAATATAAAAACCCATAAAAATGGACAGATAATATGAACAGATAATTCAAAAAGCAAATTTAATTGGACAAAAAATTATAATAATGAAATACATTAGTAATCAAGGAAATTCATCCAGTAAATTATAAAATTATAAAAGAACTATAACACCTTATGCTGCTAAGGATATGAAGAAAAGAATAATCTCATATATTACATACAAAAGGTAAATTATAATAGCCTGTTTTTGTAAATCAATATGGACAAATACATCAACAAATATATATATATATACACATTTATATATAACAATTCACATGTGTGTATATGTGTACATATAAATTTTGTATATAGCACCAGTATATAAGGGCATATGCACAAGGATGTGTATTTCAGTATTGATTACAGTGGCAGAAATCTGGAAAGAACGAATGTAAGTGTTCATTAATAGGAGAATGGCTAAATAGGTTGTTGTACCTCTATAAAATATTCTGAACCCTTGTTTTAAAAGAGTAAGATCTATACCAATAGACTTTGATAGAATTCAATGAGATACTGTTGAGTGAAAAAAGCAAAATGTATTAAATTATATATAAAATCCTATGTTTGTAAAATAATGAACAAAAACCTGTGTAATTGTGTATGTGTCTGTATACACATATGAACATGAAAAAATATGAAAGGATACATACTTGTATGGTAATATACAAGGACGTCATGGAAACATAGAGGAGCCAAACAAAACGAGGAAAAGGAAAAAAAGGCAACTATAAAAAAATAAATCCAGCAGTAATATTTATGTATTTTATGTATAAAATGAACCACATTTTTGCCGAGGATAATGCACACCCACGTTTTTCTCCCAAACTTTCAGAAAAAAAATCTCGTTTTAATTTTTTAATTCAATTATTTACTTATTTATATTTAGAACCAAAACTGATTATTGTATTCCAGGGTACTGTTTTGCATATGAACGTCATTATTGCTTTCTAGAATTCTACTTTTAACACATAAACACACATAACAAGTAAAAACTTTTATATAGATACAGAACTAGTACTACCTATGTATAATGCACATCCTTATTTTTCCCTCAATAATTTGGGTGAAAAAAGTACACATTATACCCAGCAAAATATGGTATATATAAAATGAATTAAGTTTAGACAAGATACAGTAAAAATCCTACAGGGATCTCTCCTTATTAAGAAATGAAACAACAAAAATTATCTCTTAATGATAGGATTAAAGGTGATGTTTATTTTCTTCTTATATGTCCCTGCATTTTCTATAATGAGAATTTTACCTTCATAATAAAGAAATAAAATGAATATATGTTATTTTGAAAACATCACACTAAAAAATAGAGCTCATTTTGGAAAATCAAGGAAGGAAACAGTGTTAAATATACCCTTTTTACTCAGGAGCTGTCCAAGTGGGAGATACATGAAATCAAGTTCCATTACCCCTCATTCAGCAGAAAGTTACTCACCAAAGCCAAGAGACTGGGTGGCCATTGCAAGAAGCTATTTGAAGCAGCAAATATAGTATATTTTCCTCTACATAACACTTTAATGATTTAAGTATATCAGAAAGCCATTTACATCACTCTCAATTATCCAAGGATCTTTTGGGCTCTTTACTTCCTGTCCCCTGCCCCTGGCCTGTGGCCATTTCACTGGTTAGGAAGAGCTCCAAAATGGGGTCAGGGAAGGAGAAAAGAGATGAATGACATTAATTCGGTCAATTTGGCTTCCCATTAGCAACTCTAATGAAAGGCTTAATAAATGAGATTGTCAAAACTTATAGTTGCAGTGAAGGTTCCAGGACTCTTAAGATTTTATTTAAGCAAACTTGCCTTCAGATATATACAATTTGTCTGAAATTCACTTTAATGGATTTAATGCTTGCTATTTTTAAGAAAGCCAGGACTTGTAATAAGGTGATATTTTTCTCTCCTCACTTTAAAGGGAAAAAAAAAACATAAAACACAACAACAAAGGCCTTCAAAGTGAAGACATATCCTCACTGAAGTGACAGGACCATAAAGAAAAGAATCTTGAGATGAGATAAAATGTCTTGTCCCCAGCTTGCTCTCAAGCAGAAGTTTAGGAAGTCAGCAAACTTCCAAGGGAGCAGGCCTTGGCAATAAACCACTATCACAAGGAATAGCTAAAAAGGATTTGTCAGGGCTTGACAAAAGCCAGATCTCCACATACAATAGATTCCTGTTTCACTGAGACCTCACAGACTTTTGTCCCTTGGGATGCATAGAGACAAAGCACTGCAGGCCCATGGCTTTCACAGCAATGAGCCCATCATCCTAGGTTATCAAACAGACAAAGCAGTCTGAATAGCAGTGGCAACAGTGTAAAAAACAATTTTCCCTTACTTGAAGATGATGATAGCTCCCGGACATGGAGGGCAGGCCAGGAGAAAAATCTGCAATGGAAAATGAATTCAGTATGAGTATTAAAAGAAATGCTAGATCCAGTCAGACAATGATTCCTTAATAATAATAATAATAACAACAACAAAAACAACAACAACAACAAGCACAAAATCCTAACACAGAAAATGTAATATAAAAATTAAAAAGGCAAACAGGTAGTTTTCTAAACATGTTTGTGTTTGCAAATGCATCTAAATGTGTGTATGTTTGAGTGTGTATGTGTGTGCAATGGGAGGGAGAGGGTCAGAGATGGAGAGTAAGGGAAAGAGACAGAGAAACCTTTCTTAGGCCCTCTTAAACTCTGGAACACTTCCTCTTAACCTCTAAAACAAGACTCAGTTTTCAACACCTCAATAGGAGACAAGTAGCCAGTCAGAGAATCTTTCAACCCAAGACAAATACAAAGAGATTTTGAACATAGAACAAGTATACAGACTTCTGGCCAAGATGGAGGCATAGGTATATACACTTTGCCTCCTAGCACAACCAGAAGAAGGACAACAACAAATTTAAAAACAAAAACAAGATGGATAGAAAACCGAACTGTATGGAAGTCCAACAACCAAGGAGTTGAAGAAGAAAGATTCATCCAGACTACTAGGAGGGGCAGAGACTGGCAGCCAGGTGAAGAGGACCAGTAGCAAGGCAGCGGCTGGCAGTGTGGGCAGTCCCACATTTCTGTGCGGATACATCAGGAGGAACAACCGGGGTGCGTGACAGACCACACAACCCAGGGTTACAGAGCGGGGAAATAAAGCCTCAAAACCTCTGACTGAAAAAAACTGTGGAGGTTGAGGTGGCAGGAGAAACTCCCAGCCTTACAGGAGAGTTCCTTGGAGAGATTCTCAGGATCCTAGAACGTACACAAACCCACCCACCCGGGAATCAGCACCAGAAGGGTCCAATCTGCTTGTGCGAAGCAGAAGTGCCTGAAAGTCTGCAGAGAGTTGAACATGCACCATTGTTCCCTCTCAGATCCCTCCCCCACATGCAGCGAAGTGGGCTGCCCTGCCCTGATGAACACCTAAGGCTCCAACCCATAACTATGTAACAGGCATGCCAAAACAAACAAACAAAAAAAATATGGCCCAAATGAAAGAACAGGTAAAAGCTCCAGAAAAAAATACAACTAAAGGATGAAGAGACAGCCAACCTATCAGATGCACAGTTCAAAACACTGGTAATCAGGATGCTCACTGATATGGTTGAGTACAGTCACAAAATAGAGGAAAAAGTGAAGGCTATGAAAAGTGAAATAAAGGAAAATGTACAGGGAGCCAACAGTGACAGGAAGGAAACCAGAATTCAAATCAACGGTTTGGACCACAAGGAAGAAATAAAATATTCAATCAGAACAGAACGAAGAAACAAGAATTCAAAAAAATGAAGAGAGGCTTAGGAACCTCTGCGGCAACCTTAAATGTTCCAACATCCGAATCATAGGGGTGCCAGAAGGAGAAAATAGAGAGCAAGTGATGGAAAACATATTTGAAAAAATGATGAAGGAGAACTTTCCCAATCTGGCAAAGGAAATAGATTTCCAGGAAGCCCAGGAAGCTCAGTGAGTCCCAAGAAGTTGGACCCAAGGAAGCACACACCAAGGCACATCATAATTACATTACCCAAGATTAAAGAGGAGAGAATTTTAAAAGCAGCAAGAGAAATGGAGACAGTTATCTACAAAGGATTGCCCATAAGACTATCAGCTGATTTCTCAAAAGAAACCTTGCATGCAAGAAGGGGCTGGAAAGAAGAATTCAAAGTCATGAAAGGCAAGGGCCTACATCCAAAATTACTCTATCCAGCAAAGCTATCAGTTAGAATGGAAGGGCAGATAAAGTGCTTCCCACATAAGGTAAAATTAAAGAAGTTCATCATCAACAAGTCCTTATTATATTGAATTGTTAAAGGGACTTATCTAAGATAAAGAAGAAGATAAAAAATATGAATAGTAAAATGACAACAAACTCACAATTTTCAACAACCGAACCTAAAAAAAAGTAAAAAACTAAAACAAACTAAGCGAACAACTAGAACAGGAACAGATACACAGAAATGGAGATCACATGGAGTGTTATCAGTGGGGAAGGGGAGGGGGAAGAATAGGGGGAAAGACACAGGGAATAAGTAGCATAAATGGTAGGTACAAAATAGATAGGGGAGGTTAAGAATAGTATGGGAATTGGGGAAGCCAAAGAATTTATATGTATGACCCATGGACATTAACTAAGGTGGGGGAATGATGGTGGGAGGGGTGTACAGGGTGGAGGGAAATAAAGGAGATAAAAAATGGGACAGCTATAATGGCATAATCAATGAAATAAAATATATTTTAAATAAAAGAACAAGTACATAAATGTCATCTGGTTTGCCTCCTATGAAGATTGTGAGTTAATCAATACCCAGCATTCAGATTTAGCAAATAAAAATGCCGGATGCCCAGTTAAACATGAGTTTCATATAAACAAAGAATAATGTTTTAGTATACTTATGTTACATGCAATATTTAGGATATATTTATATTAGAACATTATTCAATGCTTAGCTGAAATTAACATTTAATTAGGTATCCTGTATTTATCTGGCAGCCCAATCAATATTGTCATCCCTAGGCTCTCTACCTCCCTTTGATTTTGAAAGGGAGCAAAAATATGTCTCTTTGGCCTAAGGATTATATCAGGCTGACTATTTTTAAGAAACAGCAGACACAGGAAAAGCTCTGAAAACTGAGTAGAAGTATCCTTTTGTAAGGAACATTTACATTACTAAAGGAAACTCCATTTGTATGGGTGTTGCCCTCTGAGTACCAGGAAGAGGAGGATGACTAAATCTCTAGAAGCTCTTCCATGTAGAAGGCAAGGACTTAAACCTGTGTAACAACCTTACTGTTGTTTACTGTGCTTTTTCTTTGTCATCTCCCATAAGTCATGTCTCCCTCCCCAACATCTCCCTTTATCTCTAGCTGGAGACGGTATTTAAGGAGATGGCTTAGACCATTTCAAGGAGTTACTCTGTTCCACTGTGTCTCTCCCATGTACAGCAGAGGTATATATTTTATTCAACATCTGTTTGTTTTTCTTTTGTAAATATGTCTTTTTTAACAAGGGCATCTCAGGCGAAAACCTAGAAGGGTAGAAAGAAAATTATTTTTCCTCCTCCCACATTGAACTGGTTTGTTTCTAAGCATGACTGAGTCATTTTTTTTCTTCTATTTTCCATCCAGTTCAAACCAAACAAAAAGAACTTTGTCCTAAGAGACAAATCAGTCCAATGCTACTTCATTTGACCTAGGCCTGGATTACAGCCTTCAGAGCTGTGACAGATTGACCTTTACTCAAGCACTGGTTCTCTAGAGGGACAAAGAAATGTCTGCAGATCACTTATTAAACATGAGAATTGCTGGGTTCCTCCATTACGAATGCTGATTCCAGAAGTCTGAGACTTTGGGAAACTGCACATTTAACACCCAGGAGATTCAACCACTCCTGGCAGTCAGATATGCTGAATGTTTGACCTTGGCCTGAAGTCAGAGACATTCAGCAGGACTAAGGACTGATAAAAAATGAATGCACATTTTTGGAGTTCTTTCACCTACAGTGATTTAATGGTGTAGTTTATAATATAATCAATATATGTCTCTATCTTGTGAACATTTATTAATACAGATTATCCGCATTACAGATTTGTTTGGCTTTGTCATGTGTATATTCTTTAGCATTTGCTTCTTTGGTTCTATCAGAGTACACATTTAGAAGGAAAGAATACTATAAGGAAAAACAATATAAGAAAAGACACCTACTTGAATCCCTGCAAAGAGTAAGACAAAAGAATATGAAACAAACACAGGCAGGAGCCATCACCTACACAATATTTCATCAGAGAAACTTCCAAGGAAATATCCATTGAGAATGTGCCTTTCCCTCTGTGGATCAATTTGATTAAAAGTAAAAAACTAATGACAAGTACAGGTCCACAATCCATTATAGGCAATCACCAAATCAGAAAAGCTCTCAAAGTCAGTTTTTTTCAAAGTTAACTTGGTGGGAAAATATGACTTGAACTGAGCAGAGGCAATTAACAGACTTAGTTTAATACACTTATGGTGAATATTCATGCATTTTTCCATAAAAATAGTGTATTTTGATTATGGGGTGCTGTCTCAAACCCCACTGGCAGTATATGCACAATACTCTACATGCACTGTATTGCCTTTCTAATATTCAAAAGTTTTGATTTATGAAATACATATGACCTTAATGGTTTGTGATAAGGATTATTGACTTAGAATTTCAATCATTCAAACATGAACTTATCCCCATTCCAGCCCTTGGGGGCAGTCCAAGAAAGAACAAAACAAAGCTGGTATTCTTTATCACCAACCCAGAAGTAAAGTTACTCACTTTAGCTAAGGGACCAAGTTGAAGGCTTCACATAGTTACCCAGCATCTGACCCATCACAGGCTACACTCAGAAGCTACAGTATACAGAGCAGAGAGGGGCACCCAACCACCTTGGAAAGGTCCTCAGTACTTCTGGAATCTCCTAAGAGCTATGCCAGCAGCCTTTCTGAGCTTTTCACAGTATCCATGATACTTCTAACATGCTAAACAAAAAAGCAAAATATACCACTGGGCCCCACAGTTAACTCTTAATTTTCTACACTCACAGCCAAAAAGAGAGTAGATTCTTGGGGGCAGATTTCCCTATAGCTGCTACATTTAGCTGGTTCTCATCCATGACAGCACTATGTCAGAAGCCCAGAAACCTACTAAAGGGAGGAAGCCTCCTGTTTCAACCCAATAGAGTGTCATGTTATCCTCAGTTCAATCATGAATCTAATTTCTTTTGAGGCTGTTAATCTACTCTTGACTCTAAGTTAGTTTTCCAACAGTTGACTTTAATGTGGTCACATCATTCTGATAGAGCAGGCAGTTAGGCTCAAGCAGAGCAGGAGCCATAGACCATGTATGGAATGTCACCAGAGCAGAAAGTCCTGGGTGCCTAGTAATGGGTAAAACTGAGAAACAAGAAGGCTAGAACCTTGCCCCCAGGGTGATCTTTCCTCCCCAGCATGTCAATAGACATGTGGTTTAGTCTCCTTAACCTTTCATATTGCTAGTTATGTGGCTTAGACTCCCTTGGAGGAGGAAAAAGGTAGCCAGAAAATAGCTTCATATGGCTTCCATACAAGCCCTTACATGACCACTCCCTTAAGCATTAAGGCCCCAGAACAATGAGGTTCAGATCAACATCAAATAATCTTAGGAACAAAGCCTTGAGTCTGTAGACCACAGAGACAGAATTTTGGTCAAACTAGACCTGACATTTAGGCCTCCATTGTGTTTCAGCTCCAGGCCCAGGAAAGCAGCAAAACCAGATAAAGCAAGACAATTGATGACATCAGTACCAGATGCAATGACTAATGACTCTCTCTACCCTAGTGCCAACCAATCAGTAGAGACCATGTCCTGGAAAGGACATACCTGGAAAACTAATGAATAGTCTATTGAGATCCTCCCCCAAGACCTCCTCTAAAATCTCCACCTTTGGAAAAACAGATAAAAAGCCTAAGACAAAGGCCCAGTGCCATGTGCTCTCTCTCCCCTGAGCATGCCCATACCTCTCCCCAACCACCACATTCTTTCCTAAAGTGTGTACTCTCTCTTCCCCTTTCTTTCTCTCTCTCTCTCTCTCTCTCTCTCTCTCTCTCTCTCTCTCTCTCTCATACATGCTTTTCCCTATGTGCCCCCTCTCTCTGGAGCATGCCCACAACTTTTCCCCTCTTCTTCCCCCAGGCATGTTATTTTTCCTTTCTTTCTCCTAAGTTCCAAGAGCCATTCTTTTGCCTCTGTAATTTGTTTCCTGAGCCCACACATAACTTCTGGCTCATAACTTCTGCCTTTGTGACTTTCTAAGTAAACTTCTTGCATTAGAGTTCTTGGCTCTGAATTGTCTTAGCCAAACTGGAGACCCAAGGTCTAACTCTGCATTTGCTGTTAACAATTCGATCCAGCACCTTGGCCTTTCTCATCTTGGCTGTATATTCCCAAAACCAGGATAGACAGTATCTTTTTCAAGCAATCTTTAAATCAGATGTTTGTAAACATTTCAAATCAGCAGATTTGAAAAAGAGCCCCCAGTTCATCATACTCCATTTTCAATAAACTCCTGACAAGGAAAAATTCTGAGATGTCCTAAATTAAATTACAGCAGACGAAAGGGTAGAAGGAAGAGATAAGAGAGGTTAATCAGTTATCAGAACCAACAGAAAAATTCTCTCATTTCTGAATATATGTTAAAACTTTAATCAACCTCCAGGTGACAATTTTCCATGATTATCTAGAGAAAATAGCTGAATAGCTGACCACTAGATGCCATCACATCTTGCTTACACATGAACTTTCCAGACTTTTGCCTACAACCAATCCAAAAGAAGCAAATGTTTTTTCCTTACAGACTGTGCATCCATCCTAGAACTTTCTCCACTTAACTGCCTCCTAAACCCTTTACCTAGCCAATGTAAATTCTTTCAAAACAACTCACGTCTTTCTTCTCCAAACTCATTGTATGAATGAATGCAAACAACCCAGGATGGTGGGCATGTTGTCTTCTCCATCTAGCCCTGCTGCTGATGGTTTAGATGGCATGTCCCAGGATGTGGTCCTTTCATTGTCTAGCATATAGCTCAATAAACCCTTTCTTTCAGAAAAACTTTCACCCTCAAAGATTTTTGTTTAGCAATTGCCTCCTTTAGCAACTTCAAAGTTTTATAACATTAACCTTTCTACTCTGTCATGCTAGAGCCATATCCACAATCACAATTAACCACAGGAGCCACGCGGGCAAATAACATTTTTAATTCAGAGGTCCAAATGCCCCCAGCCTTTGCCTGAATATCCCTGCTTTCTTCCTTGGTTAGCTGCCAAACACTCCAAATTTTGGTAGTACATATTGTAGACAAGTAGACAGAAAGTTAAATTTACTTTCAGCTATAGAAAGTGTGGGAAGAGAAGTCACTTGGAAGGGCAAACAAGAACAGTAGGAAAATTAAAATGTAACTGAGCATATCCAGCACCAACCTGGCACTTTTGTATGCATGTCAAAATTTGCCCAGCTCAGCACTTGCTGGTGTAGCTCAGTGGATTGAGCATGGGCCTACAAACCAAAGGGTCACTGGTTTGATTCCCAGTAAAGATAAATGCCTGGGTTATGGGCTGGGTCCCCAGTGGGGGCGAATGAGGAACAACCACATATTGATGTTTCCCTCTCTCCTTCCAGTCCCCTCTCTCTAAAAATAAATAAATAAATATAGATATTTTTTTAATTTGCCCAGCTCAGCACAAAAGTGCACGGGCAGGTAACATCAGAAGTATGGCAATATGAAAGATTCCCTTGGTGTCTACCCCTGAAATTTCAACAAGTTGATCAGCTATAACTCAAAAAATGATTCCCTCCTAAACATACAGGAACACTTGAGAGATCTGCACATTGAAGCAACTAAAGGTAGGCAAATGAGAATGACAAAGGAAAAAGAGAAGTAAGGATAGCTCAGAGGGCCACTGATGCAGCCTTGTGGCCTGGAATTCATGGTGGCTCTGTGGCTCCAAAGAAATAGAGCCACAGAGTCCTGATGCCTTTTAGACTCCTAAAACTCTCCTCCTGTGGCCTTTGGTATTGGGTTTCAGAGCACATTATCTCCAAACCCAAGAACTTTCATGCCAGAATTGTTATTTCCCTCTGTGACTAACCTCCGGTGGTTGTGGCACATGGCAGGGGACCCCTGTGGAGGTCCACAGTTGCTATCACCAAGAGGGAAAAACAAACTCTACCCCCAAATGTCACGGTTATACACAGATATACTGATAGCAGCAACAGAGATGAGATTTGGGATTTCACCGAACTTAAAAACTTGTTATTCAGCATCACCTACTGAATACCATGAATAACCAAGGTAGCAAGGCAGCTCAGAAAGGAAATGAAAAATATCCAGAAACATGGAAATATGTGATATAAATGACAAAGAATTCAATATTACAGTTCTGAAAATACTCAAAAAGATATGAGAAAATACAGACAGACAATTTGATGAGCTCAGAAAACAAATTAATGGCCCTGGCTGCTGTAGCTCAGTGGATTGAGTGAGGGCCTGCAAACCAAAACATTGCTGGTTCAATTCCCAGTCAGGGCACATGCCTGGGTTGCAGGCCAGGTTCCTAGTAGGGGGCACATGAGAGGCAACCACACATTGATGTTTCTCTCTCCCTCTTTCTCCTTCCCCTCCCCCTCTCTAAAAATAAATAAAAATCTTTAAAAAATTAATGAACAAAACAAGTATTTTACCAATGAGACTGAAACTTTAAAAAACAAATAAATAGAAATCCTGGAGATGAAGCATTCAGTAAAGGAGATCAGGAATGAACTACTGATAATAGGAAATGGAGCTGACCAGATGGAGGAAATAATTAGCAATATCAAAGATAAGAATCCAGAAATAACACAGTGGGAAGAAGAGAAACCTAAACATTAAACAAAAGAGAGAGAGAAAGAAAGAGCTCTACAAGAACTATCTGACTCAATCAGAAAAAGCAATATAAGAATTATAGGTATTCCAGAAGAAGAGAAGTAAATGGAAAGCCTACTCAAATAAATAGTGGATGAGAACATCCCAAACCTATGGAAAGAATTAGATCATTCAATCCAAGAAGCAAACAAAATACCTAGTTACCTTAATCTAAAGAGCCCTCTCCAAGGCACATTGTATTAAAACTGTCAAAAATCAATCACAAAGAAAAAAGTTCTCAAAGCAGCCAGGAAAAAAAAAAAAAGAAAGTGACCTACAAAAGAATGCCCATCAGGTATCATCGGACTTCTCAGCAGAAACTCCATAAGCCAGAAGAGAGTGGAGCCAAATATTCAAAATACTGAAAGAGAGAAATTACCAGCCAAGGATAATATATTCAGTAAAATTCTCCTTTAAATAGGAAGGAAAAATAAAGACCTTTCCAGAAATACAGGTGCTGATGGAATTTACCACCGGGAAAGCTCCACTGCAGGAAATACTCAAGGGGGGTATTCTACCTGAAAGAAAGAGCAAAGGGTCACAACTTTATAAGATGATCACCAAAAAACTTACAGCATAAACAGGGATAATTTGAGACAACAAAAACATAAAAGGTGAGGGATGAGAAATCAAAGGTTTGTCCTGGCAAAGGATGATGGAGATCAGATGCACTCAAAAGGAAAAAAGCTACTGTATATATTCAATGTTCTTTCTCATAAATCTAATGGCAATCACACACAAAAACCTCAAAACTTAGAAACATAACTTAAAAAAAGAGGGAACAAAGGAAAGAAGCATGGATACCACCAAACAAAAACAACAGACTGAAACACAAAGGGAAAGAATCAACAGAGGTACAGAGCTACCAGAAAACAAATGACAAAAATACCATAGGAAACCTTCATACATCAATCATTACCCCAAATGGAAACAGACTGAATTCACCAATAAAGAGTCAAGGAGTAGAGGGCTGGATCAAAAACAAAACCCAACCATATGCCATCTTCAAGAGATACATCTAAGCTGCAAAGACAAAAGCAGACTCAAAATGAAAGGGTGGGAAATAATTCTCCAAGCAAATAACAACCACAGAAAAGCAGATATGGTCATACTTATAGCTGATAAAGTAGATTTCAAGATAACAAAAGTAACAAGAGAAAAAGATGGACATTTTATAATGATAATGGGGACACTACATCAAGAAGACATAACATTTCTTAATATATAAGCACCCAATCAGGGAACACCAAAATATATAAAACAATTACAGAACTAAAGGGAGAAACAGATCAAAACACAAATATAGTTGGGAAACTTAATACTTCATTGACAGCTCTAGATAGATCATTCAAAGAGAACATCAATAAAGAAATATCAGTCTTAGACCAAATGTACGTAATTGACATATACAGAACCTTTCATCCCAGAACATCAGATTATACATTCTTCTCCAGCGCACATGGATCATTCTTAAGATAGATCATATATTGGGCCAGAAAACTATCCTTAACAAATTTAAAATGATTGAAATTGTACCAAGCATATTCTCTGACCACAATGCTTTCTTTTTTTAACCTTTCAATAAACTTTTTATTGGTCTTGTGCCCTGCCATGGGATATCCCACTCTGCTGCCTTTAATGCCTTAAAACTTTGGTGTCATTGACCTCAGACACCACTCTGTGGTCCACAGTCCTGCAGGTTGTGGTCTCATGGGTGGTTTGTAAAGAGGGGCTCTTGTCCAGGGCATCAACAAGATTAAAGTCCTCCCCTTCTTCCAGTAGGCTGTGGTAGGTGGCAATCTCAGCCTCCAGCTTGACCTTGGTGTTCAGCAGGGCCTCATACTCCTGGGCCTGGGGCTGTTCCTCTGCCCAGGCCTAGGCCAGCTGACTCCAGGTACAGTAGAACCCCATTGAGCTGTTCCATCTACCTGATATAGCGCATCTCCAGTTCCCTCAGGCTGCTCTCTAAACTGACCTTCAGATTCCTCATTGAGTCCAGGTCAGTCTCCAACGACTGGACTGTATGTCTCAGCTCTGTAAGTGTCGTCTCAGCAGTACCTATCTCAGTGGTCTTCAAGGTGACCACTGTAGCACTTTCTTCAATCTGATGGGACCAGTACTTGTCTAGTTTCTCTTGGTTCTTCCGAGACAGCTCTTCATACTGGACCCAGATGTTTGCCGTGATTTTGCCAAGGTCCTGAGATTTGGGGGCATCCAACTCCACAGTCAACCCAGAATTGACAATCTGGTTTTGTAGACCATTTACTTCCTCCTTGTGGTTCTTCTACATGAAGAGCAGCTCCTCCTTGAGAGACTCTATCTCTGTTTCCAGCTGCAGCCGAGTGATATTGGTGTCCATTAATGTCCTTCTCCACAGACTGGTGCATGGCCAGCTCTCTCTCATACTTGACTCTGAAGTCATCAGCAGCAAGATGGGCACTGCCAATCTGCAGAACAATGCAGGCATTGTCTACAGAATTTGCAAAGATCTGAGCCCTCAGATCCTCGATGGTCTTGATATAATGCCTCCAGTCTCTGACCTGGGGTCCCTTCTTCTCGAAGTATCCCCAGATTCTGCTCTCCAGTCTCTGACTATCATCCTCCAGGCTTCTTACCCTATTCAGGTAGAAGGCCAGGCAGTCATTTAGGCATTGCATAGGCTCCTTCTCACTCTTGATTCCCCCTATGCCCACCAGACCCATGGCTATCCCTGCAACCAGGCCTCTGGATCCCCAGCTGCCCCACATGCTGGTGGAGTGGGACACTGAGATACGGGAGTCTGAGCCCCCGGCATCTGCATAGATGCCAGCCACACTACTGGCCTGCCAGACCCAGTAGTTGGGTGACTACACGGAGGCCAGGGTAGAGTAGCTTGTGGAGAAGTTGGAGCATGCGCTGAAGCTCATGTTGTTCAGAGAGGTAGGTGAGAAGCCGAGACTCAGGTTGAGGCTGCCCACAATTCTTGAAATTAGAAATCAACAGCAAAAAGAAAGTAGAGAAACCCACAAATATGTGGAAGTTAAACAACGCACTATTAAAAAAATGACTGGGTCAAAAAAATAAAAGAAGAGATCAAAGTATAGAGAGAGAGACAAATGAGAATGACAAAAGGACATATCAGAACTTCTGGGAGGCAGTGAAAGCAGTAATAAGAGGGAAGTTTATGTCATTAGGTGCTATATAAAAAAAAGAGAAATCCCAAATAAACAACCTAACATAACATCTTAAAAATCTAGGAAAAAATATAAGTCATGATGCCATAAAAGTCCTAGAGGAGAACATAGTCAGAAAAATTTCAGATATTCCACTCAGCAACATTATCACCAATATGTCCCCTAGAGTGAGGGATATAAAGGAAAGAATAAACAAATGGGAATACATCAAATTAAAAAGCTTCTGCATGGTTAAAGAAAACAGCATTAAAATGAAGAGGGAACCAACCATATGGGAAAACATATCTGCCACTTTGGACAAAGGTTTGATCTCCAAAATATATAAAGAATTGACATGACTTCACTCCAGGAAGACAAATGTCCTAATTAAAAAATGGGCAAAGGACCTGAACAGACACTTCTCCAAGGAGGACATGTGAAGGGTCCAGAGACATACGAAAGGATGCTCAGCATCACTAGCCATCTGAGAGATGCAAATTAAAACCACAATGAGATAACCACTTCATACCGGTCAGAATGGCCATCATAACCAAATCAACAAACAACAAGTGCTGGTGAGGATGTGGGGAAAAGGGAACCCTAGTGCAGTACCAGTGGGAATACAGACTGGTACAGCCACTGTGGAAAACAGAATGGAATTTCCTCCAAAAATGAAAAATGGAACAGCCTTTTGACCTGGCAATTCCACTTCTGAGATTATACCCTAAGAATCCTGAAACACCAATCCAAAAGAACCTATTTACCCCAATGTTCATAGCAGCATTATTTACAATAGACAAGTGCTGGAAACAACCTAAATGCCCATAAGTAAATGAGTGGATCAAAAACCTGTGGTACATTTACACCATGGAATAGTATGCAGCAGAGAGAAAGAAGGAACTCCTACGCTTCACAACAGCATGGGTGGAACTGGAGAGCATTATGCTAAGTGAAATAAGCCAGGCAGTAAAGGACAAATACCATATGATCTCACCATTAACAGGAACCTAATCAAGAAAACAAACAAGTGAGCAAAATAGAACCAGAAACATGGAAACAAAGAACAATCTGACAGTGACCAGAGAAGAGGGGGATAATGGGGAAAAGATATTGAAATAATATCAAGCATCTTCTAGGTTCACAATGGACTAAAACTAGAAACCAATCTCAAGAAAAAAATCAAAAACAGTTAAATACATGGGCACTGAATAACATGTTATTAAATAATGAATGGATTAACAATGAGATTAAGGTAGAAATAATGGGGGAAAGTCAAGGAACATGTATAAAGGACCCATGGACAAAGCCAAAGGGGATAGGATCAAGGGTGGGAGACAAGGAGTGGTGGGCCACAGGGTATTGGTTGGGGTAAATGGAAACAACTGTACTTATACAACAAAAAAAAATATGAAGAAAAGGAAAGAAAGAGGCTCTTCCGGCAAGATGGAGGAATAGGTGGACGCACTGTACCTCCTCGCACAACCAAGAATAGAACAACAATAATTTACAGACATAATATCACTCAGAACTGACAGAGGATTTATCTGAATGGAAGTCAGACAGCCAAGAAGTTGAAGTAGACCCGTACAGCCTGACTGGTAGGGGACGACGAGCCAGGCAGGCTCGGGGCTGGCGCGGGTCAGCGGTGCACGGAGGTCGGGAAAAATTTGGCGCAAAATTGGCGCAAAAGCCATCTGGGGCGCAAGAATGCAGCGGTGATCCCTGAGTACGCAAGCTGCAGCTGGGGGACCCAGTGAGGCAGCAATTGTGGACCAGGGCAGAGCTCGCAGCCCAGGATCCCAAAGAAGTGTCTAAGCCCAGGAGAACGGAACTACCGCCATTGTTCGCCCCCGCCCCCACATATAACGTCACAATCTAGCAAATGGGGTGCCCAGCCCCGGTGAACACCTAAGGCTCCTTCCCCCACCGCAACAAGAGCAACCAGACCGGAAAAAAAAAATAGGAGAGACAGGGAAAAACGTAAGATATCTTTCCAACAGAACAGATCAGTCCCCCAGGACTCATCCTTTTGAGTGACCAAGAAATACCCAATCTATCAGATGCACAGTTCAAAACACTGGTGATCAGAAAGCTCACGGAACTGGTTGACTTTAGGCGCAAATTAGATGAAAGGATGCAGGTTACCATAAAAAGAGATGCAGGAAGATACGCGGAGGAGAGCCAATAGTGAAAGGAAGGAATCTGAGTCTCCAAACAATACAGTGGACCAGAAGAAAGATAGAATCAACCAAGCAGGAAAGCATGACGAAATAAGAATTCAAAAAATCGAGGAAAAGCTTAAGAGCATCCAGGACACCTTTAAACATTCCAACATCCGAATTATAGGGGTACCAGAAGGGGAGGAACAACGAGTGGAAAAGTTATTTGAACAAATAATAAAGGAGAATTTCCCCAATCTGGCAAAGGGAACAGTCTTCCAAGAAATCCAAGAAGCTCAGAGAGCCCCAAAGAAGTTGGACCCAAGAAGAAACACACCAAGGCACATCATAATTACATTAGCCAAGGTAAAAACGAAGGAGAGAATCCTAGAAGCAGCCAGAGATAAGGGGACAGTAACCTACAAAGGAGTTCCCATCATACTGTCAGCTGATTTCTCCAAAGAGACCTTACAGGCAAGAAGGGGCTGGAAAGAAATATTCCAAGTCATGAAAGACAAGGACCTACATCCCAGATTGCTCTATCCAGCAAAGCTCTCATTTAGAATGGAAGGGAAGATAAAGTGCTTTTCAGATAAGGTCAAATTAAAGGAGTTCATCATCACCAAGCCCTTATTTTATAAAATGCTAAAGGGACTTATTTAAGAAAAGAAGATAAAGAAAAGACATGTATAGTAAAAGGACTGCAAACTCACAATTAACAACCACACCTAAAGCAAAACCAAAAGAAACTAAGTAAACAACTAGAACAGGATCAGAACCACAGAAATGGAGGGCACATGGAGGGCTAGCAGCAGGGGGGTGGGAGGAGGAGAGGGGGGAAAAGGTATAGAGAATAAGTAGCATAGAATGTAGGTTGAAAATAGATAGGGGGAGGGTAAGGATAGTATGGGAAATGTAGAAGCTAAAGAACTTATGAATATGACACATGGACATGAACTAAAGGGGGGAACGTGGGTGGGAGAGGGGGTACAGGGTGGAGTGGAGAGAAGGGGGGAAATGGGACAACTGTAATAGCATAATCAATAAAATATATTAAAAAAAAGAAAAAGAAAGAAAGAAAGAAACACAGTCACAAAGGGGGAAAAGACAATGAATAAATACCTAATCAATAATAACCTTAAATGTAAATGGATTAAATGCTTTAATCAAAAAACATATGATAGTTGAATGGATAAGAAAACACAACCCACATAAATGCTACCTACAAGAGACCAACCTCAGAACAAAATACCTACACAGACTGAAAGTGAGGAGTTGGAAAAAAATATTCCAAGCAAATGGACATGAAAGAAAAAAAGCTGGAATAACAATACTTATATTAGACAAAATAGGCTTCAAAACAAAGGCCATAACAAAACAAAGAAAGTCACTATATAGTACCTAAGGGAGTTGTCTAACAACAAGATATAACCCTTGTAAACATATATGCACCCCATACAGGAGCACCTAAATACATAAGGAAAATCTCGGAGAACTTTAAGGAGATCACCAGCAATATAGTCATTGTAGGAGATTTTAACATTTCACTGTCAAAAATGGATAAATCGTTCAAACAAAAAATCAACAAGGATATTGTGGCATTGAAAACACCAGAGATCAAATGCACTTAATTGCAATTCAAGAAAACTGAAATCATATCATGCATCTTCTAGGTTCACAATGGACTAAAACTAGAAACCAACCTCAAGAAAAAAATTTAAAAACAGTTAAGTACATGGACACTGAAAACATGTTATTAAATAATGAATGGATTAACAATGAGATCAAGGTAGAAGTCAAAAAGTACCTGGAAACAAATGAAAATGAACACAAAACAGCCTTGGTTTGTGTGGTTCAGTGGATCGAGTGCCAACCTGTGAACCAAAGGGTTGCTGGTTTGTTCCCAGTCAGGGCACATGCCTGGGTTGCAGGCAAGGTCCCCAGTGGGCAGCATGTGAGAAGCAACCACACATCAATGTTTCTCTCCCTCTCTTTCCCCTTCTCTCTAAAAATGAATAAATAAAACCTTTTTAAAAACTATAACAGAAAAACTTCTAAAAAAATAGAAAATGATCACAAAACAACCCAAAACCTCTGGGACACAGCTGAGGTAGTTCAGAGAGGGAAATTCATAGCAATACAGGCCTAACTTAAGAAGATAGAAAAAATCTCAAATGAACAACCTATCCCTACATCTAAAAGAATTAGAGGAACAACAGCAAAGGAAGCCCAGAGCAAGTGAAGGAAGGAAATAAACAAGACCAGAGCATAATTAAATGACATAAAGAATAAAAAAAAGCCCTGGCTCCTTTGGCTCAGTGGACTGAGCACCAGCCTGTGAACCAAAGGGTTGCCAGTTCGATTCCCAGTCTGGGGACATGCCTGGGATGCAGACCAGGCTCCCAGTAGGGGACACAGAAGACACAACCACGCATTGATCTTTCTCTCGTTCTCTTTCTCCTTCCTTTCCCCTCTGTCTAAAAATAAATATTTTTTAAAAAAAGACTAAAAAATAATTCAAAATATCAATGAATTCAGGAGCTGGTTCTTTGAAAAGGTAAACAAAATCAACAAACCCTTAACCAGACTCATCAAGGAAAAAAGAGAGATGACCCAAATAAATAAAATCAGAAACAAAAGTGGCAAGTTACAACCAATACCACAGAAATAGAAAAGATTGAAAGAAATTACTATGAGCAACTATATGCCAAGAAAGTGGACAACCTGAACTAAATGGGCATATTTCTAAAAACATACAATTTTCCAAAACAGAATCAAGAAGAAGCAGAAAGCCTGAATAGATCAATAACAACTAGCAATATTCAAAAACCTTCTACCTCACAAAACCCCTAGACTACATGGCTTCACAGGCAAATTTTATCAAACATTCAAAGAAGAACGAACTCCTATTCCTCTCAAACTATTCCAAAAATTTCAAGGAGAGGGAAGACTCCCAAACTCTTTATATGAGGTCAGTGTTACCCTAATTCCAAAACCAGGGGAAGACACAACAAAAAGAGAAAATTACAGGCCACTATCTCTGATGAATATAGATGCTAAAATCTTCAAAAAAATATTGGCAAATCGCATCCAGCAATACATTAAAAAGATCATACACCATGGTCAAGTGGGATTCAACGCAGGGATGCAAGGATGGTACAATATTTGTAAATCAATAAGCATAATACATCATATAAACAAAAGAAAACAAAAACCACATGTTCATATCAATAGATACAGAAAAGGCATTTGATAAAATACAGCACCCATTTATGATAAAAAAGAAAAACCCTCAGCAAACTGGGAATAGAAGGAGTATATCTCAACATAATAAATGCCATATAGGAGAAACCTAATGCCAACTAAATACTCAATAGGCAAAAACTAAAAGCCTTTCCCTTAAGATCAGGAACAAGACAAGGGTGTCTGCTCTCACCACTCTGATTCAACATAGTACTAGAAGTTCTAGCCACAGAGATGAGACAAGAAAAAGAAATAAAAGATCCAAATTGGAAAGAGGAAGTGAAACTGTCATTATTTGCAGATATGACAGTGTACATAGAAAACCCTCTAATCTCCAACAAAAAACTACTTGACCTAATAAGTAAATTTGGCAAAGTAGCAGTATGCAAAGTCAATATTCAGAAATGGATGGCATTTTTGTACACCAAAAATGAACTATCAGAAAGAGAATCTAGAAAAGGAATTCCATTTACTATAGCAGCAAAAAAATAAAAGTATCCAGGAATAAATTTAACCAAGGAGGTAAAAGATATATACTCAAAAAACTATAGAACACAGAAGAAATAAACTGAGTAATATACAAATAGATGGAAGCGCATACTGTGTTCATGGATTGAAAGAATTAACATCATCAAAATGTACATACTACCCAAAGCAATCTATAGATTTAATGCAATCACTATTAAAGTATCAATGGCCTATCTCACTGATCTAGAATAGACTCCAAAATTTTTATGGAACCAAAATAGACCCCAAATAACTTCAGCAATCTTGAAAAAGAATAAAGTTGGAGGGATCAATTTACCTGATATCAAACTATACTACAAGGCCACTGTAACCAAAGCAACTTGGTACTGGCATAAGAACAGACACACAGATCAATGGAACAGAATATAGAGCCTAGAAATAAACCCATGTCTCTACATTCAATTAATATTTCTAAAAAGTGGCACACGCATACAATAGAGTAAAAACAGTCTCTTCAATAAATGGTGTTGTGAGAACTGGCCTGGTACATGAAAAAAAAAATGAAACCTGACCACCAACTGATACCATACACCAGAATAAAATCAAAATGGGTAAAAGACTTAAATATAAGTTGTGATGCCATAAAAGTCCTAGTGGAAAACAAAGGCGATAAAATTTCAGATATCCCACATAGAAATATTTTTTCCTGATATATCTCCTAGGGCAAAGGAAATAAAGGAAAAAATAAGCAAATGGGACTACATCAATTTAAAAAGGGAGAGGGTGGAAGCAAGAGAGGGAAGTGGGATTGGCTGGGCTGGGGGCAGTGGTGGGGGGAAATGCAGACAACTGTAATTGAACAACAATAAAGTAATTAAATAAACACACACACACACGTAGCTTCTGCATGGCTAGAGAAACCATTATCAAAGTGAAAAGGAAACCAGCCATATGGGAGAACAGATTTGTCAATAATATGTGGGACAAAGGTTTAATCTCCAAAATATATAAAGAACTCATATGATTCAACACTAGGGAGATAAACCATCCAATTAAAAACTAGGCAAAGGAACTGAACAGACACTTCTCCAAGAAGGACATACAGAGGGCCCAGAGACCTTTGAAAAGAAGCTTAATATCACTAGCCATCAGAAAAATGCAAATTAAAACTACAATGACATATCACCTCACTCCTGTCAGAATGGCTATCATTAATAAGTCAACAAACAAGTGCTAGGGAGGATGTTGAGAATGGGGAACCCTAGTGCACTGTTGGTGGGAATGCAGACTAGTGCCACCACTGTAGAAAACAGTATGGATTTCCTCAGAAAACTAAAAATGGAACTGCCTTTTGACCTGGCAATTCCATTGCTGGCAATGTACCATAAAAGACTAGAAATGCCAATTCAAAAGAACTTATGCACCATTATGTTCATAGTAGTGCTATTTACAATAACCAAGTGCTGGAAGCAGCCCAAGTGCCCATCAGTAAATGATTAGATAGAAAAAGTGAAGTACATTTACACAATGGAATATTACACAGCAGAAAGAAAACAAGAGTTCCTACCTTCACAACAGCATGAATGGATCTGGAGAGCATTATGCTAAGTGAAATAAGCCACTGTTGAAAGACAAATACCACATAATCTCCATATAATCTCACTTAAAGAGGAAGCTAGTGAACAAAATAAACGAACAAGCAAAATAGAACCAGAGACACAGAAACATGGAACAGGCTGACAATGGCCAGAGGGGAGGTAGGGGTGGAGGGAGTTAGGGCATAAAGAAGGGGAAGGGACCAGTCAAAGAATATGTGTGAATAACTTATGGACATAGACAACAGGGTGGGAATTGACTGTGGAAGTGGAGCAAGGGCTGGGCAGAGGAGGGCAAAGAGGGAAAAATTGGGACAACTGTAATAGAATAACAATTAAAAATACAATTAAAAATACTCTCAAAAGTAAATATAATAGTAAATCTTTATGAGTCCAGATTTGGCAATGTATTCTTAGATGTAACACCAAAAGCACAAGTGGAAAAAGAAAAAAACCAGATAAACTGGACTTCACAAAAATTAAAATCTTCGGTGCTTAAAAGGACATTGTAAAGAATGAGAGGAAATTTTACAAATCCTATCTCTAATAAGGGTCTAGTATCCACAATACATAAATAGTTCTTAAACTTAACATAAAAGACAACCCAATTAAAAAGTGGGCTAAGGATTTAATAGAATTTCTCCAAAGAAGATATACAAATGGCCAATATGCATATGAAAAGATGCTCGATATCATTAATCATCAGGGAATGCAAATCAAGTTCACAGTGAGGTACCACTTCACAACTATAAGCAAGACAAAAATAAGAAAGACAATCCCAGATGTTTGTGATGATATGGAGAAAATGGAAGCTTTATAAACTGCTGGTATGGATGTAAGATGATGCTGCAACATTGGAAAATAGTATGGCAGTTCCTAGAAAGGTTAAACATACAGTTATCATATGACCCAGCAATTCCATACATGTGCATGCATGTGTATATCTCCAAGAGAAATGTCCACATAAAAATTTACACATGGATGTTTATATCAGAATTATTCATAATAGCCAAAAGGCGGAAAAAATCCAAATAACAATCAATGGATGAATGACTAAACAAAATATGGTATATGTTTACAATGGAGTGTTATTTGGTCACAAAAAGGAATGAAGTACTGATACATGCTATAACATGGACTTAAAAACAATATGCTTAATGAAAGAATCCAGTCAAAACAGACCATATATTATATGATTTCATCTGTATGGAATGTTCAGAACAGGCAAATCTATAGAGACAAGTAGATTAGTCATTGCTTAGAGCTAGGAAGAACAGATAGGGGAGTGATAGGTAAATGGTATGGAGCTTCTTATGGAAGTGACATAGGTTCTAAATTGATTATGGCGATAGCTACACATGCCTGTCAATATAATAACAACCACTGATTAAGTCCTTTAAAGAGAAGAATAGTACAGTGAGTTATACCTCAATATACTAGTTTACAAAACATCAATGGCTCTTTATCACTTACTGAAAAAAGTCCAAACTCCTAAATTTGGCATACAACTCCTTCCCTCAACCATCATCATTTGAGCCCCCAGCCAGCATTATTGTTCACTACTTTTTCATATGTTTTTTATCAAACCAAAATGAATTATTCACAATTACCCCTATATCCCATGCAGTTTTTTATCTTTGTCTTTCCTCTTGCTATTCCTTTCCTCTGGAAATCTCTCCTTATAACTTATCTTTACTCATCTTTACATTTTTATATCCCATTTCTCTCACAAGACCTAGTTCAAATGCCCTCTCCTCTACAAATCCTTCCATGTTCTTCAATCTTCATATAGTAGGCCCTCAAAAAATTACTCACTGAAAGAATGAAAGTAAGTAGTCCTCACATGTTATGGTTGCTACTGCCAGAGAATAATCCTCTCAAAGCCACAACTGCACTTTTCTCTTCCTTACCTGGTCACAGCAGCAGCTCACTGCCTCAGCTCCTTTACTAAGTCCTTGAGAGTGGTTCCAAACTACTATTCTCTCCCTCTCCCAAAACCATTCCCTTGATGAACAAAGCACTGACAATACATTATGCATGGAAGGCCAAGTATAGTTGTATAGGTTGTGCACTGCACAACCCTAGTGGCACCATTCAATTATTGTCTATGTGAATGACACAATCTCCTAGGGTTGTGCAGTGCATAACCATTCATGGCAGCCCTGATTGGAAACATCAGTAGATTTGGGAACAAAGCCAAAAACAGTGCTCAGTGAAAGAACTACTCTAACTGTATTGCTCTTCAGAAGTGGGTATTTTCCAAATCTCATCAAGACAAAAAGAAACTCAGGAGAATAACATAGTCATAACATGGTCGTAGTAATGACACAGTGTTTGCATGGAATTAGAAACCAGGAGTATCCAAAGGAAAAATTGTCATTGATGTGTTTCCAGCAGTAGAGAGAGAAAAGGATATATGAAGGTATGATGTACCTATACGGTTTCTCTCATGAAAACTTTCAAGTCCAATAGGTTCTGATTTGGGGTTATCAAACAAGCCCTTGTTTAATCTGGCTTCAAGAACATTGCTATCTGGAAGGATATGACCTAGCTGATAGACACAAGTTTTATGTCTCTATATAGGTCTCTCTCCCATCATCAATTTATTCATCTGTCTTGTGGTTCATCAAAGAGTCTTTTGTAAGGTTGTGGTGAAAACAATTAGGATCAGAACCCATAGCCAAGTTGCATAATTAGGACCCATGTCACTTCCACCAAGGCAGAGACCCTCTAACCTCAGCCAGAGCAGACATTCAACAAGTACCCCCACCCTGACTACCACCACTAAATTGCAGGCAGTAATGCAGGACTCTTCAAAATGCGGAGGCATACTAGCTGTGAAGACAGGTGAGCTGGTAGTAGAGTCTGAGTATACTAGACATCGGATTTGTTCCTTCTTTTTGCCCCCACTACAGTTCAGCTGAGCCTCCCACTTTCATATTTGCTCTACCTAGCATATTTCATTCCACCTCTTTTCCTCCTCCAGAGATTTCCTGGTTAACCCACCCAAATTGATTATTCCTTTCCTGAACTCCATTGGTACTTAGTGGTACTATAAATATATTGTTCCATTAGTTTCCTACTATTGTTAATAATAACAACTAGTAATAGTAGTAATAATGGCAGTAATTACCGTATTTTTCGGTTTATAAGATGCACTTGTTCCCCACCCCAAATTTGGGAGGAAAATGCAGTGGTGACCCTGCTCCTGCCTCCTGTGACCCTGCTCCACTGCTCCCACCCCCCCCGGTAAGCGAGCCAGGTAAGCTACATTCAGACTATAAGATGCACCCCCCTTTTCCCTTTTCTTCCCAAATTTGGGGGTAGTGCATCTTTTTAGTCTGAAAAATATGGTGTTCTTTATTGAGTGCTTTACTATGTGCCTGACACTGTATTCAGCATCTTTTATATAACATTTCATGTATTCTCATGGCAATCCTATGAGGAAAGTAATATTTCCCCACCCTACTCCTCCCTTTTTACATATGAGGAAAGTTTAAGTAACTTGCCTAAGGTCATACAAATAATGAATAAGTGAAAGTCAGTCACTATACCCAGAACTGATCCCAAAGATAGTGTTTGTAGCCAATACTACCTTTTGTCTCCCTCATGATAATTTGTCTTTTAAGGGGTTTCCTTTGCCTCTACTATCCATGATGCCTAACACACTATCAAACACATAAAAGTTTCCTAAGAAACATGTGCAAGTGTGACTCGGCTCCCTGGCTAGACCTCAGCTCACACAAGTAGGAAAAGAAGGGAAGACAGGCAGTGAGTACAGAGAGGCTCAACCTTTCAGGAAGCCACAGGAGTCCTCCTCTAATTCATTTACTAGGGATCAAGCTGCTGCCTTGACCTCAAACCCAGAAAAATATTTAGAATGAATGGCCTGGTTATCTTAAAACTCTTCCAGATAGCTCTGAAGGAACAGAGCCTAGGCTAACCAATGTGAAGAATGAATGATACCCAGTTGTCTGTCCAGTTCCCTGCAGGAAAGAGACCAACTGTGTCGGGGTCACAACCATGTGGGCCAGCAAATATTTGCAGAACTCTGCCACCATGAAGCCATGTGACTATGGTCAAGGATTTTTGGGAGGATGGAAGGGGATAGAAGTATTTTTAAAGAAGGAAGGGTTTTTTTACACCTCTTTAAGTCTCAGTTTTCTCATCTTTACAAATAGGAATAAGAATGCCTACCACCTGCAATGCTGCCAAAGTATAAAATAAAAATGTAATAGAAGACCCAATCACCCAGTGCCCACATCAGTTTGTACTTGCTTGGGTTGGGCACAAAAGAGGTACAGGATGTGGTTCCTGTCCACAAGAAGCTCACAGTCTCTCTGGCAAGTCTTCTGATGTATAGCATGGTTAGACTCTGTCAATCAATGATAAAACTGGCTAATAGATTACACTAACTCTCAGCAGGCCATTTTGTCAGATGAAGATTCTGGTGGAAAAGAAGAAAATTGCTGGCAAGAATAAAGGTTGAGGGTTATATTTGTGCTTCCAATAACCCATCCACACTTCTGTAGTATTAGAAAATTGGAGAAGGAGACTCTATCAGCCACTATTTGGGAAATGATGCATGTGAACTCTGTTCTTTTCATTCACAACACTCATCACCATTTCTCATTTTCTAGTACGTGTATTTCTGTTAAACATCAACCATCCCTACTAGACTATAAGCTCTTGGAGGGCAATGGCTGTGTCCTGGTCCATATTGTAGATCCAAAAGCTAACACAGTGCTGGGAATACACAAGATGCTCATCAGATACTTATTGAATAAGCAAATGAAACAAACTTTGTTAATTAATCAAAAGCAATTTAAAATATGCAAGCTTTGTTTATGCATAGAGTTTCTCTTAGATATCCAAGAAACTGGTAATGGTGGTTTCTTTCTGGGGAGAAGAAATAGTGGAGTAGGATTCAGGGATTGGCGGGAAGTATACATTCTATTTTATTCCTTTCAAATTGTTTGAATCTTTAATAGCCAATCAAACATAAAATGTGTCCCTGACTTGTGTGGCTCAGTTGGGTGGGCACTGTCCCACAAAGTGAATGATCGCCAGTTCAATTCCTGGTCAGGGCACATGCCTGGGTTGTGGGTTTGGTCCCAGGTCGGGATGTATACAAGGGGCAACCGATCGATGTTTCTCTTTCACATCAATATTTTTCTCCCTTTCTTTCTCCTTCCATTCCCCTCTCTCTAAAAATAAATAAATAAATATTTTTTAAAAACATAAAATGTGAATGAAAAATACAGTGGTTACGCTAGGTGATAGACTTCTAGGGGACTTTTATTTGCTATGTGTCATATACTTGTAATGTTTCAGGTTTAGATCATGAGCATGCACTGCTTTTATGATAGAAAAACATGATTAAAATGCAATTTCACAAAGAATGGAAATATGTTGTTAACCACCTAATGTATGGGAATGGAATCAACTACAACTTGGGACAGATTCAAAAACCCAGAAAGCCCCATCCAAACTGTAACAGGGAAAGTGACACTGTTGTTACTACCCACAGATAAGCTCTTTCTTCAAGCAACTGGAAATATTTATTTTAATCTCTGAGACTGCCTGAAGGTACAATTACAGCTCAGACATCAAGCCAGCTAGATAGCTAGATTTTGGGGGGAGGGAAGGTGACTTCCTTTTGTATGTGACAGTAATGACAGGGATGTGATGGTGGGCTTCTTAACTCCTCAAGCTTTACTAGTACCCTCTTCTAGGCAAGAAAAGCTAAGGTATGAAAAAGTTAATCATAGCTCCCTCAGCTGTCTCAAACAGCCAAGAATCTAGCTATTTAGCTTTTGCTGCTAAAGTGCAATAATGCTGAACACACATTAGAATCACCTAGGTGGTTCATTTAAAATAAAATACTAATCCTGAGACCTACTCCTGACTCAGCTACTCAGGTCTGGGGCCTGGACAGCAGCATTTTAGTTTCTCAGGTGATTTCAATGTACAGCCAGGTTTGAAAACCACACTTGTACCCACTGCTGAATACCCCAGTATCCTCAGAGAAAGAACGCTTAGTTCCTATTTTTAAAACTCTTCTTTAAACAGTATATTCCCCTCAAAAAAGGGAGGCCAAAGAAGTCTGTAACCAGGACAAGCTATGAGCACAAAGAGATAGGTCTCTGTGGTTTGAAACCAAACGAAGCAGAAGAGAAAAAGTAGAGAAGTCTGAACACAGAGACTAAGAAATAGACAGGAAACTAGAGAACAAAGGCATGATGTCCGGGAGAGAGCCTGGATGTTAGCACATCAAATTCCTGGGTCCATTTTCCAAACTTAGTACCTTGACACAGATTCCCTAAAGATGAATAGCAACCAGGAATTAGCAAATTAGACCCTTAAAAACATGCTTTCTTAATCAGCCTTCAGCCGGGCGGGGAGGGGGGGCGCGGGGGATGGGAATGTCTGCTGTTGTGAAAGCTACAAGCATTTTTTCCCTCCAAGCCCTCTCTCTTTTCACACCTCCACCTGCCCACTTAGCACAGCAGAATGACAATGAAACATGAAATCCACATGTGCTTGGATTTTTAAAAAGCTCTCTTCCTCCATATGTGCTTTAACCCTGGAGCTCAAGTTCTGTTCCCCACCAGGGAAGCGCTGAGATGGATGAAAGGGCTAAGGACACTGCAAAGTAAAAGCTATGGAGATGGCTTTTTGCCCTCTTTTTCAGGCAGGGACTATTCTGGAAAGCAGACATCAAAAGGAAAAATCAGCCTGTGATGAGCTGAAATTGGATAAGATGTGATGAGGCATAAATGGAAAAAAAAAAAAAAAACAAGAAAAAAAGGAGATTTCTTTACCAGAAAGGTAATGGTATTTATAAAGGTAAAGAAAGGTATTTCTTTACCAGATGAAATTTTTTTCCTGAAAACTACTTCAAATTACAGCACTTTCAACACTTGGTTCACCCCAGGAAGCTTTGCATTGTACTTAGAAGCAAAACACTTTTGCCTCATGTTATGAGGAAAAATTGAGGCAGATGCAAATGATCCAAAATTTGGTGGTTTGGGAGGGAGAAGGAAATACACAATTTCAAGAACAGCCATTCTAGCCTCATTCTATTTCTCAGTTCATACAGCCAAGAATTTATTCACAGTGACAAGGAAGGGGCACACAAGCAAATCTACAATGAAGCAAACTGTTGGTAGTTTGAGGAAATACAAAGCCATACATTATCTTTTCTTAAAAGAATGCAATGAATGGTGCTTTCCTTTATTATTATGATATTGCCCTACCAGTCTCAGAGGATTTCAGGTGGCCCAGTAGAAGGATGCCTGGCTCTCCCAAGCTTTTAAGATTGACTTTTGGGCTTATGATCTTTTTAATTAGCTACCTGCTGGCTCTTTTCCTCACCACAGGGAGAAATAACCAGCCTGGTGTGGGACTCCTGCAGTGTGTTCTACTGGAAGGCATCTAGAGAAATAAGCCATGCTATCCTTTACAGTCAGTCACATACCTTCCACAAGAATCCAACTCTGGGTCACAGGATTACACCTGCAAAAGCACTGCTGTCCCTTCCTTTCCATGGCTTACAAATTGGCCTCTCTCCTAAATGCCTTTAAACTTTACTTAGGTGACCCATTATCCTGTGTCCTCTAATTCAGTCCTCTGACAGATTCTATTATGAGCAAAAGAAACCTGCAGCAGTCAAGACAGGACATGCAAATAACATTAAACAATAGGTGTTCAAGGTACCATGTAATTTTTAATAGCTGAGGAACAGCTCCAAACCAAATGGCCTAAAGCCTCCTCCTAGAGCTGTAGGAAATACATAAAACTAATAACAGTAACAACAGTATCACTTATCAAACCACATGCTTACCAATTAACTGATCTATGGGGTAAAAAATTCACATCAGTAGAGTGATTTCAGCAAATCGCATAATCAAGAAATACCCACTGAACATTCAGTCATGTTCTAAACTCTCTACAGATGTGGAATCCTAGAATAATAAAAAGCCATTTGTTATGTCTCAATTCTGTAAGCAGTGACTTGGGTAAGCTCTACTCCCTTAGATCTCCTCCAGGCCCAGCATTAATGAACCAAACCTAATTTACAGAATGTACTTTCTGTAATATTTCACCTTTCTGTTTCCCAAATCCATCATCGGCAGTGACCTGGGTCAAATGATTTGAGACTGTCTTAATATCCACAGAAGAATAAGCTGTTTCAATGCATGCAGGCTTTATAAATGGAATGTATACCTCTGGAAGAAACTGCAATGTCCTGGGAGCCAGAATCCTTGGTTCTAATCCCAGAACATCTGCTAACTAAATTATGGACTTGAAAAAAATTTCCCTCGCCCTGGCTGATGTAGCTCAGTGGATTGAGCATGGGCCGCAAACCAAAGGGATGCTGGTTCAATTCACAGTCAAGGGCATATGCCTGGGTTGTGGGCCATGTCCCCAGTAGGGAGCACATGAAAGGCTACCACACATTGATGTTTCTCTCCCTCTCTCCTTCCTTTCCCCTCTCTCTAAAAATAATAAATAAAATCTTAAAAAGAAAAAAAAAAAAACTTCCCTCTCTAAATCTTGGAACCCAGATCTATAAAAGAGGGAAAAAGGGTTGGACCAGATTGGTACTTCTCAGCATGGTTTAGCAGCCCAGAAGTATGTTCACTGGGTGAAAGATGAGGCAAATGATTTATTATGCTTTCTTGAACCATGGAGAAAAATTAAATTACAGGGTGACTTCTGGTCAGTATGGCAGTGCAGATAAACTTAGTACTTGCCTCCTCACACAACACATCAAAATTACAACTAAACTACAGAGCAACCATTATACAGAACTGCCTGCCCAGCCCAAGGTTCTAGTGCCAGGAAGAGAAGACCCCAAACCAGCAGAGGTTGAGGCTGAAGCAGATGAAGGCATCTGGAATACCAGCCAGTTCCTCTTGAAGGGCTACACACAGACTTGCTCAAAATCACTCACTCAGCTCCAGTGCAGAGGCAACAGCTTGAAAAGCACCAGAGGCATACAGGGAGGAACTGGATTGTCCATCATCATCAGGGTGAGAGCTGAGGAGACAGCTTCCTCCCAGACAGAAGCACTGGCAAAGGCCATTGTTCCTTTCTGAGTCCTCCCCACACAGAGCCGGCAGGCAAATGCCATCCCTGAGACTCCATCAACCTGACTCATACATACTGTTTGCCCCACCCCGATGGTTCCCTGAGGCCCTACCCCACCCAACTTTTGGGCCCACCCAAGCTGTTTCCAGTGGCTTTTCCACATGAATGGCCTGTCCTGGCTCATGCTTCAGATTTTCCTAATTATCTCTTAAACAGGCAGCATCTGGCCTCAGTGTGCTCCATACCTCTGGCTAAGTGGCCCCAGGCCTGGCACTAGCAACAGCCAGCCTTGTTTCACAGATTGGCCTCGCTTGACTAGGCCAGAACCTCCAAGGCCAGCACAAGTAGCAGCCATCTGCAGCTCCCTTTGTAGCCCATGCTGGGTGGCCCCAGGTAGAACACAGGTGGTGCATGACCTTGGCCTGCACCTCCTGGGGGGCTCCAGAGCCAGCAAGCCCAGTGGACAGCTTCAGGCCATGTTGAAGCACCAGCACCCAGCCTCTTCTACAAGTGACACACTCAAAGAGCAGACTCAGTGGACACTACAGCCCTGCTAAAGTAAGTCCTACTCTCTGGAGTGGGCACCTGCACAGCTGATCCTTCACAGTGGTCGGAGGTTGGTGGTCAGTGGTCTAGTCAGTGGTCTCAGCCAGTCCCTGTGGCTGACTGGCCTGAGGGTAAATTCCTCCCATTGACATGTAAACAGTAATCAAGGCTCAACTACAAGAGGAGGGTGTACAGAGCACACATGTGGGGCGCACCTTGAGTACCCAGGTTGGGTGAATAAGGAAGCTGTGCTACTAGACCACACAGGATACCTGCTACATTAGTCCACACTACAAACCTGGGAGAAACAGCAGCTCTACTTAATACATAGAAACATACACAGGGAGTCTGCCAAATGAGGACACAAAGAAACATGACCCAAATGAAAGAACAAAACAAAACTCCAGGAAAAGAGTTAAATGAAATGAAGATAAGCAATCTCTGAGATACAGAGTTCAAAACACTGGTTATAATGACACTCAAGGAACTTAGTGAGAACTTCAACACCATGAAAAATGACCAGTCAAAATAAAGTAAAAAAAAAAAATACACTAACTGAAATGAAGAATGAATTACAGGGAATCAACAGTAGAATAGATAAAGCCAAGTATCAAATAAGTGATTTGCAATGTAAGGAAGCAAAAAACAACCAATCATAACAACAAGAAAAAAAAAGAATCCAAAAAAATGAGGATAGTGTAAGGAGCCTCTGGGATAAGTCCAAGTGTATAAACATTCACATCATGGGGGTGCCTGAAGATGAGGAAGAGTAAGAAATTGAAAACCTACTTGGAAAAAATAATGAAAGAAAAATTCCCTAACCTGGTGAAGAAAATAGACATATAAGTCCAGGAAGCACAGAGAGTCCCAAACAAGATGAACTCAAAGAGGTCCACACCAAGACACATCATAATTAAAATGCCAAAGGTTAAAGACAAAGAGAGAGACTTAAAAGCAGCAAGAGAAAAGCAGCTAGTTACCTACAAAGGGGCCCCCGTAAAACTCTCAACTGATTTCTCCAAAGAAATTTTGCAGGCTAGATGGGATTGGCCAAAAATATTCAAAGTGATGAAAAGCAAGGACCTGCAAGGACCTACAACCAAGATTGCTCTACTCAGCAAAGCTATCATTTAGAATTGAAGGAGAGATAAAGAGATTCTCAAACAAGAAAAAGCTAAAGGAGTTCATCACCACCAAACCAGCATTATATGAAATATTAAAGGGTCTTCTTGCAGAAGATGAAAAAGAGACCTGATCAGTGTGGCTCAGTTGATCAGGCATCATCCTACAAAGCAAAAGGTTGCCAGTTCCAACCCTGGTCAGGGTGCATGCAAGTGGCAACCAATTGATGTTTCTCCCATATATTGATGTTTCTGTCCCTGCTTCTCCCTCCCTTCCCCTCTCTCTAAGAATAAATAAAATCATTTTTAAAACATAAGATAAAAAATATGAACAGTAAAATGGCAAAAAAGTATATCTGTCCACAATTGAATCTAAAATACAAAATAAATGAACAAGCAGAACAGAAACAGACATAGATACAGAGAACATTTTGACCATTGCCAGAAGGGAGGTTTTGGGGTTGGGTGAAAAGTGAAGGGATTAAGAAATGCAAATTGGTTGTTACAGAACAGTCATGGGGGCGTAAAGTATAGGGAATATAATCAATAATATTCTAGTGATTATGTATGGTGTCAGGTGGCATGAGATTTATCAGGATGATCACTAAGTTATATAATGTTTAATCACTGGGTGTACATCTGAAACTAATATAATAATATATGTCAGCTGTAATTGAAAAGTAAAATGATTTAAAAATGGGAAATATTAAGTTACAGAGACAGTGGTTGGGAATTCTCTATAATCTAATTCTCTTCATTTTGATTCAGCCCTCAGTCTATTGAGCATGTGAATACCATCCATCATGTATATAGCAGCTATAAAAAGGTTTAGAATCCCTAGACTAGATCATTCATGCACTTGCTATACAGTTATTAAGAACCTACTACCTGTCAGACATTATGTGAAGTTCTGGGGATACCACAGTGAGTAACACAGACATGGTCTTTGCTTTTGCAGTATTCAGTTTGGTAAGAGGAAAGTGAAGTGACATAAAACATGCAAATCACACTATAATAAAAACTGTTATCTAACTGTTGAGACTCTGTAACAGAGCCACCAATTGGTCAGCAGGAAGGGGAAGATGTTCCAGGCAGGGGAAGAGCATGGGTAAAGGCTTCAATGGCCCAGAGGTTATAAGACAAGTTCAGGGAACTCAAAGTAGCTCCTTTTGCCTGGATAATATAGAAGGCCAGGGGAAACATGATGAGAAATGATTCTGAAGAGCTGAGAAGTGAAATCACTAAGCAAGGCCTAGGAAACCATGTGAAGGAGTTTGAATTATTCCCTCCAACAACAAATCCCTACAATTCTGCTCAGAGGGTAAAGCTGAAATGTGTTCCTGGGATCATGGGTCTAAAACCTTTTTTTTCCTTAAATGTACTCTTAGGAATCCTGTTAGGGACTGGAGGACTGTACTTATATTTCACTTCAGATTAAATTGGCTATTGCCAGCTTGTCTGAGAACCTGATCTCCAAGAATATTGTGTCCATGGAAAAATGCAATCTGAATTCTAAACAGATTTCCAAAGAAAGTTTTGGAACAAAACCCCACAATGTTGTTGGGGAATGCCTGATAAGCAATAAAACACAGGATCTTGCTTTATCCCTAGAGCCAATGTTTGAAAAATACACTGAACACTATAACTACTGTCTTAAAATAAACACAGTATCCTAATTTTGATTAGTAGGGTTATATTTAGGCACAACTATTGAGTGGCATTGTGTAGTGCCTATGTGTATATTTCAATTACCACAAAATCCCAAATATGTTGAAGATGACTGACTATTTTCACTCTACATAAAGACAATGCAGAAATGGAGAAGAGGGTGGTCTCTTAGAAGGAAACACAAATGCAAACCAAGTGTGTTAATGGCACAATTTCCTGTGGCCCTACCCAAACAGCTCTCAATTACCAAGGCAGTAATTGAACACATATTTAAATGCTAAGGCCCATTTCATTTTGCATGCTGGTATCTCCACTTTTCTTTCAGTAGAGAACCCCAATCTGTTTGGACTCAGAAAAATATCCTCTGACACCTGGAATGCCACATTTTTCCCACCCATTCACTTGGTCTACTAATAGAGAGGGAAATGGAAGTATTCATGATTTCCCAGAACTACTTCCAAATCCCCTCACGTCATTTTACAGAGTAGTTATTCTCGAAGTTGGGTATGCATAAATATCACCTGGTGATAAGTGGGTTAAAATTCATATTCGAGGTCAATTCCCTCCCCCAAATCTGGACTCAATAGGTCTGAGCTAGAGCCCAGGAGTCAGCATTTTTAATAAACAACCAAGGTACTCTGATGCAAGCGGCATTAAGAATCAAACTCTGAGAAACCCCACTGTAGATATTTTAGCTAGCTGAGTGGCTTCAATATGCCATGATACTGACAAAGGGTAAAATAAATGGGAGGAAAAGACAGCATCCCAGTCAACTTGTCCCCAACTATCTTTTAGTTTTTAAAAATTCTGTATTTTTACTTTAATCATGCAGATGGCATTGCCTTTGCAGCAATCTCCTACTGACACCAGAAAAGGAACTCAACAGGGATGATTTAGAAGGAAGATATAACCATGGGAAAGGAAACAATGTTAATGTACTTGACCCCTTCCCAACTTTTTCAGCCTCCTTACTGCTTCTGCTAGTTGGTTTCCATTACTGGAACTCAGTGCTGCTGTGGCAAGGAAGAGAGGCCATGTTGGGTGAGCCTATTATTCACATTTATGATCTCCTCTATTACATAAATAATCAAGAGTTTACTGGAAAGAGGAATAAATGAAAGGCAAATATTCTACTGAGAGGTTCAACAGGATAAAGGCAACCCCCTGTTGGCTGACAGCTGTGAGGTGATAAATGGTCAGGATCCCTGCCTGCTTTCATTCTCACTGTTTGCCAGGGACACAGATTTAAAGTCCATAATGTCTGCACTAAGCCTGAGAGAAATAATAAGGTATCTGTGTTTTGCCACTGTTCCTAATACTAGAACAGTATTCAGCACCTAATGTTAACCCTATATGTTAACCAACTGTTACAAATTCAGCCCAAAACTTGTAAAACTGTAAAAGTTGGGGCTAGATATGGTCTGACAATTATTTTATTTTGTTCTGATAAGAATATTTAACTTGATATCGACCCTCTTAACAAAAATTTCAGCCTACAATACAATATTGTTAGCTATAGGTACAATATTGTACAACAGATCTCTAAAATTTGTTCATCTTGTATAATTGAAACTTTATGCCCATTGATTAGTAATTTGCCAGCCCCTGGTAACCCCTCCCTCCCAGCCCCTAGAGTAATTGCCATTGTACTCCCCGATTCTATGAGTTTGGCTATGCAAATACCTCACATCAGTAGAATCATGCAGCGTATCCTCTGTGACTAGCTTATTTCACTTAGCATATCCTCAAGGTTCATCTACATCAAAGCACATGACAAGATTTCCTCCTTCTTAAGGCTAAATAATATTCCATTGTATGTATTCAATATTTATGTTTTGTTTATTCATCTATTCATGGTCATTTAGGTTGTTTCTACATCTTGGCTACTGTGAATAGTGCTACAATGAACATTGGGGTGCAAGTACCTCTTTAAGACTGATTTCAATATTTTTGGATACAAACCAAGGACTGGGATTGCTATATCATATGGTGGTTCTATTTTTAATTTCTGAGGACTCTCCATACTGCTTTCCAGTGGCTACAACATTTTGTATTCCCAATGACAGCGTACCAAGGTTCCAAATTCTCTAAACCTCACTAACATTTATCTTTTTTTTTGCTATTATCAAAAAACAAAAGGTAACAAGTGTTAGTATGACCATCTGTATTGTATGAAAACAAGTCCTACTCTTATGGCTTAAGAAAAGGAAGGGTTATTATTATTATTTTTAAGAAAACAAGTATCCTATGAAAATCCTAGTGCAAGATAAAGCTGGGCCCCAGGAGATCTAGAAGGTGGTTCTGGGTTCAAGGTGGGTATGGGGAATAGCTTATCTGTCTCTCAGGGTATCTTTGTTCCTCATTACTAGCTTCCTCTGTTGACTCATGGTTTCTCTCTCCTCATAACACCAGTTTGTACATGGCATGACATAACTGCTCCTCTCCCCATCATCTTTTGGCTCTGGTCCCTGCTGCAGATGGTTTTATTTAGTCTCTCAGTTTCCCAATTCTAATTTTGTAAGAGAGGAATACAAATGGTATAGCTCAACTTGTCAAGCCCATGTTGCTAGCCAGGTGATAGATGGGCTGTTTTGAAGACAGGTGGCCACTTTTCATCAACGCAAGCCAGGGGGACAACATGTTTGGCACAGCTCATGACTGCTGCAACTCAGCACAGCTTGCACGGAGTGGTGCCTTCAAAGGAGATGTGAACCAAAAGGCACAGTAAAATATATATGTATAAGCCTTCTGCTTAGTATGTAACTTGAAAGATAATGACGTGTCCATTCATGAGCTTCGAACACCCATGTTCTTACTTTCTTAATTAAGAGTAAAAATAGCATCTGACCCCAGCCCAAACCTCTTAGCCCCACTGCCAACTCCCTGAGGTAAAGAAAAAAGAAGAGGGCAGGAGATAGACAAATCCTGATAAACTGACAGCACTAGCCTTAAAGCCATCCCTCAGCAGGCAGTCTGTCAGTTTGCTTTACACACTATGCTCACCTCATCTTCTAAGTTTGTCCAAATACCATGTAAGGCCAGGGCTCAATGTTAACTAAAAGAAGGGAAGCAGCATCACAAACCAACAGATGGCTATTGAGAGTTTATCGTTCTTGGGCTATTTTATTCCCTAGAGTTATACATGCAGGAGAGTAAAGCATGCTATTTTGACAGCCACCTAATAACTACTGTCAGACACTTGTACTACTTCTCAATTTAAGTTTCCCCTAGATAACCTTTTCCCTTATCAACTCCCTGTTTCAACAACAATAAATGCCACACCTGATATAGTCAATAGGAGGTTTGCTACTGACAACTGCCTGGGCAGAGGAGGAAACAAACAAACAAACAAAAAAACCACTAACCACCATTGACAACCCATCTCACAAAGAGAGTTACAGATGAAGAGAAATTGAAAGGTTGCACACTCACTGCCTTGAAAACAGTGTTTCTCAAACTGAGAGCAGGACCTACTATAATTGAAGAAATTCCAAAAAGTTTCAAAGACCAGAGCTGCTGCAAAGCCCTGAAGAAATGTAAAAGAATTTAACCTGTATTCTTATCTCACAATTATCCCTGAATAACTTAGTTTAAGAGTTTTCTTGTAACTCTTAACAACAGTGATTTTTATCTTATCATTCCAAGTAAGTAAGTTATGGCAGCTCTGCCGTGGGGAGTGGACAGAATGGTGCTCTTTTGGTACTCAACAGGAACCAACGATCATTTTGTCCCAGGTGCCACCTATCATGCATTCTTCAAAATAGCTCTTCAAAATCCCTTTCACTTTGTGCACACAAGGGACACCATGTACCTATTAAAAGGAAGGAAGTAGTACTATATGCACTGGCATCCAAATACATTGTCAAGTGAAAAAAGTTTCCGATTATAAGTAATCATCCCATTTTTGTAAAAAATATGTGTAAAGAAAAAGATGTGAAAGAATAAATGCTAGCTGTTAATAATGATTATCTCTAGTGAATGGAATTATGGACGATTTTCACTTTTTATTTTTGCCATTTATGACTTGCTTAAACATTTTTTTTTGCAGTCAAGAAAAGGATGTTTTTAAACCCCTCTAGTTCCTCAATAGGTGGTACCCCCACACCTTTGTGGTTTTCTCCTCCAATTTGCATAGGTTTTAGAAAGGCGGGAGGGAAGAAAGTAACAAAGAAGCATGTCTTGCATTAGAAGAAAGTTGTTCACTCTGTTTATGATAGTTGGCACTCAGTAAGTAAATGGCACGAATGTGACAGAAGGCACTGTGGCACAGAGGTCAAACACAGGGGCTCTGGAGTCTGGGTTCAAGTGTCAGCCTACTACCTTGTTTTAAGTTTCTTCCTCTGTTAACTAATATGTATGAAACACTTGAAATATGTCTAGCATATAATGAGTTCAACAAATAGTAGCTAGTGTTACTTTCAATTGGGAAATTTAAAGTACTACAATTAGAAATCATTTTCTTTTACTTTCAGTTATAATGTCTCCAATTTACTTTCAGCATACACATTGTGGTACATGTGTATGTGTTAGCTTTTTTCTACCCTGTAGTGTGATTAGTTAACATTCAGTGGTGTGCTGGAAGCCCAACAGCACTGGCTAGTAAAAGCTGATTGTGCACATCACTTCCCAACTCTTTTTTACTGTAATGTGGGCAGATGGGTAACTTGAAAACCACTACAGAAAAATGGCAAATGCTATAAATCAGTGCTTTAATTGTTTACCAGCATATTACGTTAACAGCTGAAGGACCCTAATTAAGAATACACCCTCCAGGGGTGATTAGTTAGCAACTATAATCTCTAATCAAAGCCCATAATCAAAAATTCAACAACAACAACAACAAAAAAACCTGTTTTTATAAAATGGACAAAGAACATAAACAGACATTTCTCCAAAGAGCATACACAAATGGCCGACAGACATATAAAAAGGTGCTCAACATCATTAGTCATCAGGGAAACACAAAAGAAAACCACAGTAAGATACCATTTCATACCTACTAGGATAGCTATAATTTTTTTATTGTTGTCCAATTACACTTGTCCCTATACTTCCCCCATTACTCTCCACTGCCCTACCCACCCCCCACCTCCCACATTCAATTCCCCCCATTGTCTTTGTCCATGTGTCCTTTATACATGTTCCTTGATGACCCTTCCCCCTTTCTCCACCATTATCCCCTCCCCTCTGGTCACTGTCAGTACATTCTTTATTTCCATGTCTCTGGTTATGTTTTGCTCACTTTTTTGTTTTGTCAATTAGGTTCTGTCAGGATGGGCAGGGTAGGACAAGTGGGCATCTAGTTACAATTAGCATTTTGGACTACAAATATGGCCACCATTTGGACTACAAGTAATATGGCAACTGAACTCTGACCCAGAAGAGGTGACTGACATCAGACCAGGAGCCACCAATGCTAAGTTGCTTCTTTGTTCACCAAGACCCAATCCTTGGCTCCTGCGGGAAGTCCAGCCATATAAAACTCCCAGCCTTTCCCTTCTCCCTCACGGTCTTTTCTTAGCCCCCTCTCCGGGCGGGCGGGGAAAACGTCGCCCGGGAGCACAAACTTCCACAATAAAGCTCATCTGCCTGTTTCCATGGCTAATTGGCTGCTTATTTCCTCGGCGGGGTCTAAGAAAACCTTACAGGTTCCACTTATAGGTGAGATCATATGGTATTTCTCTTTCACCGTCTGGCTTATTTCACTTAGCATAATGCTCTCCAGTGCCATCTATGCTGGCACAAAGGGTAGGAGCTCCTTCTTTCCTTCTGTTGTGTAGTATTCCATTGTGTAAATGTACCAGTTTTTAAAACCACTCATTTACTGATGGGCACTTAGGTTGCTTCCAGCACTTGGCTATTATAAATTGTGCTGCTATGAACATTGGGGTGCATAGGTTCTTTTGGATTGGTGTTTCAGGGTTCTTAGGATATAATCCCAGCAGTAGAATTGGAGCACTGTAATTTTTAAAGTGGAAAATAAGTGCCCGAGAAGATGTGGAGAAACTGGTATTCTTGTACATTGCTGGTGGGAGTATAAAATGGCTTACCTTTTGTGGAACAGTTCTGCAGTTCCTCAAATATCTAAACACAGATTTACCATATGACCCAGCCATTCCACTGTTAGTTGTATACCCAAAAGGACTGATACAAAGGACTCAAACAGATGCTTGTAAGCCAACGTTCATTGCAGAACTATTAACAATAGCCAAGTGTCCATGAATAGATACAGGGATAAAGTATCTATATATGCTACAACACGGATGAACCTTAAAAACATTAAGCTAAGTGAAAGATTCCGAACATAAAAGGACAAATATTGCATGATTCTACTTATCTGAGGTAACTAGATAGGCGTATTCACAGAGATAGGAAGTAAAATAGCAGTTTCCAGGGGCTAGGAGAGGGGGGAATATGGAGATACTGCTTAATGTTTAATGGGTACAGAATTTCTGTTTTGGGTGATGAAAAAGTTTTGCAAATAACGTAGATAGTGGTGATGGTCGCCAAACATTATGAATATAATTAATGCCACTGAACTGTACACTTAAAATAGTGACAATAGCAAGTTTTATGTTATATTTTACCACATTTAAAAAAATAATGATGTAGCCCTGGCTGGCGTAGCTCAGTGGATTGAGCTCGGGCTGGGAACCAAAGTGTCCCAGGTTCGATTCCCAGCCAGGGTACATTCCTGGGTTGCAGGCCAGAACCCCCAGCAACCGCACATTGATGTTTCTCTCTCTCTCTCTCTCTCTCCCTCCCTTCCCTCCCTAAAAAATAAATATTTTTTTAAAATAATGATGTAATATACCAAAACCAATGAATTGTATTCTTTAAATAGGTGAACACTATGGCATGAATTATATCTCAACACATCTGTATTTTTTAATGTTTATTGATTTTTTAGGCAGAGAGGAAGGGGGAGAGAGACAGAGAGAGAAACATCAATGTGAGAAACACCAACCAGCTCCCCCACATACATGACCTGACCAGAGACTGAACTTACAACCCACGCATGTGCCCTTATCAGGAATCAAACCTGCAACCTTCTGGTGTATATGACAATGCTCCAACCAAGTAAGCCACAACAGCCAGGGCTGGGTTTCTTTTTAAAAGCCTACAAGCATGTTGTGGAGGGGTTTTGGGGGGTGACAGAACATTCTCTGTTTTGATTTTGGTGTATACACTTGTCAAAACTGACAGAACAGTGTCCTTAAAATGGTGAACTTTACTGTATTAAAATATACCTTATTATTTAAAATGGACAAAAAGCCACACTCAAATGGCTTGTTCATTTTAATTAGAACAATGGATACTACAAATGATATTTCTTGGGGGACCTCTTGGTGTTCCACACCAAGGCAGGGATAAGTTAGGAATATTAGTCAGGCACTCCAATCCTTGCATGAAGAAGACTCTGGTTGGCCCAATGTCCTTCACCCCTTGGAATGCACCTTAGGGTCAGGAGTCCCAACAAATCTTATGTTCAGAAACTTTATGAAGGACTAAGGTGTGCCCTCTGATTAGAAGGTAAGCTGCATCCTACCATGAAAATATTGTCACATCTGTCTCCAGTAAACTTTCACATAAGATAATGGGTGAAAAAAATAAGACATGGATTGTCTCTGGGCATACAGATTAGGCTGTATGACTGTGTTGTGTCTGGTTATTAATGTACATGTGGCAAAATTTGATCTGTATTACTTTCACTGTAATACATGAATTGTGGGGAAGAAAACTACAGCCTTCATCTACCTCAAATTATTGGAGATCAGTGACACCCACCAAAATAAAATCTAATAACTGTGGACAACCAAACTGGCCTACTAGATCAATTTGTGACAAACATTTCTTGGACTTCTGTACAAACAGGAATGCATCCAATCTGAAAATCCACTTTAAGTAAAGCCAAAATCAATGAAATAAAATAGATCTACTTTCCTAATCTGGCTGCATGCCTAGCAGGGATGAGGAAATGAGAGTTTTTCATGTGTGGTACTTATTTACAAGTACAGTAGTCCCCCTCTATCTGTGGGGCATAAGTTCCAAGACCCCCAGTGAATGCCTGAAACCTCAGATAATACTGAACCTTATATATACTATGTTTTTTCCTCTACATACATAACTATGATAAAGTTTAATTTATAAATTAGGCACAGGAAGAGGTTAACAAAAATGACTAATAATAAAACAGAACAATTATAACAATATACTTTAATAAATGTGGGCTCTTTCTCTCAAAATACTTTATTGTGCTATACTCACCCTTCTTCATGAGATGACATGAGATGATACAATGCTTATGTGATGAGATGAAGTGAGGTGAATGATGTAGGCATTGGGACATAGCAGTAGCCTACAACACTGCTTGAATACAAGCACTGCGATACAGCAATAGTCAATTTAATAACCCAGACAGATAGCTACTAAGTGACTAAAGGGCAGAGAGTGTACCTAGTGTGAAGATGCTGGACAAAGGGATGATTCAAGTGCCAGGCAGAATGGAGAAGAACAGTACAAGATTTCATCACACTGCTCAGAACAGCACATAATTTAAAACCCATTAATTGTTTTCAGGAATTTTCCATTTAACATATTCACACGGCAGTTGAATGTGGGTAACTGAAACCATGGAAAGTGAAGCCATGGATAAGTGGTGACTACTATAATACTATTAAACGGATTTGTTTCATGGAAAGATTTTCCATTTAACCTGTTGCTCACCTAGGGTGTTTTATGCAAAGGGTCAGAGTCAAACTTCACAACATGGGTCTAGAAACAAAAGATGACATTTAACAGCAGCATTTCTTTAAATCAAGCTGAGAGTTAGGACCCAAATATCAGTGTCAGCTGTGTCCCCTGGTCACAGAGGCCATGTGGTTAGTTGTCTCTGAGCCTCAAGACTTGAACCCAAACAGTATGGATGGGCTCCATACTGCTTGGGCTCAGAGTCCAACCTCAGAGTGTGGATGAGCATAGTGGGGAAGGAGGTACACTGAAACAAGAGAAGGCAAAGGCCAGTAGAAGGAAGTAAGCAAAGAGTTATTCAGTTGTTTTTTTTTTAAATCACATTACTCTGTATTCTGTCATCATTATGAAAAGTGATTGTACACAACTCCTTAACATTCTGTGTAGAGAGGCTGCTGGGAACCCAAATACTAACTGAACTTGAGTTGTTGCTACAGCTCTGAGATCTCTGGAGAGCTAGATCAAGGGAGAACATAACATTGGTGCCATTTCCCTGAATATTTTATAAAAGGAACATACCCAGTTGTTTCACTAAAAATGAGGTTGTAGCCTGCAAAATAGGTCAAGTACTTGAAGCCAAGCCAATACATTAAAATTAAGATTCAACAACCAGTAAATTTGAAGACTGTAATTCACATTACCAAAGGATCTTTTTAAGAGGCTCTACATGGAATTACTTGGAATAGAGAGACAAGCTGCCCCCCTTAGAACTTAAAGTTGTATTTAACATACAGAGTTGTATCACAAACAATTTTTCAAGTGTATATTTCTTCTCATTCATACAAAAAAACCGCAACAGAGATGAGTAAATTTGAAGGAGAGTTCATTGTTGGCTCTTTCAGGGAAGTCCTCTTAACATTTAATTTTGATATCCATGAATAATCTCTTTGAGATGGTCAGTGACCCAGCATGTTCTTGTTTGCTAGGGTCTCCTTTTAGGGCAGTAGCCGTGGAAACCGCTCAGGCTTCCTTAGGGATTTCAATATTACCATTATACAACTCACTCTCTGAGCAAACCCTGATCCCTCAATCCACATACAACATGTATCACTCTCAGAAATTCTGGTCCAGGTGATACAGAAAGTCATAATCTAGACTCACTGAATCCCCAGAACACAACTCTGGCATGTGAAAGATAGTTTTCTATGGAAAGTGATAACTGATTTCCAATGCTATTTCTTAAGATTAAGAGATCAACTGGAAAGCTTTCCTTAAAGCCAATCCAAAAGCCAATCCAACAGAGCATCTTTTTTTTTCCAGAATTTTAAAAAGATTTTATTTACTTATTTTTAGAAAGGGAAGGGAGGGAGAAAGAGAGGGAGAAACATCAATGTGCAGTTGCTGGGGGCATGGCCTACAAACCAGGCATGTGCCCTGACTGAGAATCGAACCTGCGATGCTTTAGTTTGCAGCCCGCGTTCAATCCACTGAGCTACGCCAGCCAGGGCCCAACAGAGCATCTTAATCAAGGTGAAGAGACCATGACCCCCAAGTATGAAACACCAGGTTTTCCTGACTCAAAACTAATATCCTCCACCACCCACCCGCTCCAGTGCAGAAAGCAGAGGTGCCATTTTCCCATAAACTTACTCTTGAAAAAGCCAGGAAGAGGCACTTTCATCTATCCCCACCCCCTCTCAGACAGAGCAGAAACCTCTAAGACAGGTGGCAATCACCTTAGGTTCATTACTAAAAGCAGCTTTAAAGATTTCCTCACTTGCCTGGTATCTAGGAACCCATTCAGTCAAGAAAATCTTTCTTATTAAATCTGTCACACCAAATGTCTCTTACTCTGAGGATACGGAGCTTCATGAATGCAAAAGCAAGCACGAGGAATGAGGAGAAAGGACATTGGGTCAAGGGCTTAACCTTGAAGTTATTACAAACATAAATGGACTGCTTTAACACCTTTTTAAAAAATATATTTTATTGATTATGCTATTACAGTTGTCCTAATTTCCCCCCTTCACTCCCCTCCACCCTGCACACCCCCTCCCACCCACATTCCCCCCTTTTATTTCATGTCTGTGGATAATACATACAAGTTCTTTGGCTTCTACATCTCCCATACTATTCTTACCCTCCCCCTTTCTATTTTCTACCTACCATCTATGCTACTTATTCTCTGTACCTTTTCCCCATCTCTCCCCCTCCCACTCCCTTGTTGCTAACCCTCCATGTGATCTCCATTTCTGTGGTTCTGCTCCTGTTCTAGTTGTTTTAGTTTGCTTTTGGTTTTGTTTTAGGTGTGCTTGTTAATAACTGTGAGTTTACTGTCATTTTACTATTCATATTTTTTATCTTCCTTTTCTTAGGTAAAGCCCTTTAACATTTCATATAATAAGGACTTGGTGATGATGAAGCTTTGCTGGATAGAGCAATATTGGGTGTTGTAGGTCCTTGCCTTTCATGACTTCAAATACTTCTTTCCAACCCCTTCTTTCCTGCAAGGTCTCTTTTGAGAAATCAGCTGATAGTCGTATGGCAACTCCTGTGTAGATAATTGTATCTTTTCTCTTGCAGCTTCTAGGATTGTCTCCTTCATTTTAATCTTGGGTAATGCAATTATGATGTGCCTTGGTGTGTTCCTCCTTGGGTACAACTTCTTTGGGACTCTGAGCTTCCTGGACTTCCTAGAAGTCTATTTCCTTTGCCAGAATGGGGAAGTTCTCCTTTATTATTTGTTCAAATAACTTTTCCACTTTTTGCTCTTCCTCTTCTCCTTCTGGTACCCCTATAATTCGGATATTGGAACATTTAAAGATGTCCTGGATGTTCCTAAGCCTCTCATTTTTTTTTTATTCTTGTTTCTTCTTTTCTGGTTGGATGTTTCTTTCTTCCTTCTGGTCCACTCCATTGATTTGAGTTCCAATTTCCTTCCCATCACTATTGGTTCCCTGTACATTTTCCTTTATTTCACCTAGTGTAGCCTTCATTATTTTATCTAATATGCAAGCAAATTCAATGAATTCTGTGAGCATCCTGATTACCAGTGTTTTGAACTGTGCATCTGATAGATTGGTTATCTCTTTATCGCTTAGTTGTATTTTTTTTTGGAGCTTTGATCTGTTCTTTCATGTGGGTCATATTTTTTTTGTCTTGGTATGCATGTTACAATGTAGCAAAAGGTGGAGCCTTTGTTGTTCACCAGGGCAGGGCAACCCACGTGGATGGGTTGTGATGCTGTATGTGGAGAAGGGGTCTGAGATGGAACAATGGCATTTGCTCCACTCTCTGCCAGATTTCGGTCACTTCCCCTGCTTTCCACAAGTAAATTGGGCCCTTCTGGTTCTGATTCAAGGGTGCATGGGTTTGTTTGCATTCTAGGACCCCGTGGATCTCTCCAATGAACTCTCCTGTGAGGCTGGGAGTTTCTCCTGCTGCCGTCTCAAACCCCCACAGGTGTTTTCAACGAGTGGTTTGAGGCTTTATTTCCCCATGCTGGGGCCCTGAGTTGTGCGGTCTGTCTCACTCCCCAGTTGTTTCTCCCAGTTTATCTGCACGCGAATGTGGGACCACCTGCTTCACCAGCCACAGCCTCACTGGGTCTGCCAGCTGCCACCCCACTGCGAGTCCTCTCTGCCAAGCTGCCTATCTCTGCCCCTCCCACAGGTCTGGATGAATGTCTTCTTTAACTCCTTGGTTGTCAGACTTCCATACAGTTCAATTTTCTGCCAGTTCTAGTTGTTTTCTTTTGTTTTTAAGTTGTTGTTGTCCTTCTTTTGGTTGTGCGAGGAGGCAAAATGTGTCTACCTATGCCTCCATTTTGGTCAGAAGTCTTCTAATAACAACTGCCTTTTATTGAATCCTTACTATGTCCCAAGAACTGCACTGTATAGACACTCTAATCTCACAACAACCATGCAAGGTAAGCATTATTACTCCCATTTTACAAACAAGTCAAATGAAGTTAAAAAAAAAAATCACCCAAGCTCAAAGAGCTAACAACTGGCAGAATCAAAATTGTAATCCACTAGTGTCTGATTCTAGTATCTAGCAGAATTACTGGCAGACAGTACAAGCTCAGTAAATACAAGGGGGGATCTCTCCAAAACAGAATTTATTTATTAAAAAAATCTGTGTTTATTCTTACACATTTAAATTCAGTTGCCTTCCAAGTATTCTCCATTTGATGCAATACAACTATTGAGACATTTTTTCCACTGCTGAAAACAGTGTTCGAACTCATCGTTTTTAATGCCTTTTAGAGTTTCTGCCGTGTTGTGTTTCACCTCTTCCACATTGGCAAAATATTTCCCTTTGAGGACTTTTTTTCATCCGGGGAAAACAAAAAAAAAGTCATTCAGGGAGAGATCAAGTGAATAAGAAGGATGGGGCATAGGGATCATGACATTTTTGGTCAAAAACTACTGAACACTCAGTGCAGTGTGGGCAGGTGTACTTGTAAATCACCTATCATGCAATAAGCAAATGCAATGAAATAGTCTTCAAAAAAAATTCACTGAAGCTGAACACAGCCTCTCACAACAACACCAACTGTTACACTGATACAGATGGGTTCCTAGAACACTCACCTAGCGGGGAAAGCCTATACTACAAGGGGCCTGACCTCCAGAAGATAACTTCAGTTTTTTGAGGTCCCCCTCATACACATTGTAAAAATCCATGTTCTTAGCCCTTAAATTCTACCACATCCAAAAGATCATTGATTTTTGCAAAATCTTAAGTGTATAGCTCAAGTTAACTTTTTAAAAAATTTTCTGCTTCCCCCAGTGGCAACTCAAGACAGGAACCTGTCTCTTTCCTTTAACTGGGCAACAATGAGGAAGCTGCTTCACTATGCCAAGAGAGAGAAGGGTTACTCACAGTTATTCTAACTGCATCTCAAGGGCAGGAGATAAGGTGAGGCCCACACTAGGCCACCTTTTCTCTCAACAACTGACCCTTGTTGGTTCAGTGAATTGGAAGGGACATTCCATTCTCAATTGCAAGGCCTGCTGAGACATGGAAATTTCACTGTATGTCTCCCAAGGCCCCACCCAAGTCTATGGTTTCTGAAGACTTCTAGGTATGACTTAATTAGAATGTGTTTTCCCAAAAGGGAGGTTGTTTCTAAGCTAGGTTGTCTCTCAGAGCCAAGTTGGGCCTAGGGGTTAGGAGTCTAGGTAGGGTAGAAAATGGGAGTGGCTGGGTTAGCTGATCACATTGGGGACAATGAAAAGATGGGGAGTGCTTTTTATAGTGTTTTTCTTTTTCTTCAAAATGAGTCCAGAGGCAGATCTCTAGAACAATAACAGTTAATTATTAAGCCCATGTGCTAAGGTCACAACAGAGTTATAGAAATATAATCAATATAATAAGGGACAGAGTGGAAGAAGGACCAGTTAGAAGGAAGAAACAGATGTTTAACTTTTTTGAAAAAATTTCACCAAGTTTATTTTGATCTGCATTTAAAGTACAAGTGAACTTCGAATACTTAGGTTGAACAGTATATCCAAAAATGAATAATCTTCCTGCACATAGCTATTAACACCTAAAATCACTTCATATGTAAATCTAAATTATATAATATTTGTTTCTGAGTATTTCTGTGATTTACTCTGATAGTTTAAATCATACTTTTATTATTAGTAGCTACTCATAATTTGCATAATTATATTATTAGTAGCTACTCATAATTTGCAACTGGCCCTTAAAGGAAGCAGGCAAGTGAGAACAGCATGAATGGGTGGGCTCCCAGGTTGCTTCTGAAAGATCAGTGAGCCATCCAAGACACTTTTCAAGGCATGAGGGCCACAGTGGGCAGTTCTGTCTGTGGCTAAACACTGCCTTTCCTCATATAGGCAGTCATTCTCTCCCACCTCCCAACTTAGCACTCAACATTGCTGTGTATCTGAGCCACAGGAAGGCACACAATAACTGGAAGCCAATGCAAAAATAAATAATTTGTGTGTTTAGATGTGGCTGCATTTTGGTGAATCACTACTGCCCAGCCCTATCTAATAAAGAAGGAGCCAATAACTCACATCCACTCCCAGCAGTTTGTCCACCCCTGGCAGAGGTGACCTTATAACACCACTCTCATTCATTACTCCTCTTCTCATGAATTTTTAATGACTCCCTATTACCAAATGTATAAAGTGCAAATGTCTCCTCTTCATATTCCAGCTTGTTACACTCTGCCTGCACTCTACTGATCTAGCATAATCTCCCTCTTTGCCCAACGCACACCTTTCAATAAAGGCAGTTTTCATTTTGAAATAAACTCACTGCTTCCTCTTTTTCCATGATTCTACCAGGATCTGATGGCCTCTCCAAAATTCCAGGCAGCCACAATGTCAGTGAAACTATAGATTACTATACATACTGAGCCTCTCTCAGCCATAAAAAGGGACTGTGTTTTTAAATATTCTTTTTTTATTCTTTTTTTTTATTTTATTTTAATCATTGTTCAAGTACAGTTTTCTATATGATCCTGCACTGTCTGATGGTAGCCACTACTACTTGTGGTTATTTCAATTAAAAGTATTTTAAAAAAAAAACACTTCCTAAATCATAGTAACCACCCATCAAGTACACAGTAGCCACAGCTGGCTAGTGGCTACCATATTTAGAGTGCAGATATAAAATACTTCCATCATCACAGAAACCTCTACAGGACAAGGCAGTGCTATACTATTATATGTAAGAGAGGAGTAGCCTAAATTGTTTATCATTAATTGGAAAAGTTGGGGATCCAGATTTCACAAAAAAGAGTGCATAGAATTTAGGGATACAGCGCATCTTAAGTAACCATCAAAGCATTGCTATCTGTGATCCTAACCAGTTATGTAAACATAACAGGTAACTGCAACATCACATTTGTTTTAAAGTCACATGCAGCAAACCTCAGGAAAGTTTCAGCAGAGCACTAACTGTATACTAAGCTTTCTTCTAAATTCTGGCAGCTAGTACAGATTAACAAGACCCAGAGCCCTTGCCCTGGGGAGAAAGCCCCCACACAGTAAATTATAAAAAGGCAGAAAGATAAAGACCAGAAAAGAAGTACTAAGGGCAGAGGTTAGATGAGCATGAAAAACATGGGAGGACTGCATGAACAGGGAGATGAATTCAGATCTGAACCAGGCCCTAGAGAATGAGAACATTTTGACACAAGAAACTCAAAGTATGAAAGGGGGAACTGCATGAGCAAAAGGGAGAGGGAATTTGGGCTCAGGGTTCATTTTTGGATAAGCAAGCCAAAGAAGGAATATGACAAATGATCAACAACAATTTGAATTTTTCCAAGCACCCCAATAATCAAATAATTACATATTAACTTAGACAGCATTGTAAAAATTTGCTTTAGTGAGAATATCTGTTGGCAAGGAAGAAGTGGAATGAGCTCTCTTCTACACTGCTGACGGGCATGTAAATGGGTGCCACTTTTTTGGAAAGGCAATATTAAGCTCCTTAAAAACATTCATACCCCCTAACCTGATAATTCCACTTCAAGGAAAATGTCCTATAAAAAATACAAAAATTGCCCAGACTGGCGTAGCTCAGTGGCTTGAGCTCGGGCTGCAAACCAAAGTGTTGCAGGTTCGATTCCCAGTCAGGGTACATGCCTGGGTTGCAGGCCATGACCCCCAGCAACCGCACACTGATGTTTCTCTCTCTCTCTCTCTCTATCTCCCTCCCTTCCCTCTCTAAAAAATAAATTAAAAAATCTTTTAAAAAATACAAAAATTTATGCACAGACAGTTTTTTGCAATGTTATTTATAACCAAGAAAACAATAGGAAATTATTAGGTAAATTATGATGTTATAGGATAGGGTATTATATAGCCTTAAGAATTATGCTTCTGATAAGTTTTAAATGAGATGTGAAATGTTTATGACAGTAAGTGAAAAAACTAGAGCACAGAATTGGTGGTATACAGTATACAGTCATAACCATTGAAAACAGTATGAATAGAATGAAGAAAAAAATGTTAACATTTTGGTAACAAGATTATGGGTGTTATTTTAATAGTCACCCAAGGAATGTTTATTGATTTTAGAGAGAAAAGGAGGGAAGGGGAGGGGGGAGAAAGAGTGGGGAGGGAGGGAGGGGAGAGGGAGAGGGGGAGGGAGAGGGGGCAAGAGAGAGAGAGAGAGAGAGAGAGGGAGAGAGAGAGAGAGACATCGATGTGAGAGACAAACATCCATTGGTTGCCTCCTGCACACAACCCAATGGACCGAGAATCAAACCCACAACTTAAGTATGTCCCCTGACAGGGATCAACCCCAACACATTTTGGTGTGTGGGAAGACACTCCAAGCAACTGAGCGACCCAGCATGGGTCAGTTTTATTCTCTATAACAGAGCTCAGGAAACTATACCCCACAAACCAAATCTGGCCCATCTAAAACTGATTTGTACGTAAAGTACTATTGGAACACAAATGCACATTCATTTCTGTATTGTCATTGTTCACAGCTGATTCTGTGCTATAATGGCAGACTTGAGCAGTGACAGAGACCATACAGCCCGCAAAGCCAAAAATATTTACTATCTGGCCTTTACAGAAAAATTTTGGCAACCATCGTATTTTCCAAGTTTTCTATAATGAGTATGCATTTCTTTTGCAATCTTCTTCTAAAACATCTATTTCCACATTGTGAAGGGCAAGGAACAGGCTAACAACTTCAAATGTTATTTTGTAACCAGGAGCACTAAAAGTTTCTGAGTAGGGTGGAGCATGATCTGGCATGATGCCCACAGAACACCAGATCATTTAAGAAGATGAAATTTAAACTGTATGGCAAGCCAAGTCTGTGATTCATCAACAGCTGTGATTCTGTACCACTCCTCACTTAAAGGGAAAGGTAAGCCTAAGATGTGTCTTATTATTTTCAACCTTACTCTCCTGAATAAAGCCTATGAAATGGCCTCCTCCCTGCAGTAATAACCAATCAAATTTTGCCATTGAAAGAAAGGGAGCGGTCATATGGAAATTTGTGGCTTTTGCCTGGAGAGGCAGTTTGAAAGTTGAGGGTGATATTTGTCTCTTCTTGAAGCCAGTTTGTTTCCCAAGCTTTTCCCTGCCTCCCACCTTACTTTCCCATTCTAGAAGTACACAGGGAAATAACCTTGTGTAAAACAGGAGGAGGGCAGGGAAAGGCACAAAAGGAGAGAATAGAAAGTATTTCAAGCTTCTATCTCAAGAGTCCTTGAGATGCCCCCCGACATCTACCTACCCTTAGAACCTGTTCAAGAAGACCCTAAAATCTATCCACAAGGAACATGCACCATCTGTTTGGTTTTATATTTAGGAAAGAAAAGGCTATCTCTGTAAGAGAAACCTCTCTATTCACAGGCTTTCTCCAGGTTCTGTAAGCGTTCACCACCTGCCTCAGGCCTACTTGCCCATGTGCAGTGCAAAAGACCAGATCACACAGACTTTTCTTGCCTCATTCTCTCAGGCATGAACACAGTGAAAGGATGGAAATGGTCTGAAGAGTAGTTTCCTTTCAAATGAACACACTACCCATCACAAAGATTAATCAATCATTACAGAATGAAAAACTCTAAACTACCATAATTCCAGGACTGGAAGGAATAAAAATACAGTAAATAGGTCTCCCTTTTGTTTTACTTTAAACACATGACCTTTTTTGGGGGGGGATCTCTGCAAATTAAACTTGTGAAGTTCATTTGAGGCACCTTAATAAAACAAAACAATCCACATGTATTTATATTTTTTTACTGGTTCAAGAGAGACAAGATACAAATACACTAAAGTGCTCAATTATTTAGCAGATCATACTTAACATTTTATATTTTAACATATAACCAGTGCCAACAATTGTTCTCACAAGGTTTCTCAACTCTTAAGCTGCACTGCTCTCTTTATTCTAAACCAAATATAAGTAATTTGTTGTCATAGCAATGCCTCTTTCCACTCCAAAATACTTCAATACAGGTTCTGTTTTGTCTGTCTAGCAAAAATTGGTCACTATCTTCTATCTTCTTGACAAATGTCTTGTTACAGTTAGCTGCCTGGCTTTTATAGTTATCAGGGGACTGTATTTCTGTGGCACTTTTTAGCACTTTTACAGGAAAGGAGCCTACAGGACCCCTCTGGAACTGCCTGGAAGCATATCATAGCTAAACTGCTGGGTGACAACCAATCTCTCTAGTCATGATGACAACAATCCTTTCCATTATTACCCAGTTTTACAGTTGATAGAGTGTTGCCACCCACTTCATTGCATTTAAGGCAGTACTGGGTAAAACTATTAATAATATGCTTCTATAATTGTCTACATCTGATGGGTTATTTAACTATGCATAATCAGTAATAAGTTACATTTGTTCTGCTCTTCTCTAAGGTTGAGTTCTGCTCTTCTACCCTTTTGATATGGTATGTATTAAGCTAATAAGGGCAATTAAACTTTTGGAATTATAAACAGAAGTAACAACAGAGACACAGGATACTAACTATTTAGACAAACCCATGAGTGTCACACCCAGAGTCAGCACCAATATTAATGCTAATCTCATATTTATAAGGCATGTTACAGTTTACAAAGCAGTTTCACAAAAAATGATCTAATTTGAACTGTATCTCTTATCCACTCATCCCCACCCCCACAAACAGACATAAACACAACTGGATCAGGGCATGGGGACCTAAAATCTTATTCCCTGCCTTATAACTTATCTATTTTAAATAAATATGAATAATTGGTATCTCTAAATTCAGTACCTTCAAACCCTAATCTTTATTCCATGCAGCCATGTTCTGTAAAATCTATAACCCCTAACTCCCCACTCCCTATCAGGTTGGAATTTCTTTTGCACTATACTTTTGTAAAAAAGGAAAATTTGAAGGAAGAATCAAGGAATGTGGAGGAGATATTCTTTGATATTAGCCCAGGTCTTTCAAAAGAAAAGAATGGGGACCCTAGCTGGGTAACTCACTTGGTTACATCATCCTCCCAATACACCAAGGTTGTGGATTCAATCTTTATCAGGGCACATACAAGAAGCAACCAATGAATGGAAAAATAAGTGGAACAACAAATTCATTCATTCAATCTCATTCTCCCTCTCCCTCTCTCCCTCTCTCTCTCTCTCTCTCTCTCTCTCTCTCTCTCTCTCTCTCTCTCTCCCCCCCGCCCTCCCTCCCCTCTCCCTCTTTCTCTTCTCCCCTTCCCTCTCTCTAAAATCAATTTTAAAAAAAGAAGAGAATGGGGGCAGGGAAATAGATTCCTAGGATCTTTCACTTTTTCTTTACACATTGCTGTACTTTTATAATTTTTTTAATTGATGATGTTATTTCTAAAATAGAAAATAATAGCTTATTTTCTTAATCAGAGAGGGAGAAAGAGGAGTATTGCTCCATTTAAAGGAAAGGGCAGCCAAAAACAGAGGTTCTAAATAGGTCACCTGAACCACTTCTTTGAAACTCACTGGGAGGGATGGAGGTGCTGCTCAGTGTGCTTACTTAGGAGGCACAAGCAGAATCAGGATCTGCCCTGACAGAGCCTGAAAATGGGATTTCACAGTACTACGTAGGCTCCAAAGCTAGAGCTGAAAAGTTCCATTCCCACCCAAGTGTGACCAAATCTAATAAAATGTGTAGTCATTGCCATAATTTCTGTTGCTTGGTCCTTTTGAGCACTTGTCTCCTACAGCCTTTATTTTCTTTCTGCAGAGTGAGCAGAGGAGCTGATGAATTATTCAGAATCCTATGCAACTATTATCTCAATTTCTGCACACTTTACCCCTGTCAGGTGTAAGGGGAAAGAGTACAACCCACAGTATTATAGCCATTGAATCTAAAAGGCAGGGAGCTAACAGGATTTGGGCCAGGTCCCACAGATAATGCTAGCCAACAGAAAGAAGAATGCCTAAGGGTCTGAAACCTGTCTGACTAACCAAGAGTAATGTCTATAAGGCCCAGGAAAAACAAAGCTCCCCTTCCCAACCTCTTACACAACCCAAAAGGAATACAGCTTTCAAAACTGCTTTAATGACAACAAAAGCCTTTGGCACTTGAGGATATGATGGTGTTAATTTTGTTTGGCAAAATCAGATTGCTTTAACAACTTAATTCTGTAACTGGAAAGGTGCAATTCTGCTTTTAAATGTGTTTCTTCCCTGGAGCTCAAAACCCAATTTACCCAGGCCACTTAGAGGGATACTTTTGCTTTTACCAAGTAACCCTTATTAATCTATCCACAGGCTAAGTTGCAATGAGAAACGCTATATTAATTAAACATTTGATCAATGGATGTAACAAAGAAGTGTAAAAAATAACTTACTACAGCTAATAGCATACCTTCAAAATATATAAAGTAAAAGTTGACAGTACTAAAAGAAGAAATAGATAAATCCACGTTTGTCATGGTAAATTTTAACAACTCTCCCAATAACTGATAAGAGTAAGCAGACCAAAAAAATGGGTAAAGCTGTCAAAAAGCAGCATAATTAACAAGGTTGATTTAGTAGACATTGGTTTCATACTGGGCTACAACGCAAGTCTCAACAAATTTCAGAGACTGACTACACAGACCACATTCTCTGATCTCAATGTTATTAAGTTAGAAATTGATAACAAAAATATAACTGAGGAAATGTTTAGAATTTTTAAAAAATCCTTCTCAACAACCCATGGGTTAAAAAATCACAATGGAAATTACAAAATACTTGGAACTGAACAACCTAACAAAATACTACATATCAAAATCTGTGGGATCTAGCTAAAGTAGTGGAAAGCACAAAATTATTAGCCTTTAATGCTTATAGTCAAATAAGAAATTCTAAAAATGAATGAGCTAAGCATCCAACTTAGGTTGAAAAAAAGAACAAGCAATAAAACTCAATATAAAGGATAAAACAATTTTTTAAATTAGCAAAAACTAACAAAATAGAAAACTAACATACTTCAAGGAGGATTAACAAACTCACATTGCTTCCTATAAAAGATAAACAAACCTTATAAACTTATGGTGAGATTGGCTGTTAAAAAAATAAGTGATATTATGGATGGAAACAGTATCTTTTTAGTATCTGTAGTATTTTACATTTGAAATGTCTTTTATTTAAATTTAAAATAAACACAAACAAAAACAATTCACCCATTTCACCTACCCCTCCCACCCATACACACCTCTGGCAACCACCAATCTGTTCTCTATACCTATGAACTTAGATGGTTTTTGTTTCTTTTTTAATATTCCACATATAGAAGAGATCATATGGCATTTGCCTTTCTCTGACTTACTTCACTTAGCACAGTGCCCCAGGGTTCATCTATCTTGTCTCAAAGACAAGATTTCATTTTTTAAAATTTATTTAGTTATTAATTTTAGACAGAGGGGAAGGGAGGGAGAAAGAGAGGGAGAGAAACATCATATATGGTTACCTCTCACATGTCCCAACTGGGGTCCTGGCGTACAACCCAAGCATATGCCCTGACTGTGAAATGACCCTCTGATTTGCAGGCCGGCACTGAATCCACTGAGCTACACCAGCCACACCAGATTTCATTCTTTTTTATGGCTGTATAATACTCTAGTATCTATACCATTCATCCACAGATGGACACTTTGGTTCGTTTCCATATGCTGACTATTGTAAATAATGCTGCATATATCTTTTCAAATTAGTGCTTTTTTACTTTTGTGGCATTTGCACTTTCTATTGTTAAGAATCTATTTCAAATTTTAAACCAGTAGATTTGAAAATTTAGAAAACATAGTCAACATTCCTAGAAAAATATAAACTACCAACACTGAGTAAAGAATAAATACAATACTTGAAAATTCCCATAATCATTAAATAAATCAAACCAGTAGTCTAAAATCTTCCCACAAAAAGATATCAAAGCAGATTCTATCAAGCATTCAAGAAACAAGGAACTCCAACCTCATGCAAACTTTTCTAGAGTTTAGAAAAAGATGAAGCACTACCCAAACCTTTTTATAAACCTAGCATAAACTTAATACAGAAACCTGACAGAGACAGTGTGAAAAGAAAAACTAGAGCCAGATTCATTCAAAATATAGCTGTAAAAATACCAAATCAAATACCAATAAACCATATCCAGGAATAAGAAATATAATGGGTCATTACCAAGATGATTTAATTACAGCAATTTAAGGCTAGTTTAATATTAAAAAAGCAAACAGGGAAAACCATGAAGTTTCAGTCAAGATGGAGGTGTAGATAAACATGTCTCACTTTCTTTACAAAACTACATCAAAATTACAACTAAACTATAGAACAACCAACACTCAGAACCATCAGAAACCAAGTTAGAAGGAAGTACAACTATACATTTAAGAAACCACATCCATCCAGATTGGTAGGAGGGAAGGAGATGTGGAGATGTGGAACAGGCTGGTCTCACATCTACATGTGGTGTATAAGAATTCAGAAGGGGTATCTCAGGAGTGAGGGGCCCCAGCCCCACACTAGGCCCCCAGCCCAGTGTACCAATGCCAAGAACATAAGTCCCCATAACTACTGGCTGTAAAAACCAGCAGGCATTCAGGCTGTGGAAGAACTTCTGGAGTCCCAAGCAGTTCCTCTTAAAGAACCCACACACAAGGACTTACTCAGACTCACTCCCTCTGAGCTCCAGCACTGGGGTATCAGCTTGAAAGGCACCAGTGGCATGCAGGGAGGAACTGAAATGGCTGGCATCAAAGCAAGAGCTGGGGGACAACTTTCTTCCATGCAAAAAGGTGGGCAGAGGCCACTGTTCCTTTTCTGAGCCTACCCACCACAGAGCCACAAAGCCAGTAGGCAGGGCCATACCTGAAACTCCATCAACCTGGCCCACACTGTCTGTCCACCCTGGAGATCCCCTGAGGCTCTGCCCCACCCAACTCACAGTCAAGCCCAAACTGTTAACAGTGGCTTTTTTAATATGAATAGCCTGTCTTGGCTCAAGCTTCAGAATTTCCTAAATCCTCTCAAATAAGAACAGTGGGCCTCAGCAAGTCCCCAGCCCCTGTACCTCCTGCTAAGTGACCACAGGCCTGGAACTAGCAGCAGTTGGCCTTGGTTCATAGCCTAGCCTCACTTGGGTACTTCCAAGCCCAGCACAAGTAGCAGCCATCCACAGAACACTTTATAGTTTAGGCCAAGTGGTCCCAAACATAAAACAGGTAGTGTCTGGCCTTGGCCTGTACCACCTGGGAAACCCCAGAGCCAGCACAGCCAGTAGACAGCTACAAACCACATCTGAGCACCACCACCCAACCACCTCCACAAGTGACATGTTCAAGGGGTGGACTCAGTGGGCTCCAGAGCCCTGCTAAAGTATATCCTGCTCTATGGAGTGGGCCCCTGCACAGCTGATCTTCCATGAAGGGCAGAAGTTGGTGGTCAGTGGTCACAGCCAGTCCTTGCCGCTGACTGGCCTAGGTAAATTCCTCCCATTGACCTGCCAACAGCAATCAAGTCTCAGCTACAAGAGGAGGGTGCACTCAGCTCACATGGAGGGTGCACAATGAGTACCCAGCTTGGGTGATAGGGAAAGCTGTGCCACTGGACCCTACAGGACACCTGCTACATTAGGCCATGCTACCAAGCCTGAGAGTCACAGCAGTTCTACCTAATACACAGAAACAAACACAGGGAAGCTGCCAAAATGAGGAGACAAAGAAACATGGCCAAAATGAAAGGACAGATCAAAACTGCAGAAAAAGAACTAAACAAAATGGAGATAAGCAATCTATGAGATGCAGAGTTCAAAACACTGGTTATAAGGATGCTCAACGAACTTAGTGAGGACCTCAACAGCATAAAAAAGATCCAGTCAGAAACAAAGGATACACTAATTAAAAGAAAGAACAATTTACAAGGAAACAACAGTAGAGTGAATGAAGCCAAGAATCAAATCAATGATTTGCAACATAAGGAAGCAAAAAAACAAAACAAAACAAAAAAAACAACCAATCAGAACAACAAGAAGAAAAAGAATCCAAAAAAAATGAGGATAATACAAGCAGACTCCAGGACAACTTCAAGAAGTCAAACATTTGCATCATAGGGGTTCCAGAAGGAGAAGAGAAAGAGCAAGAAATTGGAAATTGATTTAAAAAAATAGTGAAAGAAAACTTTCCTAATTTGTTGAAGGAAAGACTCATGCAAGTCCAGGAAGCACAGAGAATCCCAAACAAGATGGATGCAAGAGGCCCACTCCAAGACACATCAAAACTAAAATGTCAAAGGTTAAAGATAAAGAGAGAACTTAAAAGCAGCAAGAAAAAAGCAGTTAGTTACCTTTAGGGGAGTTCCCATAAGACTATAGCTGATTTGTCAAAGGACACTTTTCAGGCTAGAAGGGACTGGCAAGAAATACGCAGTCATGGAAAGCAGGGACCTACAGCCAAGATTTCACTACCCAACAAAGCTATCATTTAGAATTAAAGGGCAGATAAAAAGCTACCAAGACACACAAAAACTAAAGGAGTTCATCATCACCAAACCATTATTATATGAAATGTTAAAGGGACTTAGTTAATAAGATTAAAACTATGAACAATAAAAGGGCAAAAAATACATACCTATTAACTATTGAATCTAAAAAACAAACTCAGCAAACAAGAACAAAGACAGAATCATGGATACAGAGAGTTTTGATGGTTGCCAGATGGGAGGGGGCTATAGGGGAATGGGTGAAGATGTGAGGGGATTAAGAAGTACAAATAGGTATTTACAGGACAGCCATGGAGATGTACAGTACAGTATAGGAAAGGGAGTAGCCAAAGAATTTATGTGTATGACACATTTACATTAACAATGGTGTGGGGATTGCCTGAGAGAGTGTGGGTACTGGGTGGAGTAGGGCAAAGTGAGGAAAATTGGGACAATTGTAGGAGGATAAAAAATAAAACATAATTTAAAATAAATAAATAAAACATTTTTAAAGGTGATCTACATTAAAATACCTTGACAACTATTAAAAAAGACAACGAACATAATTTGCCATGTTGAAAGATTAAAGAACAAAAGCAATGTGATCATCTAAATCAATGAAAAAAGCCTTTGATAAAATGTAACATCCATTCATGATTTTAAAAAAACTTAGCAAACCCAGAATAGAAGGGAACTTCTATAGTCTGATAAGAGGTATCAACTAAAAACTCTATAGCAAACATCATGCTTAATGGTAAAACACTGAAAGCATATCCTTTAACACAGGGAACAAGAAAAAGGTAAGCACTACTGTCACTTCTATTAAACATTATACAACAGATCTTAACCACAACCCAGCAACCCCTCTTCTGGGTATCTACTCAAAAAATTTGAATATGCACCCCTATGTTCATTGCAGCATTATTTACAAGGGCCAATACATGGAAACAACCAATGTCCTTCTATAGAGGACTGGGTAAAGAAGATGTGGTAAATATATACTATGGCATACTATTGAGCCATAAGAAGGGATGAAATACTGCCATTTGTGCCCTGGGTAGTGTGGTTCAGTGGATTCAGTGCTGGCCTGCAAACTAAAGGGTCACCAGTTCGATTCCCAGTCAGGGCATATTCCTGGGTTGTGGGCCAGGCCCCCAGTAGGGGGCGCATGAGAGGCAACCACACATTGATGTTTCTCTCCCTCTCTTTTTCCCTCCCTTGCCCTTCTCTAAAAATAAATAAAATCTTTACAAAGAAAAAAAGAAATACTGCCATTTGTTACAACATGGATGGACTTTGACAGTATTTTGCTAAGTGAAATAAGTCAGTCAGAAAAAGCTATGAATCATATGATTTCACACATATGTGGGATATAAAACTGAAACTCGTAGGCACAGACAACAGTATGGTGGTTACCAGAGAGAAAGGGGGTTGGGGTAGTAAATGGTAAAGGGGCAAAATATATGGTGATGGAAGATGATTTGCCTTTGGGTAACGGGCACACAATTCAATATGCAGAGATGTACACTTGAAAACTATGTGTTCCTGTTAAACAATGTCACACCAATAAATTTAATTTAAAAGGATAAAAAAAAAATATGATGGTTGCAAAGGAAAAGACAAAGTCTCATAATTTGCAGATTATGGACATCGACACAAAGAACCCAAAAATATCCTCAGATAAATCAAGTATAATTAATTTAAAAAAGCATTTAGCCAGGTTGTTAGATACAAAAGTCCACTGTATTTCTGGACACCTGCAACTAACAATTACAACATGTATGTTAAAAAAGAAAAACCACTAGAGACTGTATAGGGCAGTAGGTTAAACCCTTGGTCTCCAGTATCAGGCTGCCTAGTTTCTAAACCCAACTGTACCACTAGCTATATGACTTTAGGCAAGCTCCTTGGTTGTTCTGTACTCTACCTTTTAGAGTTCTTATGAGGATTAAATGAATTAAACAAGGGCCTGGCATAAAGTGAGAACTAAATAAATACAAGCTCCTACTATTGCTGTGAAGAAGTAGTTAATAGGCTTATTATCCAGAGTTCCAAGGTTCCAGCCATTGAACTCCAAACCATCTCAAGGGTAAAAAAGTCAGGGAGCTACTCATCACAGGAGCCAATGTAACCCATCCATCTTTTCCCTAAGGTTGGGCACTGAACTCCCACACCCAACATAAAGTTCATTACCCACATACCCTTCTGTCTACAAAGAAATTACCAGAAGCACACACCCCTTCTCTGGAGATTTCTGACCCAATCTTATCAATACTTTAACTGACAGCAAGTCAACAACTTCAAGCTTCCAGTGAGTATAAAATCCAGAGTTCTTAACAGCCTACCTTTCATCATCAAAAGAAAAGGCAAACCTCAGCCCCTTAGGGAAAACTAATGACAGGAGAGCTGCAGTGAAGTAGTAGAAGAGAGGTTTTTGTCACCAGATGGGGTGAGAGGGAATGTGTGAAGAGGTGGGTTTAGGGGATTAAAAAGTACAAATAGGTGGTTACAGAATAGCCATGGAGATGTAAAGTACAGGATAGGAAATGGAGTAGCCAAAGAACTTACATGTATGACCCATGCACATAACAATGGTGGGTGGATTGCCTGATGGAATAGTGGGTGCTGGGTGGAGCGGGGCAAAGGGGGAAAACTGGGACAACTGTAATAGCATAATCAATAAAACAAATTTTTAAAAAGGTTTTGTCACTGGCTCAATTTCTTGGGGGGAAGGAGGAAGACAGTCAATATTTCTGAACTCCTATTATGTAACACATACTTTTCTCATAACATCACAAATATTAATTCATTTAATACTCTCCATAACCTGATGCCATAGGTAGAATTCTTAGCCCAATTTTACAAATGAGAAACAAAGTGACAGTGATTAGATGACTTGCTTAAAGGCACACAGCTCATGAGTGACAGAAATTAGCTTCAATCCCAGAGTTGTCTGACTCCAAAGACCTACACTAAGGTAGAAGACAAGAAAAAAAAAAAGGGATTAGTTCCTGAAAAAAAGGAGGGAAATGGTACCACATGTACAAAAGCTATGGATTTCATTTTTTTAAATTTTTATTTATTGATTGGATAGTAGAGAGAAGGATTTATTTGTTGTTCCACTTATTTATGCATTCACTGGTTGCCTCTTATATGTGCCCCGATCAGATATCAAATCTACAACCTTAGCACATTGGGATGATGCTCTAACCAACTGAGCTATCCAGCCAGGATATGAATTTCAATTTTCCTTCTGAGACCAGAAGTGAAAGTGAGAATGGGAATGCACACTATCATGTGAAAAGCAATCCAGCATGATATGCAAGTTAGTACTTGTGATGTAGCCAGATAAAATGTTGCTATTTCTTGAAATGACTAAGCAATATTTTTAAAAATCCCACAAAACTATTGCCACTGTGTGGTCTCATTTAATTCACTCTTTGTGAAGCCTGGGATATTCATGGCTACAACATTCATTCATATGAGCCAATCAGACCTGGGTAGGAATAAGATAAAATTAGTTCGTGGTACAAGGTTGGTAGCTAAAGAGCAGGATGTTCTTCTTGGTTTTTGATGTCACAAGGATCTTAAGTCTTGCTGTATGGCAACACTGCTGGGTAAACTGACTTGGTAGTTCACAAGTGGCGAGTACCCCAAGGGATTTAAATGGTGAGCAGAAGGCTAACAGTTGTATGTGCCAAGTATCACTGCCATCATAGCCCACCTGTCAGGGCTTCCCCTTCCTGTCTCCAGGTAAATGATTTTGTTCCTCCTTTTGGTAGTTAATCTGCATGAGCAGAGGAGGAGACAAAAGCCTGGCTTTGGGAGCAACCCTCAGAAGTCTGCCTGATACAAGCTGCTATGAGAGCCACCCAAAATAAGTGCCTCCAGGTTCAAGAACACACACACCCATATACCTCAACAATAACATACAAACATTTTTAAGATCAAAGCTGGCAAACCAAAAGGTAGAGTCCCTAATGCTATGTGTGTAGGGAGAAGACTTTGGGAAGAATAACCCAGTATCTCAACCTTGAGTTACACCTGACTCTTAAAGAAATCCTCAGACTTGGAGATAAATTTCTGACTTGGGAACTGACAGGGAACAAGGCTAAAAGAACCACCCTATGCTGGCACCACTTGGAATCCACCCCACTGTACTAATTCTCAGGTCCACACATAAGTCCAGGTACCTCCTGCCTCTAAGATAAATTTCTCAAAGGTTGTTGTTGTTTTTTTAAAGAGTGACTGAGGCAGAAAATTCATAAACACACTTAAGTATGGGAAAGTCCCTTAGAAAAAGAAGAAAAGCACCATAATTAAAGACAGAGGGCCTAGAGTTAATGGCTATTTCTGTCAAGGGGAAATTAGCCATCTTTAGACCTCTTGAGCCTGAGCTATAATTCCAGTTGTGACCAGTACTGGCCCTCCCCAGGCAAGGTTTTAAGAAAGACTAAAATTCAAACTGCCCTCCCTCAACCATAAGGAAGCCTTGGAGCATAAGCACAAAATGGAATTCTTGTTAAAGTTTTAACATGAACAATAAGGTTCCCTTGTCCTTCAGCTGATTGACAGAACAGTGTAGTGGGACCTCAAGGGGAGGTAGCCTGGCATGCCATTTGTGCCTTGGCCATTCCCAGTGGTGTGACCTTGGGCAAGTAGCTTCCAGCTGTGGGCCTAGCTGCAAAATGAAGGGACTGAACTACAGGAATTCAAAAGGCCCACTGATGTCTAGCATATTCCTGTTAGAAGTTCTGCAGATAAATTGTCATCTAGAAGTACAGTAATTAGACTATAAATTATCCTTGATAATAAGCTCCTTGGTTAGTAGAAACCATACTTGGTATTTCCTGTGTATCTCACAGTCCCTAGAATGATGCTAGGCCTGGAGTAATTGCATAATAAATGTTGCATTATATAGATTCACTGCATAGGGAGGACCTGGCTTATCATAAGCTTTTCATGTGCCAGGCTGTTCTCCTCAAAACCTCTCTTGCACCAGACTTTTCAAATATGTCAAGTATTACCACTCATGAGCTTTTAATAAAAAGAATTGCACAAAAAGACAAAGCCTGCTGTCACTTCATGTGACAATGATTATACAACCTAGGTGCCAGGAGCTCTGCTCTGTACTGGAAAAGGGACAGACTTAGCCTATTGCTGGCACCTGTCCTATAAGCTATATGAGTCCGGATGAGTCAGTTAACCAAGTTTAGTGTGAGGCCCAGTAAGTATAGTTGCTATTATATTTTAGATATCAGATCTCTCCCAATAGACTAGCAAATGACTAGCATGCAACTGGATGAGCACTTCACTAATAACAACCTACCCAAACACTCTGGGAATACAGAGGAGGAAATATGTGTACACACTCATACACACAAACATTCAGGGCCAGTTTAGGCTCAGAACACATTTAATCCAACCTTTCCACACTAGTGGTTTCTAATCCTGGTTGCACATTTGAATTGCTTGAGGAATTTTTTAAATGCTGATACCCAGGCCCAGGCCAAGACAACTATATAAGAAAGAATAAGGGGGAAGAAGCAGTCATTAGTACTTTTTAAACAAGTTCTTAGTGACTATAAGGTGCAGCCAGGATTGAGGACTCCTGGCTTCTACCTTCTCCATTTCCACTTCTAGTTGTAAACTTAGGGATCAGTCCAACAGACAACTCAGAGGCGTGCAAAAGCCATAAAAATTTGATTTTGGTCACTCACTAGACTATTCTCTGAGCCATTACAATAAGTCTACCACTGTCAAAAGAGTCAGGGCAACCAAAACCTAGACAGAAAGGGCCTTCCTTAACCCTCAGTTAGGCAGAGAAGGCAATTAGGTATGCCAGCCTATGCCCCAGCCATTCCATTAATTAATCAGCCTGAGATCTCGTCCTCTGGGGGGAAGATTTTCTACTCCTAAAATTGATATTTGTCTCTTCTCAACTGCCCTTCCTCTGTGCCTCATACTCACTTTCCTTACAGCTATAAAAGCTCTCCATTCCCTCTGCAGTTCAGCACCCAGTCAATCCTGTCGCCACTGCACTCCCTCTACCTCTTAGCCACTTTCTTCCTCTTCTACTTATCCCATCCTCTTTCCACTGAACCTCCTGGGCCTGGGGTGGATGCCTCATTCCAGCAGTCCTGTTTCCATGCCCCCTGCCTCACCTTCAGTGGCCACATAGGCAGCAAAGTTCCTATAAGCACAGCCTCCAAATACATGTTTTCTCAGTTTCCAGATCTTCTCTTATGAGTTGGCTTCCTTCATCCATTGAATCTCTTCTGCAGACACTGTTCTCCCAGGTTCCCAATTATCTTTTTGTCCTTTCATGCAGAAATTTTTTTTCTTAATTACTAAAGAAATGTGGACTTACACCAAATTGAAACAATACAGAAATGTATAAAGTAAAAAGTGAGTGTTCTCTTACCCTAATCACTTAGGAGTAAGCACTACTTAGTATACAGTTAACCCTTGAACAATGCAGCCAAACCCCCACACAGTCAAAAATCCATGTTTAACTTTTGACTGCCCACCAAAACTCAGTTGTCCCTCAGTATCCATGGGGGATTGGTTCCAGGGCCCCACTGAAGATACCAAAATCCATGGATGCTTAAATCTTATATAAATGGCATAAAACAATGCATATAGTCAGTCCTGCAAAATCACAGATTCCCAACCATGGATCAAAAATACTGTTTCCCATCAGCAGTTGGTTAAATCCATGCATGCAAAACCTGGGGATATAGAGGGCTAACTGCACACTTGATGAAAAATAGCTGCATATAAGTGGACATGCACAGTTCAAACCCATGCTATTCAATAGTATATTCTTGTAGACTTTTGCAATGTGTTCAGAAAAACGCACATATAGAAGTTTGTTTGCTTTCTTAGAATAGGTTTCTGTCGTACACAGTGATATACAACTTGTTTTTAATTGTAACAATATATTGTAAAATTATTTCTAAGTGAATACAGAGATCAGCCTTTGTACTGATAAAAGCTGCACAATATTCCACTGGCCAGATTTTTCATTCTGCTACTAGTGGGCTGTTTCTTAACAATATTTACCAACTCTGATGCCATAAATCTTCTTGTATGCAACTCTTCACACATAAACATTTCCAGGGTAACTATTTAGAAGTGGATGGGTGGCTGGCCATAGACCTAACCTGTGCTTGCCAATTCCAATGGCCTTTTCTCAAGTCAGCCTTGGTCTCAAACTATCTGTATCATGTGACACATAGGACCTACTCAAGCTTCCTGAAACTCCTTCCTCTCTTGTGTCTTCTTCCACTTCCTGGATGACTGCATCACTGAGTGTTTTTTTTTCTGCCTCCAAAAGTACACAGAATAATTTTCTTCATTCTCTTTCCTAGCCTGCATGACATCCTTACCTTCTCCTCCTTTCTCTTCTCTAAACAAATGCCTCCAAAATCAACATTTCTTCTAGATTTAGCCATATCTGAGTTGCCTGACAGACACTCCAGCATCAATGTCTTAGACATCTAAAACTCAATACACCCCCAAATGAACTTATGACCTCTTTCTCTAAGCCTCAATTTCCTCATCTTAAAAAACAAAGGGCCTGGATCAGACTCATTTTTTTTTTTTAAATTAGGATTCCAGTATGCACTAGATGCTGTGGAGATAGGAAAATTGATAAAAACACAGATCTCGCATTCAGGGAACACACAATATAAGGAGTTGAGAAAACACATAAACAATTTTGTAATACAAGGTAGAAAAATGCTAAATAGACACATGCCTAAATTTGTCATGGAGGCTTGAAGAAAGCTTCACAAGAGGGAATATCTGGGCTGAGCCTTAAATGATGACTAGCATTTCAATAGGAAGATAAAAGAAAAAATATTTCTGGCTGAGAGTACAGCATAAACAAAAATATAAACTCAAGAGAAGCATGGAAGTGCATGGCACACCTATGGAAGAATGTATTAGAGGACAAGGCTGGAAAGAATAGTTAAGACCAATATCATAGAAAATCCTGAATTTTATTATCAGGAGTTCAGGCTTTCTCTAATGGGTTGATCTACTTGCCATCCCTAGCCTATGTGATAATTCCAAATGACTGATAGATAGTAGCTGCCTAAAATGCTATGCCAAGAAAGATTATGAACTTACATGGAGACTCATTGGGAAAGGAAGTGTTCAGGTGATTAGCAAAGTTGTTCTGGGGCACCATAAGATACAGTAAGTCCTCACTTAATGTTGACAATAGGTTCTTAGAACTGCAGTGAAACAATGTATAAGGAAACCACTGTTACACCAGGCTAATTAATATAAACAAGATTTAAGTTCCTATGGAATCTCATCATATTATAAGAAAGTGACACTGAACAAAACAATGTTATTTAGAGACCTGCTGTACATGCATATGGTATAAGGCAATGGTAGCTATCAGGTAGCTATCGAAGTCTTTTGAGCAAGGGAATGACATGACCCACATGAGTTTTACTAGTATCATTCTGGCAGCAGTAGTTCAGGAAGACAACTAGGGAAGGGAAGCTTAGTAAGGAGGCTGCAGTAATAAGCCAGATGATGACGATGATGATGATGATTAACAAGCAGATGAATTAGGGCAGATGAATCAAAGAAAAAAAGGAAGAAAAAGATGGAAGACATCATGAATGACAGAATCAAGATGACTCAGACTATGGAGATTGAAGGGAAGGGGGAAATGGAAATGCGTCAAGGTATTTAACCTGAGTCGCTAGATGGACTATAGTGTTCTTAGATAAGATAGAAGCACTGAAGGAAGAGTATTATTGCTTTTCATTCCAAATCCTTCAACCACTTTACCTGGGATGCATGGCTTCAAGGCTTTCAAGTACCCTTGAGTACACTGGATTGGAAAAGGCATGATACGCATTGCTTGATGGCCTCAGTATTTATATAACATATAAACTTACTGTTCTTCCTTCTTACAAGGTCACCAAAGAAATACCCATGAATATATAATCCTAGAAACAATGGGCTAATGAACCTTTGAATGTTCATGCTCTCAAAAGATCATTCTTCCCATTTAGCTACAGCTCACCTTATTTCCATTGATTCTCATGCTTAACTCCATGAGTGTAGAAGAACAAAGATCATCTCTATCTTACAGATAAAAACCATAAGTCATATTTACTAAGCAGTTACTACGCACTAGACACACTTCTAAATACTTTACATGTAACCATGCATTTAATTCTCACAAGAAGCCCACAAAATAGATATGATTAGCCCCAATTTATAGGGAAGAAAACTATTTTTAATCACAGCAAATCTGTAGGCCTTTTAAAACTGGAAATTACAATTAAACATATCCAAATGGCATAATTGGAATGCATATTTTATGTTTTAAGAAATCGAAGCTCTCACTATTAGGAGGTTGATCACATCTTAAAGCTTGGTGACCTCATAATATTTTGCTTGACTAAAAAGTGGACTTTATAATCTAACAAAAAGATCCATGTTACCCTCATACACCAGTCCTATCCCCCAGTCTTATCATGTGACCCAGGCTATCCAGTATCCAGGTTCTGACCCCATGTGGAGGGATTCTTTGCACTAATGCCTGTGTGAAGGTGGGGCTTTCTATTATATAAGGTGCCAACCACTATCACCACTTTTGGGGACTGGTACCATCTTTGATGTTCATGTGGTTATTTTTATTGTCACTTTTGCATTGACAGAATCCAGTAGAAGGCATGGCCATGTATATCAATACATTGCAGCCATACCAGGAATATACTTTTATTTTGTTGTTCTCTACACTAATCAAAATAAGTTTCATCTTTAATCATAGTAGCCTACACACATATCCCACTTACTAAGTGCCAAGAGCTGTTGCTGACAACAACCCTACAAGGTGCAGGTACTGTTGTCATCTCATTTTACAGATGATGAAAATAAGGCAGAGAGAATGAAGAGATTTTCCCAAGGTTACTTGGCTCAGAAAGGACAGGGCCATGATGTCAACGAGATATTGCAGAGCCTATATTCTTAACTGCCACACTATATGCCTTATTATATAGGAAGAATGAGGCACATAGAGTCTCCTGATCAGCCAAAACAACTAGGTTCTGTCAGCTAGTCAGTGATGAAACCTAGAACCAAGGTCCATGTCTGGCTGGCACTGAATCCAGTACTCTTTCTACTACTCTTCATTGTTTACCAAGATGAATTGACCTCTCTCCGATGTGGCTGGGAGATTATTTTGACCTTTTTCCTCTTTGGCCTTTGTCATCTCTGCTAGACAAACTTTCTGAATTCTGAAATGGTCCCTTGCCCGGGGGGCCTCATATAACTGTCCACTAGGAACTGATGCAGGCCTCTATTTGGAAGAAGGGAGTCAAGAACTCAGTTATATCGCAAAGTGAATGGTTCCTATTCCAAACAACCACTATCTCACGGCAGAACAAACTGGCTCTACACACAAGCTCATTGAACATGTCTCACTGGACTAACTGCCCAGGGCAAGCAGCAAGCAATGGGGGCACTGGGGCTAGGTTCCTCTGTGACAGAGAGGAAACAAGGACAGAAAACCACATAGAAAAAGCAGTTGCTTTTGCCATCAGGTACAGAGGTTGCCTGCTGTCATGAAATCCTCATCTTCCAGGCTGCAAAAGACAATAATGTTTAAAAACACACACAAGATTTTACTTCTCTACTAGTGAGCAAGATAAAAGTCCTGGTCCTTTTATGCTGGAATGATTAAGGATAGAAGGAGACCATGTGTGGTATCCTGGAGACACAATGAACCAGGAGTCAGGAGACCCAGATCTATTACTATCTAGCTGTGACTTTGGGCAAGTAACTTCACCTCTCTGGATCTCAGTTTACTCATCCAGGAAACTGAAGAAGTCAAACTAGATGATCTCTGAGGTTTCTCTCAGCTCTGAGTTTGTGTCATTCTATTCCAACAACCTTCAGAAAGTATTCCTATAATACTTCATCCAGTATCTATAGTCAACCAAAGGCGAAATCAGCTAGACCCAAGGGAAGGAAGAATGAGATAAACACAAAAGACCTTTGTGGAAGGCCACAAATGAGGTCGTATGTAGGCAGTATACTAAGCATAGTCCCTGAAGCATAATATCTGCTAAAAAATGTTACAAGTAATTTTATTACTCCTAACTTTTCAGAGAGTGTACAGATATGACCAACATTTACAGTGAGTTCTTCCTCCTAAATTATTTTTTGCCCATCTGACGTTGTTTTGGTTTTACAGTGTTTAAAAGGTCCAAGGGGACTGTTTGACCTAAATGACCAGTAGCACCAACTGTCCTTAATGGCAATGGACAGTTATGACTGGAAAGCAAGAACCCAACCCCAAAGAAGGTAACAAGCAAACAAATGTGAGGAGCCAGAATTAATTCTTAGTTCTCTGCAAACTGACCATGGAAAGTGGGGATTAAAAAAAAAAAAAAACAACAGGTAAAGATTACAGTGTACTTTGCAAATTGTTTTCAGGATAGACCCAAAACAGGGAATAAGAAATTTGGGAAGGTGATCCTAGACATGTGTCCATCTGAGATAATACAGCAATGGCTGTGAGGTATGGCTAAACACCACACAACCAGTCAGAAGCCCAGGTGCTGCTGCAGGCTTCACATTCTTCTCCACGAATCTAATGCAGCCTTGGCCTGAAGGTCAACCCTGACCTCCTTGTCCAAGGGAACAACCCACTGAGAGCCCTGCTCAGAGAGGACAGCTGGTGGGGGATGGGACATTAATCTGTTCTCTTCACTCAATGGCCAGAGGCCTCACAAGCAAACACAGAAACTTGACCCTTGACTGTGGCTTGGTGCTGGCTTACAAGGCTATTCTGAAGAAAGCTGAAGTGGAAAGTCCAGTGAGCAGCTGTGCAGTGGAGTAGAAATCCAAAGGTAAAAGCAGCCCCTTTCCTCAAGGTAGCATTCCTCTTGGGACTGGGAGCCCGGGAAATAGGGGAAAATGCCCGCGTGAAGTAGCAGCTGGCAGCAGAGAAGTTGGATGTAAAAATGCTGAAGATAATAAGACACTTATGCACATGACCCTCAGCCACATTCCTGCAGGGTGCAGAGAATAAAGTACAGTGACAGGCATGTACATGCTCAAGTGCCTGGAGCTTAAAAAGGAAACTCTTAACAAATGCTAACTGATGAGGAAAAGGGCTGATATGAAAAGCACCGTTTGTTACCATCTCCCCTAGGTCTTGGAACAATTGACCTTTCACAGCTAACTTCTAAAGGCTGTTGTTTCTTTGGGGTGCTATTTGTTTTATAAATACCCTCAAAGCCAGCCCCTCCCAAGGAACCAGAGTAATCACAGGAAATATGACCTTAGCCTTCTCATTTCTCTCAATTCTGAGACTAAGGAACTGTGTATTTACCCACAATGCTGGCGGATATGCACAGAGGCCTTACAATGGCCCTGGTGAGATGGCACAACCCCTACCCCAAGGCTGTTAAGTTACATGACCAAGACCTCAGCCCCGGAAGGCTGCACATAAAGGGGGCCTTCCTCTAGTAACTGGTGGTTTAGGTCCTAGAGCAAAGTCAGTTCCAAAAAAAAAAAAAAAAAAACAGAGTAAGCTGGTCTTGAAAACGAGAGAGGCTTACCATATCCTGTAGACATTAGTATAATTGTTGATTTTTTCTATCCATCTGCTGATGTGTAAGTCAAAGCATAATGAAAAATCTCTCCCACAGAGCACATTTTCCATGACTGTGCTTCTCCTTCAGTGAAGACACTAGTGCATTTAAAATTCTTCCTTCTCCTAGGAGCTCTGGGAACAGCTATTCTCCAAAAATTACCTAACCCTGGTAACAGGTGGCACTTTGAAAAGTTACATTCCCCTCAACTAAATGAAATATAATAAAAAAGTAAAAAATAAATTCATGCACCTGTCTCTACACACCTCCAAACCACTCTTTTCATAGTTCTGTCATGGACTCACCAATCTCAAGACAGCTTGCACCATGAAGCCAGCCTATTGATGAAAAGCAGGAATAATTAAGCCAAGAGGTCCCTGGGAAGCCAAGCTTCCCACCGGTGAGAGCAGTCCTCCAAATTCTTCAGGTAGTACTGCATAATTTAAGGTAACATTCAAATTACTCGCAAAACTATCCTTAGGTCTCAAGCAGCCAAGCCACCCTGCCCCACAGAGATTACTTGGGTATCAACTTTACACCAATATTTTTGCCCACTACATAAAACAAAGATGCCAAACAGCTTTCTTGGGTGAGGTTCTTAAGACTGCCTTCCTATAGCTAATCCCTATTATCTTATCCCAACATCAAGCACCCAGGTTCACAGCAGCAGCCACCACCACAGTAATGATGATCACCATCACCATTATCACAGCAAAAAATTTACTGAATGTTTTACTCTGTGCCAGATACTATCTTAAGTACTTTATTAGTTTTTCATTTAATCCTCACAACAGCCCTTCAGGATAGGTATGGTTATTATCCCATTTTACAAATATGGAAACCTGGGCTCAGAGAGCTTAAATAAATTTCCCAGGGTTACACAGCTAGTGGTAGGATTTGAACCCCGGCCTTTCCCATCCTAGAGTCTGTACTGTTGTTATCCAGTGTGCCACTACTGTCTTGAAATAAATAGTAGTGATACTACTACTATGAAGAACTGCTGACATTTTTGAGTGCTCACAGTGAGCCAGAGCTTTTGCTATATTCTTGATTTAAATTATTTCATTTAATCCTCACAACAACCCTATTAGGTAGGAACTATTACTATTCCCATTTTACAGATGAGTGAAATTGAGGTTCAGAGCTATTAAGTGACATGCCTAAAATCATGTGGTGATGAAGGTCAGTAACAAAGACAGGAAATAGGATCCAAAAGATCAACCCACTAAGCTGACCTTACATTAGGAAAAAGAGGCATTTCTACTGCCCTACTTAGTCAGACTCTCTGCTGTATCCCAGTCCAAACCTACAGGGTCCTAGGGTCCCCTTTGAAGCCTGTTTAACCCTTCTGTGTACACGCCAACAACTCAGATCTCATTAATCTAGGAAGATGGTCACAACTCTAAAAGTCTCTCATTATCTCCTTTTTCCCTCAACCTGACTTCTGAAGAAAGTACCTCATTTCCAGGAGTCTCTGCTAATGTTCTGCCCAGAACATCTAGTGTTTACCCAGGGCTCCCAAAACCATAGTTAAGGTTAAGGGCCTTAATGTACAATCCAGCTCTGCATCTTATTTAGTCAACACCTGAATGAAATGTCTTTTTTGCTAGCAACAGCCAAAGCACAGTTGGCCAGTCTTTCTGCAAACACAGTTCATCCACTAGCAAGGGCAATCCAATTTGTAGGCAAAATATACTCTGAGTTTATGCCAATGGTGGTGTGTAATGGAGATAGGGAGACTGAAGGCATAAGGATGGAATTAGAATGGGTTAATGCTCCCTTCCTCTTCCAGATAATGTTGCTTCTCCCTCTTCTACCCACCTAAACACCTGCCCACAGGAAATAATTTGGACTGTTTGTATCAACAGGCCAATCCTTTCTAACCTCCTAGCTCCTGCCATCTATTCCCTTCCTGCAGAACTACCCAGCCCAGGACAAGACTCATCCCTTCTTCCCTCAGACATTTCCTCCAGCAGCTACTGGAAAGGAACCAGAGCCAAGACATCACCAAAATACTCCCCCTTCAGGAGTTCAGGCTGGCAGCATGTCTAAGTCCCTTGACATACCAGGCACTGCTAGATATTCAAGCCATGCCATATTTAGCTGGCAGAGACCTGAGTAATCAAAGAGTACTGGCACCCAGATGAGGAGGAGTCCTCTCCAAGCTTTCATATTTAACCACTGAGCCCAAACACCTTAGAGGCAAACTTATCCTGGGGGGTCAGCAAGTAGGGTAGGAAGACACTGCTAACCCCAGTTCTCTGGGTAGGTCAGGTTGGAGAAGAGGCCAAACACTGGGCAGGGAACAAAGGTGTCAGCTCAAAAACATTGGGATACACCTCACCATTTGGAGATCAAATCAGGATAACAAGGCCCTTTTTTTTTTAAAGATTGTATTTATTTATTTATTTTTAGAGAGGAAAGGGAGGGAGATAGAGAGAGAGAGAGACAGAAACATCAATGTGAGGTTGCTGGGAGTTATGGCCTGCAACCCAGGCATGTACCCTGACTGGGAATCGAACCTGCTACACTTAGGTTCACAGCCCGTGCTCAATCCACTGAGCTACACCAGCCAGGCACAAGGCCCTTTTTAAAAGTCATTCCCACCCCCATGCACAGTTGAGTCTATGGACCATTCACACTTTAGTATGAATCTCTTAAATGGAAATGCTTTCTTCTAGTTCCATCTTAGACATCATCTCCTCTGATGCACTGGGCATTTTAAATTGTAGGAGATTGTTTTGGAGCTTGGAGTACTCTGGATGGAGGCAAGCTTGCATGGAGTAGATGGGGGAAGGGACCTGGAAGCGGAGAAGAAAGAACAGGAAAAAGAAGGGATAGCATCACATTTCACTAGTTCTGCTGCAGACTTCAGTGGGTACATAAAGCACTCAATGAGCCATTAAAAACTGTCTTCTGGTCACAGGTTGGATGACTGCTATCTCTACTTTTGTATTTAACGTATGCTCACTATCATCAATGTTCTGTGTGTCTGTCCTTAGCAGTGTGAGACCTCCTTTGGGCAACAGAGAACACTATTTCACACGCCCTTATGTAGTTCTGAGGATTCGTGGACAACTGCAGCTCTCTTATTAACAGCCACGAAACAAAAGAGTGTTCCTACAGTTTTACTTGATTTGTCAGGGGAAAAATAGGAAATCTGACCCTGATAATAATATTCAAATGACTCCAAGTTACAGTTGAGACACTTTCCTGTGAAAGACAAAGTAACTTTGCCTTTGTAATATTTCCTATGCCATGAATTGCCTTCCTTCCCACAACATCCAGTGAACTCCTACTCATCCATTCACACATATTCATTGAACCCTATTAGAGGCACTAGAATAGAAAACAAAGCACACAAGGATCTCCCCTCTTATGGAACTAATGTGTCTCCTTCATGATCCAGCTAAAATGTCATCCCCTCTAGGAAGATTTTCTTAATCACACTAGTATAGAAAAAAGAAAACCTTCTGTCCTCTATGCTTTGTTAAAATCTGTTGCTGTACATGTCATGCTACAATTTAGTTGATCTTTTTTCTTGCCTGTCTCATCTAAACTGTGGACAACATGAGGACAAAGAATGTTTCTTGTTTATCTTTGAATCTCCAGTGCCTGACACAATGTTTGACATATAATAGCACTGAATAAATGTTTGCTGAATGGACACAAAATTGAATAAATTCCCATGAGCATTTAAGAGTCCTACAAATAGAGTGAACATGCAATTATTATGTGTCAATATTTTCTATTGGTAGTTCCTGAAGATCTTAGAGGTTGGAAGGAAGAAGAAGGAATGTAGAAGGACTAGAAGGTGCTGAAGGAGGCCTTGCTGAAATACTCCATTGACATAATTCCCAGTCACCAAACAAGCCACTGGAATTATAAAGCCATATCACAACAACTTGAGGCCCTCAACTTCTAATGTCAGTCACGTAATGTAACACCTATATAAACACGGAAGTACTGCCAGACGGAAGTACTACCAGAAGACTAAATGTCTTGCCCACAGGGCAGTTATGTCAGACAGGATGAGAATGTGAACCAACTTTCCACCTAAAACATTAACTACTAAATAATGTCTCTCAAAGCAGGGTCCAAAGTTCACCAGCACCAGAATTACTCAGGAGCTTATAATAAATGTAGATCCATCTTTGCCCTACACCTACTCAGACTTTGTGTAGAGAGCCAGGCATTTGCATTATAACAAGCTTCCCAGGGAATCTTTCACAAAGGAAATTCAAGAATCACTGCTCTCCACATCCATAGTCTCTTCATATCCTCCCAGCCAGTTATTGGCAGAAGAGGAGCACTTGAGACAAGACACCCTCCATTTAACAAACCATATGAAAGATCATAGATGTGTTAAAGCTCAATGGGAGGAGGATCCTTTCACACTGTATACCTATAATAAACCATCTTGTTGTACTCTTTAAATAATCTCACAATCTTATTTGTTAATTATATCTCAATAAAGCTGAAAAAAATAAAGCGAAAATTTAAAAAAGACATGAAAGACCAGGAAAAGTAGAGAAACTTGGCTGTTCTTGCAGAAGGTATTTTAATGAGACACAATGGCAACCAGCTACCCAGTGAAAAACGCTGAAGGGAAGATTGATGGAAAGTGAGTCACTGGCCTAAGAACAGTTTTAAAAAAAAATTGAGTCCTGGCTGCTGTGGCTCAGTGGATTGACCATGGGCTGTGAATCAAAGGGTCACTGGTTCGATTCCCAGCCAGGGCACATGCCTGGGTTGTGGGCCAGGTCCCCAATGGGGACTGTGTAAGAGGCAATTGATATATCTTTCTCTCTCTCCTTCCTGTTCCCTTTCTCTATAAATAAATAAATAAATAAATAAATAAATGTTTTTAGAAACTTTAGTAGGGCAGGGGAGAGTAATAAGGGTGGTAAATGGGAACAACTATAATTAAACAACAATTTTTAAAAATTTTAAATCAAATAAAAATTTATATGATATTAAAGAAGGACAAAAAGAAAGTAGGCATGTCCAGATGTCTACAAAGGGATTAATACCAACATCCTACAGCATAATTTCCTCATTAGGATGAAAGGGAGAGATTACTTTGGGCAGAAAATGGGTGGGCCACCGTTCTAATAACCAGCTTTTTGTGATGGAAATTCACTGAAAAGGTGTGTGAGCTGGAGTCAAAAACTGCCTTTCTCCTCTGGTTATTTCAAAAAACAGACAGGAGGTTCTCCTAATGGGCACAAGGAAACATAGGAACCATGCCCATGGGACCTCAAGGGAACACAGACAGGGCCAAAAGAGAGAAAAGAAAAAAGGGAAAAATAAAGTCAGCTATGTCAGTCAGTCAGCATTATCTAGGCACAAATTAAACAATTAATGTGCATGTATGCTATTGTATTAAGTTCTGCAGGGGGTTACGAAGAAAAAGACACACCAGTCCTTTCCAATAAAAAGCAAAAAGTATTCCCGCTAATAGTGGAGACTGAATGAACACACAAAAACAAGCAACCCAGTAAAACACAGGATTACCTGCCTGTATACAAAGGTGTACTTTAAAGAGCCAAAATCTGAAGAATGTTCAGGAGTTTGAAAAGGAAGACAAGAAGTGTTACTAAAATGACTGGAACAGCCCTGGCTACTGTGGCTCAATGGATTGAACAGTGGCCTGTGAACCAAAGGGTCACCAGTTTGATTCCCAGTCAGGGTGCATGCCTAGGGCTAGGTCTCCAGTAGGGGACACATGAGATACAATCACACATTGATGTTTCTATCTAAAAATAAATAAATAAAATCTTTAAAAAATAAAATGGGCCCTGGCTGGCATAGCTCAGTGGATTGAGCTCGGGCTGCGAACCAAAGCATCACAAGTTCGATTCCTAGTTAGGGCACATGCCTGGGTTGCAGGCCATGACCCCCAGCAACTGTACATTGATGTTTCTTTCTCTCTCTCTCTTTCTCCCTCCCTTCCCTCTCTAAAAATAAATAAATAAAATCTTAATGCTAAAAAATAAATAAATAAAAATGAAATAAAATGGAATAACTAAATAACTGGAGTTAGGTCAAGGTCAAGGCCAGGATCCAGAGAAAAGCAACAAAACGGATTAGAGGAATAGATCCTAATGGCTATCAAGAAAGGTGAGCCCTGGCTGGTGTGGATCAATGAGTTGGGCACTTTCCCTGAAAACTGAAAGGTCATCAGTTTAATTCCCAGTCAGGACACAGCCTGGGTTGTGGGCCAGGTTCCTAGTTGGGGGCATGTGAGAGGCAACTGATTCAAGTTTCTCTCCCTCTCCTTCTTCCTCCCCTCCCCTCTCTCTAAAAATAAATAAAATCTTTGTTAAAAAAAGAAAAGTGAAAATGAATTGAGGTTTGTCAGTTTCTGAGTCTGAGGTCAAAACATATTAGTCATCTGCCAGCTTTGATCAGCTTTGTCCAGTTTCTCTGTTTAAGTGACCACATAGTTATTCAGGCAATTAAAATGCTTTGTTTGCTGCAGGCCCCTTTCACAGAGAAGATAGGCATAGGAAAAGGTTTAATAATTTGCCCAGGTTCCCTAGCAGGCAATGAGCTCAACTAGCGTAATAATATTAAATCCCAGGGCTGTCTCTGGGCTGTGTAATCCACCAATCCACAACATTTCTCTTTATAATGGATGCCCCCAAAAGACCATAACAATGAAAGATGTAAAAATTCTCTGCAAATTTCCATGTGGGAAAAATAAAAGAAACTAAAAAAGAATGTCAAGCCTCACTGGTGAGGCCCATATAAACATCATCCCTTTGTATCCCCCTAGACTGATGACACAGGACACAGTCCATCTGATAAACTGTCAGCAGATGACTGGATCCCTCATTGTACCCATTACCCACCAATGTAAATTCCAAGCAGGAGCCGTTATCCATGCTCCAGACAACAGATGGGGATGAGGAGGTATGGCTGGTTTGAAGTCAAGAAGAAGGGGTGGGCACACACAAAAAATACTAGTTCTCAAATCCATGAGGTTTTCTGTAAAACAAATGCATCACAGAACAAATGGAGCACACTGGTGTATACTCAGCTACTTCCAAAAGGTGTCACAAAAAGATCAGGACTGTTTTGAGTATGTGCCATTCTATACTTTCAGCAAGGTGGTTCGAGAAAGTAAGGAAATCAAATGATGAACCAAAAGCAGGTAAGTCATATTTGGTGGAAGTCAGACTTCTAATATATTGTAAAGAAGACAGAAAATCAAATAACAAATGACAACTCTAAAAAAAATGGGGCTCACTCAATATTACTGGCTAAAAACCAGTGGCTTGGGATTATGCAAATGATAGCGTCAATTATTATTTACCAAATGTCCAGCCTAACCCAGCCTGACTTCTGTACATATAACCTTGAGGGTTAAATGCACTCACTGTGTCTCACTAAGTTCATTGCCCCATCAGGAGATGTTGACACAGACACATACAGAAGCAACAGGAATTGGACAATTAGACAACACATTCAAAATGGATTTTTTCTGTTAAGTTTCTAAGGCAGAGACAATATAACTGTACATACATAAGAGAGATAAGGGGCCACTAAGACTACTGGTCTTTACAGATACAATCAGTCAGGTTGTCTGGCATTTTAACCCTTCTACTGAGAAATTGTAGATTTTTAGGGCTTAAATAGGTATGAGAATCTCTTTCTGCTAAAGCCCCAATTCCCACTGCAGCAGCTCAGTTCTTCAGCCACCTCTGCCACTAACTTGGCTGTGTGATTTTTGGTAAACAGCAGGACCACTCAGTAAATTCATCTCTTGTCACCCACACCTGCCAAACTAATGTGTATTGGAGGGCTAGTCATGCTTGAAGAAATACTTATTGGTGTAATTGGTAATGTTACTGATATTCAGCAAGGAGTTTAACGATGGAGCTGCTTACTAATCCTGCTTGAGGATCCAGCTTGAATTTAGATGTGAGGTGATGCTGATTCATTCATACAAACCTATATCAGTCTACAGTCACAGGGCTTTTGAGAAATCAAACAAGACCAAAAAGAAACCTGACACCAGGAATATTAATCAAGAACAGAACTTGGGCACAGAAACTGTCCTTCCTAATGCTTCTAAAGCTGGCAACGTGGCTAAGGGGAGAGTCTGTGTGACAAGGTTTTGAGAATTAAATGTTTTACAGACTACAAAATGGGAGGTGGGGAGACTAATCAACTTCCCTCCAACTTTTCTATTTTCCAGCCTAAAGCAATACCATCCTTGTTATAGAAAAACCTACATTGACTCTGAGGAACAAGGCCTTTCTATAAAGCCAAAATTGAGTCATTCTGTTGGGAGGCACACATGAGAAATGTTTCTGCTAAGCTCTCCCTTTTATTTCAGCTAATGTCTCCCTTCCCTTATGAGGCCCTGTGATCTCCACTGAATTTACTGCCATAATGTAGCCTAATTCAGCTAACTGACTTGCCAAAGCATTTCTTGATACTTAGTATCTCCCCTTTGGAATATACGTAATCACAGGAAACAGTTTAACATCTCTTTGTTCAGGCTCAAGCCTTTCTAAGAAACTTTTCTTAACCTTAATAAGAAAATGTATGCAAAAATCCCTTAAAATAAACAGTAAAGTAGTAAATAAATGTAAGATAATATTAACCATACTTACTATCATTACTCATTGCTGCAACCAAGTGAGAAAATTGTTTTCCACCATCTTTGTGAATTTTTAAGGACTCACATCAACTTTTTAAAATCCACACATCTATGCTTCCCAGGAAGAGCCATAGGTAAGGTATGGAACATTGGAGTCATCAAAGACTAAGTCCCCCAGTAGGCTAGAGATTACTATTTAAAAGATACAAAACAGGGACTGAGAAGTAAAGGGTAGAGGAGTCTAATCCTGAGTGAGCTCAAGGATTCCTCAGCATAACTCTGTTCAGAGCTGAACTAAGCACAGGACAATGGAAAATACACAGGTGACAGGAATCAGTCCATAGCCCCCTAAACATCTATCTCTCTGCAGCAAACAGCTCTAAGTGCCATCATCATCCACACATACCCCCAAGGGTAACCTGGTCAGGTTAACTTCTCTGGGGAGACAGAAGTAGTGGCAAAAGATGAGTAAGGATGCAAGATGAACAAGTGTACCTGAACTGAGCAGAGAAGAAACAAGTTTCCTTTTTCCACCTGAAAAGGCCAAAATCATTTCTAGAATAGTTATCTGTTGCGACCCCAGCCACTGCTTAAAGGAGAAAAGAATCGCACAATATGGGCCGCAACGAGCTAGAAGTGAAACTCTGTTTCCTTTTGCAGATGGGAAAACTGAGGTCCAGGAACAGGTACATTCCCCAAAGTCACACAACTAATTAATGCCAGAACTAAGTCTCCAGAGACTTCTAAAAACCTCTCAAAACATTTCCACTAAAAACCACGGTGCTGCCAGGTTTGACGTCACCACAGCAGCAGCATCCCCAGTTGGGCTGAATTTAATCCTTTGTTGACCTTCTAGACATGTGGCTGCCAGGGGCCTCAAGACCCCTCTGTGGAAGAGGCACCCTCTGACCCTGACCACCTGCCATCCAAAAAAAAAAAAAAACACTCCTGTCCCAAAAGCCTCATGCAGCAGCGGCTGAGATACATTGTTTCCTCATTAACAAAAAGACCATTCATAAAAATAAAAAAAAAATTAAAAAAAGAAGAGAGAGGACTGGCTCAAATTTAACACAGAAGGTCTAGCTGGGAGAACCCTGGGTTTCCTTCCTGTGAATGGCATCACTTCCCAAGAAGTCCTCTCTTAAAAAAAAAATCCTGCCCATTTCAACCCTTCTAGATGATAAGAGCCACCAAATTAACAGCAGCCTCTTATTCCAAAGCTATCTGCATCTCTTGCCACATCTACAAAATGGGAAGGGCTTGATGCCATTTACCACATTTTACAGATTGGGAAACCGAGGCCAGGAACCTGCAGTGAAAGGAGCTCTTAGAACACAGAGGTAGCAAGCATGCAGGCCACAAGTAGGCATTGCCATGCTGATCAGCCTCAGCCTCCCCACAGAGGCTGCCCTGTCATTCCACTGACAGCTTGCAAGTCCAAAGAGGGTAGGTTACCTTTCATACCCAGATGATAGTTCATCTTTTGGCCCCCACCAGGCCTGCAAAATGGAGACAATAATCTTAATGTGCTACACCACACAGGGCTGTCACAAGTCTCCTGAGAATAACCTACAAATATAAAAGAAATAAAGATTCTAATTACAGGTTTCATAACTATCCCTGAATAAAAGACACCATGTTTTCCACCACCTGAAGTTAAAAAAAAGTTTGTTTCCCTTTCTCTTCTTCCTTCTCCTTCATGATTTTATAGTTTTAGAACATCTCTTCACACACAGAGTTACAGAAAGACAGTCTCACTCTTGGTCCTCAATCAGATTATTTTTATGTATCTGGCACTTTCCTTTTCAATTCCACTTGTTTTTCTTAGCATAGGTATTGGAAGGTAAAGAAATCAGGTCTCTGAGTGCTCCAGGACCATGACCACAGGAGATAGAATAAGAATGATAAGATAGAAAGGTTTGCAAAAAAATAATATTAATAATAAATACTCTCTCATCACAGATAGAAACCACCAACCCAAAGTTCACGAGTCAGCCTAGGGCCTGTTTCAGAGTGCATTTAGAGCTTTGTGCTACTCCAACCCTCAGAATTCAAAGGCAGACTTCACCCTAATAGCGTAAACTCCAAAATGAAGAATAATTAAGGGAAACCTGCACAAGTATTTCTCCAAAGTCCTGTAACAGAGACAAGAAACATTATGTGATCACCTCCAGGAAAGAAATGTCACCAGGCATCTGGGAATTAACTGTGACAGAGGATAGGGGGGTTGGGGCATGTTCTCCAGATGTGATTCAGAAAGGGCACCTGGCTGCGGCTGGACTTCCTGATGGTGAAAAGTCCCAGCAGGGACTTGGGAGGGGACAGGCAGCCAGCCTAAGTACAAGCTGACTCTGACACTATGTTCCTCCCCTCCAGTGTGAGGCTAATGCATAGGTCAGAGGTGAAAGAAAGCAAAATCTGAGATATGTACAAAAATAGCACGTCTTTGGAAAATCAGTTTTAAGAGCCCCCCTTTCCACAAGGATGAAGTGCTCTACATTGCTGAGTGTCTTGAGCACTCAAGTGACTTATCAGTAAGGCTGCCCAGGAAAAATTCAACAAACTCACATGCATCATGGTGACCAGGTGACAGGGGTTGAGCAGGTAGATGACGGTCTTGGTGGCGAACTTAAAGCCCACCTCCACCCCGAAGGTCAGGCACAGGGCTACTAAGAGCAGATTCTTGCTCAGGCTCTCCTTGCCTTCCTCTGGCCGCTGGGTCACCTGCTCTGGCTGGCAGCCACGGCCATCCCTACCGTCCTCCTTCGTCTCCCTCAGGATGTGCCGCAGGGCCACCAGGATCTCCAACATGGCCACGGTCAGGACCACCACACTTTCCAGCAGCCGCTGCTGCCAAGAGAGGAAGGCAGCACAGTCGGGGCCCCCATTGCCTGCAAAGCTGGGGTCCACACCCCCATAGAGCCAGTCCAGAAGACTTTGGTAGCTATACCGGGACATGATAGGAAGCGGTTCCCCTCAACCACCGTGCAGGAAACAAGATGAGATGGAACACAAGCTCAGGCAGTTGTTCGGGTGGTGGAACCCGTACGGAGGGCACACCCCCACACCCACACTCCACTCCAGACACGGGGCCCCCGTGAGCAGGAGAGGGGAAGCTACATTCGAGGCCTGGGCTTAAGTGCTGGCTCTAATTTGTCCCCACGGCTGTCTGGGGAGCCCCCCGCGTTTCTCCAGTGGCCACCAACGAGGCAGGGTTGAAATGAGCCGTTGGCCAATCTAAAAGGAGAGGAAAAAAAAAAAAGGTCTCAAAGAGGTAATTGCATCGGGAATCACGAAACGGGGAAGGGTAACTAGCGAAGGAAGAAAAAGGGGACCGGGACAGTGGCGAGCAGCAGGGGTCAGGAGAAGCCGGAGGCCGAGTGGTTCAGGGCCGAGGGGACTCAGCCGTGCCGAACCAGGGGGTAACGGGATGAGAGGGAGGGTACTCGCGGAGGCCAGGAGAGGAACTAGCGGGGCCGGGTAGTCGGGCGGGCGGCGGGGGATGGCAGGGACGCCGGACTCCTCCTCTCAAGCTCTCGTCACACACAATCGCTTACTCCTGCAAACGCGTGGCCGCCTCTGCCCCCAGCTAGCAACTTCGCCACCGTCGAGTCCCTCCGGCCTATTTAGAGTCGGGCGGGTCCAGCCGCCGCCTCCGGGTACACCCTGGAGTGCCTTGCTCCACCTCCGGCTCACGCCCTCCGGACAGCACCTCCCCCACCCAGCAGCCCGTCAAGGACCGGCCCCCTTAGCGCGGGCAGCGGCGGGAGGAAGCCGGCAGGGAGAAAGGGAGGGAGGGTGAGAAGAAAGGAGGAAGCCGAGCCGGCCCGGGGCTGGGCTATGAGCCGGCCCCCTCCCTCTGTCACAGCGCCGCGTCTTCCCGCACCTCACGCCCGGCTCCAAGAACCGACTGCCGCATCCCTTGGGGTTCCACTCACCGGCAGCTCGGCCCGCCACCCGGGGTTGGGCCACCTCTCGGCTCCCGCGTTCCCCCGCACCGCGGCGCTCGTTTCCCCGGCCACAGCCGCCGCTGCTGCAGCCCTCGCGCGGCTCCTCCTCCTGTCTTCCTCCCCCTGCAGCCGCCCCTCTAGCTTCCTCCTCCTCCCCCTCCCTCTCTCCTCCCGCTGGGTTCCACCGCCTCCTCCCGTTCAACTAAGTTCTCCTCCCCCGGGCACAGAGGCCAAGACTATCCCACTTCGCCTCCTTCTCTCTTCCGGACCCCTCGCTCCCCCCACCTCCTCCCCCAGTCACACCTCCCACCCTGCCTTTTTTGGCTCTCCCTGCCCTCTCCTTCCTCCAGGCTCAGTCTCCGCCTCCTTCCCCTCCTTCCTGGCCTGCCTCATAATTCTGCACTCTTGGAGCCTGCATGCGGGCACATCCACCTTCCTTCCCCTACCTGTGCTGAAGGTGTCTCTTCGGTGAAGCCTTTTGATTGACTTCGCATCCTGCGACTCGCTTCTCTAGGGCACTTCTTTCTACACTGGACACCTTGTAGGCACTCAGCCAGGCCTGACTAAGTTCTCGGGGCGGGGCGGGGGTGGGAGGCACTGAAGTCTAGTGCTGAGCGCCCGCGCAGCTTTGCTGTGGGGTGTTGGTTGGGTCTGGCCTTCTGCTTCCTGACACCTCCTTTTTGCCCTAGAATACACTTGTGCAAGACCAGGATGGTAGCTTCTCTCACCTTGCTAACCACATCTCCACTCCTCACACTTTAGTGCCTAAGATAGAGGCTTCTAGTCCTTCTTTTCCCTGCTCTTCCTCCTCCTACTTGAATAGGGTATTTTTCTCCCTTTACCTTAGTCTACACAGCCCACCCCTGCCACTTCCTCTCCAAGCCCTCTTTCTCCCCTTTCTCCTACTATGCCTTCAATCAGAGACTTACTAGACCAAAACAAACTTCCCCTGACCTCTTTCACTCTCCTCCTTGCAAGGTAGCTGCTGATTCCCAACCTACACTTGGCAAGAGGTCCTAACACTGAAATGTCAACCAGTACAATGTGGTTATGGGCGTGCTCAAGAACTGCATAAAGACAGCTGATACAATAGGTTCCTCCCTTCCCTGCTGCTTTCTACCCATAAGCTGTGCTATGCTTTTCTTGGAACAAGGAAATAGGAAAAGGACTTCCTTAAAATCTATCTCATGTTGCTCTAATATTTATTGAAGTCTCACAATGAGTTAGGACAATATTCACAAAGACAGTGAAACACCTTGCCTAGGAAACACCTCCGGGTGTTGGCTGCAAGCCACACTCTAAATATAAAATACTATCTACTGTATCATCAGGCCACTGTTCTCCCATCCATTCTAAGTCTTGTTTTCACAACAAATTACAGCCTCAGAGCCAAGAGCCTTGTTTAATCCCAAGCTTCTGTACAGCCTGTATCATAGGCCCAATGCTCTTCAAGTGCTAATTAATAAAGAATAACTACAACCAAGACTTGATACAGAGGCTTACTCATTCATTCTCCTTAGGTGTTTGTTAATTACTCTGCAACCTAAGCAGGAACATGAAGGATAAAGCTGTAGAGCTCCTGACAATCACATGCAGCATCTGGAGACCTCAAGTTCCTATGTTCAAGGAAGTAACAATGTGATGTGAAAAACAATATAAATGGAGCCCCTTTAAAATGGAGTTGGAAGAACTTCAGGTCAAAATGGAGGCATAGGTAGACATGCTTCATATCCTCATGCAAGTATAATAGGAATCACAACTAACCTCAAAACAAAAACACCCACAACTGCCAGAAAATTGAACTGTATGAGAACCTGACAACCAAGGATTAAAAGAAGCCACATACATCCAGATGGACAGGAGGGATGGAACTATGAAACCAGGGCAGAGAGGATACAGTGTGGTGCAAAGAGGTGGTGGCAACAGTGGCAGATGGGGTGTTCCCACATTCACATGTGGTGGATAAAAATTGGGAGGAATATTTGGGAGCAAGCAATCACAACCACAGCCCAGGGTTACACAGTTGGGAAGATAAAGCCTCGTAACTTCTGGCTGTAAAAACCGGTGAGGGTTGGGGTGGCAGAAGAAACTACTGGTTACTCAGAAGAGTCTGTTTAAAGAGCCCGCTGGAACCTAAAATGTATGCAAACCCACCTACTCTGAGAATTACCACTAAGACAACAGTTGGAAGGGTGCCAGTCACATAGGCAAGTAAGTGAAATGGTGGGGCAAGTGCCAGGCAAGCCTCCAGAAGCCAAGCAACAGCATAGTCCCCTTTCTGACCCATCTCTCTCACACAGCACCACAAACTGGTGTAGCAGCTTGCCTCACCCTGGCAAATACCTAAGGCTCTGCCCCTTACAACTTAACAGGTACACTAAGACAGGGAATCAAAGCAGTTCTACCAGATACACAGAAACAAACATAGGGATGCTACCAAATTGAGTAAACAAAGAAATATGGCCCAAATGAAAGAACAGAACAAAACCCCAGAAAAAGAACTAAATGAAATGCAGATAACCAACCTATTAGATGCAGAGTTCAAAACACTGGTGATCAGGATGCTCACTGAATTCACTGAGTATGGCAAAAGCATAAGGGAATAAATGAAGGTTACACCAAGGGAAATAAAGAAAATCCACAGGAAACCAACAGGGAAGGGAGGCAAGCCCAGATTCAAATCAATGACTTAGAACATAAGAAATAAACATTAAACCAGAGCAAAATAAAGAAATAAGAATTCAAAAAAATGAGAAAAGTATAAGAAGACTTTAGGACATCTCCAAAAGTGCCAACGTCTGAATCATAGGAATGCCAGAAGGAGAAGAGGAGAAGCAAGAAATTGAAAACTTATTTGAAAAAAATAATGGAAGAAAGCTTCCCTAATTTGGTGAAGGAAATAGACATACAAGTCCAGGAAGCACAGATAGTCCTAAACAAGTTGGACCCAGAGAGGAACACACCAAGACACATCATAATTAAAATGTCAAAGGTTAAACATAGAGACTCTTAAAAGAAGCAAGAGTAAAGGAGAGAGTTACCTACAAAGGGGTGCCCATAAAGCTATCAGCTGATTTCTCCAAAGAAACCTCGCAGGCAAGATGGGGCTGGAAAGAAGTATTCAAAGTCATGAAAGGCAAGGAACTACAACCTAGATTACTCTATCCAGTAAAGCTATCATTTAGATTGGAAGGGCAGATAATGTGCTTCCCGGACATGGTAAAGCTAAAGGAGTTTATCATCGTCAAGCCATAGTTACATGAAATGTTACAGGTACTTCTTTAAGAAAAAGATCAAAACTATGAACTTATAAAATGGCAACAAATTCACAAGTATCAATGACTGAATCTGAAAAACAAACTAAGCAAACGATAAGAACTGGAACAGAATCATAGATATGGAAATCATTTGGAGGGTTATCAGCAGGGAAGGAGAGAATGGGAGAAAAGGTACAGGGATTTAGAAGCATAAATGGTAGGTACAAAATAGACGAGGGGATGTTAAGAATAGTATAGAAAATGGAGACGCCAGAGAACTTATATTCATGACCCATGGACATGAACTAAGGTAGGGGGGATCGCTGGAGGGAATGGGCATGCTGGGCAGAGGGAGCAAAGGGGGAGGAAATGGGATAACTGTAATAACATAATCATTAGGACATACTTAAAAATAAAAATGCCCAGTAGGGGGTACCTATCTGGGTTTCGGGACAGATCCTCACTTGGGGCCTTGCAAGAGGCAACCGATCAATGTGTGTTTCATGCATTGCTGCTTCTCTCCTTCTTTCTCCCTCCCTCCCTTTCTAAAAATAAATTTAAATAAAATAAAAATAGCCCTGGCTGGTGTGGCTCAGCAGATTGAGTGCTGGCCTGTGAAGCAAAGGGTCACTGGTTCGATCCCTGGTCAGGGCACTTGCTTGTGTTGCAGGCCATGTCCCCAGTAGGGCGCACATGAGAGGCAACCACACACTGATGTTTCTGCCCCTCTCTTTCTACCTCCCTTCCCCTCTAAAAATAAATAAATAAAATCTTTAAAAAATAAAAAATACAAAGGAGTTGGAGCTTTCATCCCAGAGGAGCTTCCTTTCACATCTTACTCCTCAAATTTTTGGAATGTTAAAACTGGGCAAACTAACCTTTAAGTGGGTCTAAAGCAGCACTGTATTCCAAACAACTGTTTGCAAAGATAAGAAAGCAGACATTCATCAATATGGCACTGAATATTAGAGACCTTTGGAATTAACATCACTATGTTAACTTACCTGAACTTACAGAAATGCTTTTGTTCTATTCCTGTAGTTGTTACCCATCCCTTTCTCATAAATGCCCCTCGCTTTCACCTTCTATTCAGACTGCTATTTGGGTTTTTGCCTGAATCAGTGTTTCCTGAATACCTATACTTACGGATCTCAAATAAATGCTTGTTGCCTCTCACTTTGGCTTTTTATTTTAGGTTAACAGATTAGAGCAACAGAATAAATGGCTTCATTAATCCCTCCAATTTCCATGCTGAACTTCAGTTGGGAATTTGGCCTAGAGAGTCCTCGTGTTTGCAAATTGACCATCTTTAATGACTGTAGCCAGGCCAACTTCGTCACTGGAGCCACAGATTCTTTTTCACAGATAGAGTAGCCAAGTGTTTTTAGGATCTGGATTCTAATTCCATTTATGTCTTTTTTTACTTGCTGCAGTTTATTCAACCTATCTGTGCCTCAGTTTCCATCTATTAATTGAAGCGTTATTAATTATCATCCAATTCCTAGGATTATGCACATTTGTGTTGAATTATGTAGAATATTATGTAGCATCTGGTGCATAGAAAGTGCTCAGTAAACACTACCCATTATTTGTACCCAGTTCTGCATCTGTGCATGCATGCATGTGAGTGCACATGCATACACACTCAAATTCAGTGCCCTCTCCCACATATGTATAAATGATCTTAGCCATCCTTCAAATCCCAAGTGAAATTGTACTCTCCCAAACCCCACCCACAGCTCCCAGAGCTCTGTCCCTCCTCTGAATTTATATAGCAGGTATGGCCTGCACTACTCATTTTGTTCTGAATCACATACTGCCTTCTCTTGTTCTGTTATTGTTAGTCCTGTCTCCCACACTAAGATCTTTGACAGAGGGGATGGGTCTTAATCTTTTCTCCTCCCTGTAGGAGACCATTCTGCATGGCATGGGCCCAGCTCCCACTCAGAGATGCACAGGACCCACGCCCATGGATATGTTCTCCTGTGGGGAATCAGGCCTGCAATGTGCCTAAGCTGCTTTGAGTCTTGCTCTTGCTAAAAAACTCCCTCACCCTGAATTGAGGACATTTACAGCAAAGTAACTTCCTAAAATCCATGCTAAACCTTCCAAGGATGAGTGTAACCAGTTCAATCACTTTTGCCTTTTCATTTGCAAATATCCCTCTTCTGTGATATGATTAGCAGCATTGGCTCCTTTGTTTTCTGTAAAAGGTAACCACCTAAAGTGAACCTGTGTATAGTAAACGAGGACCATCATGTAATGTGCCAAGAAACCCAATAAAGGCCGGTCACAGCAAGGGCCAAGGTTTTTGCTCCCCTTGAGAGAAAAAGCCATGCTGTCCCTTTTCCTCCATAGGACTTGGTAGTCTGTGTGAATGTCACACAGTGACGTGGACACTGCAGGCGGGTGTCTGCATCACCTCCCCCTACCACAGCACCTAGCAGAGTGGCAAAGACAGTAGGCAGTAGACAAACACTAGGAGATTGTTGTCCTCATAATTGAACTGAAACAGTGTGTCAATTTTTAGAAACTCAAATAGCTTCACACAATGTCCTGATCATTTTCTTGCTGGGACACAGGCCAGAGGCTTCTTGTCTCCAAACAGTAACCAGAGCAAATTAGCTTTGCTTTTGAAGTGCAGCCTTGAAGCACACCATGAATAAGCAACCTGGAATTCGGGCTCCATTCAGTGAGACCTTGGAGAAAAGCATCTCTCTATGTTTCGGTGTGTCCAGATAGAATGAAGAGCTTGAATTAGAATGGTTACTAAGATACTTGCTGGCTCTAATATTTTATGATTCTAGGAACTCAACCTTCCCACCTTTTAAGCCAGGTCATGTTTGAATCTTAGAGCTTTAGAAAGCTGACCTACCTGGCTTGGTGGTCTGAGCTCCCCTTTCCCCATTAAGACAATATCCTAAATTCCTTTGTCCAAAACACCTCCCCAGCTATAAGCTCAGCTGACCTCCTGTGAAGTAAAAACTGTCAAAATTATTATCACACACAAACTGAGGCTCAGAGAGGTAAAGTGATTTGCCTAAGATTACACAAGTTGGTGGCAGAGTGAAGACTAGAATTTGGGGTTCAACTGCATGGGCTTGCTCTTTGATTCAGCCCTGTGACCTTTTCTCCTCCTGCATTTCATATCCTTTGAATCCAGTCCTGCCCCTCTACCCACAATCTACCCGGAAAGCCAAATGCGTGCATGATCATCCACAAGCAAAAAACAATGCAAAATCCTGATATTATATCAAGTGTTATCAGTAAAAATAAACTGCATGTATATGGAAGAGAATGAAGAGAGAAGCCTTTGTCTTGATGTATCTGCTTACTTCTTTTTTCCCCACAATCATTCAACACTAGCATTCATTTCACAAATATTTACTGAGCCTCTATTATGTGCATCTTCTGCCTTCAAGAAGCTTAAAATACAGCCAGGCAGTCAGGACTCACAAACAAAGCTTGCTTAACAATATTTGGGGGAGGTATAATTACAAGGCAAGTAGATAAGAGCACTGCCACTGTTACAGAACAAACAAGGGGAGCCTGGGATGATACACTATTATTGAAAGAAGCCCCCGGGTCCATTATGTCCGCCGCCAGAGGAAAGACATCTCTCAATGCTAGAGATTTGTGAAAAGGAAAGGAAATGTTTATTTAATGCTATACAAACTTAAAGTAGTGACCTAATGTCTTTACCAAAATCCTAAAGTCCCTTAAAACACCCACAAACAGACACAGTCCTCCCTTCCTTCCCCCTTTGCCCAGTCCAGAGTACCATATCTGCTAAAGCTGCGGGGGTCCCCACTCTGGCAAAGGCACGTGGTCCTCTCTGCCTGGGCCACAGGAGTCTCCACTCTGTCAAGGCCATGTGGTTCTCTCCCTCAGGGCCTCGGGAGTCTTCACTCTGCTAAAGCTGTGTGGTTCTCTCTCTCCAATGGCTGTGATCCTCTCTGCCCTTCCACAGCTGCATGGTTCTTTTTCTCAGGGCTGCACATGGTTCTCTCCCTCAATGGCTGCCGCCTCTGGGTTTAAATCCCCCGCGCTAGTCTTCCTCGGCAGCCCCATTTCCGACTCCTCCCACACAGCTTCACATGCCAGAACTCATATCCTTCCAGCTTTACTGGACTGCCATCATGAGTCTGGGCAGGTGTGGCCCCAAGTCCTGGAGCCAATCATTTCCAAGCTCCCACTCAAGTGCTGTAGCTCAGGGGACCTGCCCCCAGTCACATCTTGGTGGGGAAGTTACTTCCATTCCCCTGGCTCAGGGCATGGCCACAGCTATTTAACATATCTAAGCGACCAGCCAAAGGCTATAGATATGTTAAATGACCACACCAGAGGTTAGCTGCAAGGCTGTTGCTATGCAAAACAGCTCTCAAAGGCCCTGCTCCATTTGTCCTTCCCCCAACCCACACCGGGGTGGGGGGGTGGGGGTGAAGACATCCTAAAATCTCCTAGACACCTTGAGTTCTGGACCCCATTTTAAATGCCTATTTGGGGTGTCCCCTCTTGGCTGCACCCTTTAACACCACAACAGCAAATCTTGCCTAATCAAGTGAGCTGCACAGGCCAGGAGGTAAAGATGAATTCAGGGGTAATTCAACACCTGGCAATACTCATCCATGGATGAAAGTTCAGCATAGCAGTGAAGGGGGCCAAATTTGCCACCCAAAAATATGAATCTTTGCCATAAGGATTATTCTAGGCTGATTATTTTTAAGAAATAGCAGACACAAGTGAAGCTCTGAAAACTGAGAAGTTACCCTGTTGTAACAGACATCTACTTTTATCAGGGAAATCTCCATTTGCAAGTATCACCCTCCCTGTACCAGGAAACAAAGATGTCTAAATCCTTAGAAACTCTTACCAATGGAGAAAGCAAGAACTAAATCTGCATAACTACCACACCTAACTGACCTCCCTCCCTGCACCCCAACACTTTCATTTGCTTTAATCTAAAGATGGTGGCTTGGGTCATTTTGTAACAGGGTGCAGCCAAGTGGGGGGGCCCAAATAAGGATTTATAATAGGGTCCAGAACTCAGGGTGCCCAGAATATATTAGAAATATATATATGATGTCCTCACCCCCACAGGTCTGAGCTGGAGGATGGGACACATGGAGCAGAGCCATTCAGAACTGTGTTATATAGCAACAGCTTTGCAGCTAACCTCTGGCATGATCATTTACCATCTCTATAACTGTAGGAGGGTGCAGCCAAAGGGTCCCCAAAAGAAGGATTTATAATGGAGTTCAGAACTCAAGGTGTCCAGGTGATTTTAAGATGTCCTCACTCCCACCCCCCAGGTGTGGCTTAGGGGAAGGGACAAATGGAGCAGGGCCATTGAGAGCTGTTTCACATAGCAACAGCCTTGCAGCTACCCTCTGGTGTGGTCATTTAGCATATCTATAACCTTTAACTGGTTGCATAGATATGTTAAATAGGTGTGACCAGCTCTGAGCCAGGGGAATGGAAGTAACTTCCCCACCCAGATGTAACTGGGGGGCAGGTCCCCGGAGTTACAGCTCCTGCACCTGCGTGGGAGCTCAGAGAAGATTGGCTCCATGACATGGGGCCACACCTGCCCAGACTCATGATGGCAGCCCAGTGAAGCTGGAATGATATGAGTTCTAGCATGTGAAGCCGAGTGTGGGAGGAGTCGGAAATGGGGCTGCAGAGGAAGATTTGGCGCGGGGATTTAAACTCAGGTGCAGCAGCCCTTAGAGAGAACCATGCGGCTTTAGCGGAGTGGGGACTCCCGTGGCTGTGCAGACACCGTCTGAGATGCAGTCGTCTGCGGCTCCTTTACCGCCCAGTTCCGAGACCCAACCAGCTCTGCAGCCAAGGCTGTGAGAAGGGGCCACCAATAAGTGACTCGGGAGCAACCCCCCCCCCCACAGCCATGAGAAGAGTCACCACGTGGCTTTAGCTGGAGATCCTGGCAACACAACCAATGGTGCTGGGAACTAAGGAAGGACTGTGTGTGTTTGTGGGTGTTTCAAGGGACTTTGGGATTTTGACAAAGACATTAAGTCATTACTTTTAGTCTGTATAACTTGAATAAATAACTCTTTTCTTTTTCACCAATCTCTAGCATGGAGAGCTATAATTCTCTGGCTTAGGGAAAGGTGAACCTAGTACAGGGGCACCCCAGGAGAAACAGGGATTAATTCCCTAGCATTGTGGGGCCCTCTTCCCTGGTGCCCAATCAGGGAGGATCATGGGAAACCACATGTGTAGTAGCTTTAAAGTAATGCAACTACTTGTATATACTCAGTAAAAGCCCACCAAAACTAGCCAGGAAGGATCCACCCTATAAGAATAAAGTCTCTCCAGCCCATGAGGTCAATCTCTGCTTGGAGTTGGCCTGCTCCCATGTTCTCTTCGATGAACTCTGGGTGTTCGGTTCAATTCTTTGTCCCGATCACTAAGAACCTGGTTAACTGTGCCCACCTGTGACATAACCTTTAACTGGTTTCATAGATATGTTAAATAACTGTGGCCATGCTTTGAGCCAGGGGGAGGGAGGTGACTTCCACCCAAGATGTAACTGGGAGGCAACTCTCCCTGGTTACAGCACCTGCGTGTGAACTTGGAGATGATTGGGTCCATGCCATGCCATTGGCTCCATGCCACACCTGCCCAGATTTTCTATGGCAGCCCAGTAAAAGGGCTGTGACCCCCTGTAGCCCCCACTCTGTGACCCACTGTAATTTAATTTCAGACATCTTAGAATTTTTCTCTTGTCATCAAGAACATCTTCAGGGAGGAAGCAGTGGTGTTTGGGGATGTGAGTAAATCCAGCCCAAAGGTTTTCAGCTCTAACTACAATTTAGAATAAGCTGGGTAGCTTTTTAATAACAGTAATTTTTGGAGGATCCAAGATGGCTGCAGAGCAGCTGGAGGCTCTGTCCACTTTCTCCCAGACCTGGACCTGTCTTGCAGCTAAACCACAGAGCACTCAACTTGAAAATCTTGCTGAGAGTGAGTGAGAGTAAGTGAGAGTGTGTGTGAGTGAGTGTGTAAAAGTGCCCATGTGCAGGGTGTGTGTGTGAGTGGGAAGGAGCCTGCCTGCCTGCAGGGCATGGGATCAGGCAGCGCTGGCTCTCCTAGCAGAGCAGCTGTCGCTGCTGTTGCCGCTGCCCATCCTGGCACTTCTGGCTGCACAGATTTGGGGTGGGAGCCATTTTGAAGAATTTTAAAATATCCCCATTGGGAACAAGCCTCCAGACAGCCCACACCTCAGCACCCAGAAGTATCTCTGTGCCCTCTGTCCTGGCAGGGCCGCACACCCCGCTGCTGCCAGGATCCAGAATCCAGGGACTACAGTAGTTACTGGGGAAGGGGCTGTTGCCTCCCTGGCCCAGGCTCCACGGTAACCTGGAACAGGGCAGAATCGGACTGAGAAGTCTGTGGACTGGCTCAGGAGCAGCCAGCTCAGGTTGGGGGGAAAGAGACAGTGGGGGAGGGGGCAGTACTGGCTGCAGAAACAGCGTGGTGCGAGCAAGCCCACCAGAGGCTGAGAATCACCAGAGGGAGTTGCAAGAGTGCCCCACCACTGCCCCATGTCATGCTGTGGGATTCTTCCCAGTGCCATCCGGGAGAGATCTAGAGAGAAACTTTATTTAAAACTATCAGAGGCTCTAGCAGGCTGTGGCCAACCCTGACTGAGAGAGACTTTGGGCTTTTGGGGAGGGGAAGTGCATGGAGAACAGGCCCTTCCAGAGCTTGGTGCTGCAGTGAGGGGGACACCCAGAAACTCTTTTAGGACAGGAGCATAGGTAAAACTAGAAACTCAGCAGGGACACTGTGATTCTTTGCAAGAAAGGCCAGAAAATGAACACCTGAGATTCACTGTAGCCAGGCAGGTCCCCTCACATGCAGGTGTGCCAACCCCCCATCTGTGGGACTACAGGCTCTGTATATCATTAAGGCTAGGCTCTGGACTCTGCTCCTGGGCACATATCCACAGGGAAAAGCTAAAATCTCTGAAAGGGCCCTTTTTACCAGACACGCGAGCTACACTGCTCCTTGAGCCCTGATCCACTGAAAGCAGCAGAGTAGAGAGATTAGAGACAGGTGCAACAAGGTTGTTCAGGGCCCTGCTCAGCCTCTGCGCCTAGACAGAGCTGCTGTCAGCACCAAGAGGAAAGAGTGGCCCCTTTTACATGGACTGGCCACTCACAGGAAACAGACTAATTCACCAGAAACCATTCGTTATTGGAAAGAATCTGGGACAGATCAAGAAGAGTGACAAGAGGGTAGGGCAACACTCCCACCAACTTCCTGAAGTCTGAACAGTGCCCCCCAAGGGTGATCAAGGGTATCCACCCTCCCAATAGCACCAAAGGCCCCCTTTGGAGGCAAGTAGAGAAGGTACTGGCAGTCCTCTCAGGGCATTAAATGAACCACTCCTGGGCCCTGGGCTGATGGAATGCTGACAGAGCGGAACAGTGGGGAAAAGCCAAATCTGAAGGAGACAGCCACAGACTGTGTATTGCTTGTAGTCTAGGGACAGAAAGGATACCATCTGACTTTACCAGGGGCAGATCCAGAAATAGAAGATAGTAGTAACACTGAATTCTACTGAGATGAATTCCACCAATGTCTCCTTCATTATTTGTGTTATTTTCTCTCCTGCATAGTGTTTTAACTTTCATTTCTCTTCCTTCAGGTTTCTGCCTATTATTTTCACTAGTTTTTATATTTTAGTTTATTTCAAATCTCATATTTTGCACCTCCCTTCTCTTATTCTTTCTTCTTCTTTCCTCTTCTTATTTTTATTGTAAATTTAATTTTTTCCCACCCTGGCTGGTGTGGCTCAGTGGATTGAGTGCCGGCCTGTGAACCAAAGGGTCACTGGTTCTATTCCCAGTCAGGGCACATGTCTAGGCTCTGGGTGGGGTCCCCAGCAGGTGGCACATGATAACATCAAAACATTGATGTTTCTCTCCCTCTCTTTCTCCTTCCCTTCTTCTTTCTCTAAAAATAAATAAAATCTTTAAAAATAAAGAAATAAATTTTATTTTTTCTTTTGCTACGACTTGTTTCTATTCTGCACTACTACTATTCTCCCCACCCCAGCCTCTCAAAACCATTTTTCTTGTGATTAGCCATCTCACATTCTTTTTCCAGGTCTCAAATTACCCTTATTCTCTCTCTACCTTCATCAGTCTTTGGTTGTTGCTGGTTGATGTGGTGGTTTTTATTGCATTTCTTCATTTTTATTCCTAGATCTTCACTATTTTGGTATTTTAAATCTCAAAATTTACCATTCCTCTCTCCTACTCCATTTTTCCTTCCTCCTGCCCTTTCTTTTTTTGTCGTTGTTTCAAATTTTAAATTTTCCCTGTCTTAGCCTGGTTTTCATTCCTCAATCTTAATATTTCTTCCCCCTCTGTCCTCTCAAAATCACTTTTCTTTCCTCTAGACATCTGATAAGCTTTTTCTTTCTTTTTTCTTTTTGTTCTCATTCCCATTGCACTGGTATTAATCTTACTCATTTATTGTTGAGATCACTGTGGTGCATCTTTTCTTCCAATTTGGTTCCTAATTTTTTCACTATTGTTAAAATTTTTTTAACCCTCATACATTATTCTTCCATTTTTTTTTACTCTATGATACCTTCTTCCTTCCCATATCCCCCTTTTAATATTATGGTGAAAATTCTACTTTCTTTCTTCACCTTGTTTCTTATTCCTTATTCTGATTATTTCCCTTTCCTTACCATCTGAAAATCACTTTCAGTTTGCCATCTCATATTCATTTTTCCTGTCTTATAATATTCTTAATGTCTTTACACCTTTATTAATATGTTCATTTCTTTTTAATACTGTGGGTGTAGGTGGGGATTATTACTGTGAGCGTGGGTTGTGCTTTCTAGGTTGTTTTGTTCTGACAGCACCTTTACAACAGCATACAAGATGTGGTAGTTGGTATGACTCTCAGACAGTCAGTGGGAGGGAAGAACCCACCAAAGAATGATTCAACAAGAACCAAAACTCAATGGCAATAAGAGAGCCTACATAAACAGCATAAAGGGCATTTCAAGAGCATCCTGCTCAGGAGATCAAGGAGACTGAACCACTGAGTCCCACAGGTCTCCTACTATAGAAGATCACACCACAAAGACAGGGAGTCAAAATCAGATCAATCTAATATGCAGAAACAAAAAAGAAGAGTCACATAAAGTGGGGAGGCAAAGAAACAACCCCAAACCAAAAGAAAACAAACAATCCCCAGAAGGCATGTTAAATGAAATTAAAGCAAGCAAATCGATCAGACATTGAGTTCAAAATAATGGATATTAGGATGCTCAAAGATCTCAACAAGAACTACAAGGAACTCTATGGAAGCTACAAGGAATTTGCTGGGAACTACATCAGCATGAAAAAGGACATTGAAACTATTAATATGAGGCAGGAAGAAATGAAGAATACAATATCTGAAATGAAAAATACACTAGAAGGAATTAAAGTAGGCTTTATGAAGCAGAAGATCAAATCAGCAAGTTGGAGCACAAGTTAGAAAAAAACTCCCAGACAGAGAAACAAAATGAAAAAAGACTCATAAAGAATGAAGATGGTGACAGAAAGGAAGATGGCGTCGGGGTAGGAGGGAGCAGATTCCACTTCTCCCTACACATGGGAGAAAATCCTAGCTGATGTACAGAGTAAAAGAGCAAACAACCAAACAATACCTCAGCATATATGAAAATAAGAGACCAAAATTGTAGTTGAACCAAAAAACCAGATGGTAAGGAGAGTGCTTCAGAACAATAAGGTCCCAGGGACCAGGACGGGGCCCAGGGTGGCTGCAGCCCCAGGCCTGGCCCTCACTGCCGGGTTTGTCATAGAGTCCTTGGGAGAAAGCTAGGGCAACTGCTCCCTCGCCGGCCAAACAAGGTCTGAGCAACACCAGGAGAAACCTGGTTGCTTGAAGTCACAGAGAGGGGAATGAGGAGTAAGTAGCAAACACATAGGGGCTGTGAACACCCACAGAGTCTGTGGATGCCAGCAGAGTTGAGAATCGTGCAGTGACAGGCCCTGACCCCCATAGTCACCAGTCTGACTGGAGAATTGGGCTGTGGGAGAGGCCAGGCCACTGTATGGAGCAGCAGGTTTGAGTAGGAGGAATTTATGGAAAAGAAAAAGTGTAAGGACAGACACTGTTTGGGGAATTCTCCTGTAGCAATCACTCCGGCAGCCCTGCCACCTAGCTGGGCAGTGATCCCGAGGCTTCGAGGAAGGTTGTGTGGAAGGCCCTGCCCACCCACATAGCACTGGGAAGGGTGAGGCAGCCTGGCCGAGCACATACATGAGCACACCCCCGGACCCCAGCCCACAGCAGTAACTCCGGGGAAAGGTCTGGATCCCACATCCAAGGCACAGGGGAGAGGTGCCAGGATAGCTCTGGGGAGAGTACACTAGGCTGACAGAGTGCAGATCTGGAAGGAAGAAAAGCCACACCAATTTCCCCTCAGCCTGCTGCAGCCAGCAAGAGCAAAAAAACTGGTTTGGCCACTTAGAAACCAAGAGACTTTTTTATTTTATTCTATTTATATATTTTTAATAATTTTTATTTTTTAATTTTTATTATTTTTTCTCTCAATTCCTTTTTCCTCTGTTTCCTTCTTTCTTCTTTTATTCCTTCTTCCTTTCTTTCCAATTTTATCTCTTTATTCCTTCACCTTCCTTTTTTAAAAAAAAAATACCTACAAGTGAGACAAAAGAAAAAAACAACAACCCTGGAACTCTGAAAAGACCAGAGTTGGACCCAAAGAAGGGGCATCACAACAGCTGAGACAGTGAGACAATTTTCACTTTGCTATTACAGAGAACCTACAAGTTATTGCATATTTGTATTATTATTTTTTTTCATTATACTTACATCTTTTGTTTTAATAGTATTTTTGTATTCCTCTTATTTCCGTATAGTGTGCTTTGCTAGGCTGGTTATATTGTGTCATTTTACAGATTTCCCCTGATCTCTCTTTCATAGTGTATTGCTAATTTACTGTCCACTTCACTTGTGTCCCATTAGTGTTGGGAACCACCCTGCCTGGTTTCAAGAGCTATAACCACCCATGGCTAAGGCTAAGTGAGAGACCTCCACACCAGGAGACACTAAGAGACAAGCTTAGCTCCCTGGCAGGAGCTCTGTTACTGCTCCTTGTCTGTCCCCCATTGCTTGGTTGGTTAGCCAATGACGGCTAAGATTCCTCAGAGGAGGATGGACCTAAGACAGGTACGATCATGGGGAAAAGCCCTGAGGGAAGGACTTGGGGGGCTGTGGAAGATGGGAGTGATTGACTCCTGCCCCTCGGCTTTGACAAAGCCTGAGTCCTCATTCTGCCTGCAAGAAGTCTCAAACCTCTCGGCTGACTTGTCTCCTCTGGATGACTCAAGCCTGTAGCAATGACAAAGGGCAATGCAGCCCTATGATGGAAACAGCGGGATTCCAAGAATAATTAGGCCTGAGATAGGATATGTAAAATCTTGTCAAACCTGCTTTGCTGAGGACACTCTTAATTAGATTATGAAGGCCCAGGCAGGAAATGAATTTAGCCCCTTTTAAGTTCTGTAGTTTTTTAGGTGATAAGACCCCAACTCAGTGTGAGCCCTTTTTAGCTCTTTGAACATTATCTATTTGTTTGATCCTCATTTCCAGACAATGGTTAATAAGCTGTATCTGTATTCCTACGCAAAATTACCTAATAAAGGACTGCTCAGGTAGTGGTGCGGGAAGCTCTCTCTCCTTCAGAGACAGTGGCCATGCCATCCTTATTCCTCCACAGGACTCGGTAGTCCATGTGTATTTCTCTCGTAACTCGACCATCTGCAGCACTGCCAATATTGCAGGCTGGTATCTGCGTCACATTAGCACACTACACAAGGTCCTATACTCCCTATTCTTATCTAGATCACATACATTCTGTCCAATGATTGTTGCTCTAATATTATTGTAAATAATAGCTGTTCCATACAACTGTAAATACATCACAACACCCCTCTCAGACCTTAGCCCACTTCATGGTTTCCTGAATTCTATTACTGTGGTGGTTAACACTATTCTTTCACACACTACACCTATTTACTATCCTTTACTCTCACTCTACCTCAGAATCTGACCTCCAACAACCTCGCTGCTTTCTACATCCAACTCACAATCCTTCCCTCCCCAACAAGGGTCTTATCTTCTTTTCTTCCTTTCTAAAAATTGGCTAGTTGGGTGGAAGATCATGGTTAACACTATACATACCCACAGGATGTCCTATCTCTTCCCTACTGGCTGCTACTGCAAAGATCCTAGAATACTCTCTTGCTGTCTTAAAATCATTTGGCCTTCCCCCTCCAACTGATCACAAAAAGACAAGGTGGAAGTGATAAACACCAGAATACCCACTGAGAGAGGAAACCCAACAAAAAAGGAACCACTAACAGATAACAACAGAAGAAGATGAAGGAGGGAGTGGAAACCACACAAACCTCAACCCAGGACCTATCTGGAAATACAACTAAATAGTGGAGAATCTATCCAGTACAAGCAATTGAACAAGAGCAAGAGAGAATCCTCAAAACCTTGTACACACAAAAGAACCAGCTTCAACACAACCTGCCCTCACCAGCACAACAAAATCCAAGAGGTGGTGGACAGAGTGACCATCATTTAACCAGCTGGTTGGGAAGGACCCACCAAAGAAAGACCCAACAACAACCAAAACCCAAAGACAAACACAGAGCCAAGATAAATGACAGCCCAAGACCAGTGAGCAAGGGAGATCAAGGAGACGGCACCACTGAATCTCACAGGTATTCTATCACAGAAGTTCACACCATGAAGCCAGGGAGCCAGAACAGATCAATTTAAGAAGCTGAGGCTAACAAGAAGATTCTCACAAACAATGGGAAGACAAAGAAACAATCCCCAAATGAAAGGGAAGGAGGATGCCTCAGAAAGAATGCTAAATGAAACAGAGGCAACTCAACTACCAGATATTGAGTTCAAAGCAATGGTTATCAGGAAGTTCAATGAGGTCACAATGAGCTACCAGAAACCAAAGGGAAACTGCAATGAACTCACTGCAAACTACATCAATATGGAAAAGGAAATCGAAACTATCAACAAGGGCCACAAGGAAATGAAGAATACAATTTCTGAACTGAAGAACATAGTAGAAGGAATGAAGCAGGATTGATGAAGCAGAAGATCAGATCAGCAAGCTAGAGGACAAAGTAGAAAAAAAACAACCAGAAAGAGGAAGAAAAGAAAAAGAGGCTCAGAAAGAATGAAGAGGGATTAAGAGAAATGCAAGACAATATGAAACGTAATAATATCCATATAACAGGGATACCAGAAGGAGAAGAAGAAGAGCAAGGGATAGAAAACCTGTTTGAAAAAGTAATGATGGAAAACTTCCCTAATTTGAAGAGAGAAAAACTCACACAAATCCAGGAAACAGAGAGTTGCAATCAAGAGGAACCCAAACAGGCTCACTTCTAGACATATTATAATTAAAATGGCAAAATACCAAGACAAAGAGAGAATCTTAAAGGCAGCAAGGGAGAAATAGGAAGTAACATACAAGGGAGCCCCGATAAGGTTAGCAGCTGACTTCTCAATGGAAACGCTCCAAACCAGAAGAGAATGGCAAGAAATATTCCAAGTAATGAGAACCAGAGGCCTGCAACCATGGCTACTTTACCCAGCAAGGCTCTCAATCGAGATAGAAGGCCAAATAAGGAGCTTCTCAGACAAAAGAAGTCTAAAAGAATACAGCTCCACCAAACCAGCTCTGCTAAAGGGACTGCTTTAAGGAAAGGAAGGAAGAGAGAGAGAGAGAGGGAGAGGAATGAAAATGACAATGAATAAGTTCCTATCAATACTAACCTTAAATGTAAATGGATTAAATGCTCCAATCAAAAGACATAGAATAGCTGAATGGATAAGAAGGCATGAACCACACATATGCTGCCTACAAAAGACCCATCTCAGGACAAAAGTCCTACACAGGGTGAAAATAAAGGGCTGGAAACAAATATTCCAAGCAAATGGACAGGAAAAAAAAAGCCAGGGTAGCAATACTCATATCAGACAAAATAGACTTCCAAAAAAGGGCCATAAAGAGAGACCCAGAGGTCATTACATAATAGTCAAGGAAACAATCCACCAAGAAGACATAAACATTGTAAATATATATGCGCCCAACATAGGAGCACCAAATACATAAAGAGAATCTTGGAGGACTTCAAGAAAGATATTGACAGCAACACAATTATAGTAGGGGATTTTAACAACCCACTGTCAAAAATGGACAGATCTTCCAAAAATATCAACAATGAAATGAACTTAACTGATATATATATATATATATATATATATATATATATATATATAACCCTTCATCCCAAAGAAGCTAAATACACATTCTTTTCAAATGCACATGGAACATTTTCAAAGATAGACCACATGATAGGACACAAAGCAAGCCTCAACAAATTCAAGAAAATTGAAATCATACCAAGCATTTTCTCATACCACAAAGGACTGAAACTAGGACCCAACCCCAAGGGAAAAAAAAAACACTTAAAATCATGGAGATTGATAGCATGCTATTAAATAATGAATGAGTCAAGAATGAAATTAGGGAAGAAATCAAAAAGTTTGTGTAAACAGATTAAAATGAACTCACCATAACCCAAAACTTATGGGACACAGTGAAGACAGTCCTGAGAGGGAAGTTCATAGCGATACAGGGCTACCTAAAAACAATAGAAACATTTCAAACAGACAATCTAATCCTAAGCCTACAAGAACTGTAGGAACAACAAAGATAGCCCAGAATAAGTAGCAGGAAGAAAATAACCAAGATCAGAGCAGAATTAAATGACATAGAGACTAAAAGCACAATTCTAAGGATCAATGAACCAAGGAGCTGGTTCTTTGGAAAGATAAACAAAATTGGCAAGCCTTTAAGCAGGCTCATCAAGAAAAAAAAAAGACCCAAATAAACATAATCAGAAATGAAACAGGAGAGATTACAACTAACACCACAGAAATACAAAGGATTTTAAAAAATTGCTATGAAGAGTCCTTCATAGGACTCTTGCCTGGAAATTTGAAAACCTAGGTGAGGTGGACAAATTTCTAGAAAAATATAATCTTCCAAAACTGAATGAAGAAGAAGCAGAAAGCCTGAACAGAACAATAACAACACACAAAAGCCCTGGACCAGATGGTTTCACAGGAGAATTCGACAAAGCATTTAAGATAGAACTAACCTCTATGTTTCACAGAATATTAAAAAAATCCAGAATGATGGAAGACTCCCAAACTCTTTTTATGAAGCCAGCATCGTCCTAATTCCAAAACCAAATAAAGACACAACAATGAAAGAAACCTTCAGGCCAATATCACTGATGAACATAGATGCTAAAATCCTCAACAAAATATTGGCAAACCGCATCCAACAATACGTTAAAAAGATCATACACCATGACCAAGTGGGATTCATCCCAGGGATGCAAGGATGGTTCAATATTCACAAATCAGTAAATGTAATATATCACATAAACAAAAGGAAAGACAAAAACAACATGATCATATCAATAGATGCTGGAAAAACATTCCATAAAATCCAGAACCCATTTCTGATAAAAACCCTCAGCAAAGTGCAAATAGAGGGAGCATACTTCAACATAATAAAGGCCATATATGAGAAACCTATAGCCAACATCATACTGAATGAGCAAAAACTGAAAGCTTTCAGCTTTCCCCCTAAGATAGGAACAAGACAAGGGTGTCCACTTTGACCCTTTTATTCAACATAATATTACAAGTTGTAGCCACAGCAATCAGACAAGAAAAAGAAATAAAAGGCATCCAGATTGGAAAGGAGGTAGTAAAGCTGTCATTATTTGCAGGCGATATGATAGTGCACATAGAAAATTCTATAATCTCCACCAAGATACAACTTGACCTAATAAGTGAGTTTGGCATATAGTGGGATACAAAGTCAATATTCAGAAATCAAAGGCAGTTTTGTACACTAGCAATGAAATATCAGAAACTAAAACTAGGGAAAAAATCTCATTCACTATAGCAACAAGAAAAAAAAAAGTACTTTGGAATAAATTTGACTAAGGAGGTAAAAGACCTGTATGCAGAAAACTACACAACACTGAAGAAAGAAATTAAGGAATATACAAATAAATGGAAGCATATACCATGTTCATGGATTGGAAGAATTAACATCATCAAAATGACCGTACTACCCAAAGCAATCTATAGATTTAACACAATCCCTATTAAAGTACCAATGGCATATTTCACTGATATAGAGCAAATATTTCAAAATTGTATATGGAACCAAAAATGACTCCCAATGACCTCAGTTATCTTGAGAAAGAACAAAGTAGGAGGGATCACAATACTTGATATGAAAGTATACTACAAGTAATCAAAACTAACTGGTAATGGCATAAGAACAAACACATAGATCAATAGAACAGAATAGAAAGCCTGGAAGTAAACCCATGTCTCAGTGGTTAATTAATATTTGACAAAGGGGGCATAAGCATAGTATGGAGTAAAATCAGTCTCTTCAATAAATGGTGTTGGGAGATATGGAAAAGTATATACAAAAAAATGAATCTAGACCATTAATTTACACCATACACCAGGATAAACTCAAGATAGATAAAAGTCTTAAATATAATTCATGACACCATAAAAGTTCTAGAAGAAAACATAGGCAGTAAAATTTTAGATAGCCCACTCAGCAATATGTTTGTCAATATGCTTTCTACAATAAGGAAAATAAAGGAAAAAATAAACGGGACTACATCGAATTAAAAAGCTTATGTACAGTGAAAGAAACCATCATCAAAATGAAAAGGGAACCAACCATATAGGAAAACATATTTGCCAATGATAGCTCAAACAAGGGTTTGATCTCCAAAATATATAAAGCACTCATGACTGAATACCAGGAAGACAAACAATCCAATTAAAAATGGGCAAAGGACCTGAATAGGCACTTCTCCAAGGAGGACATACAGAGGGCCCAGAGACCCCTGAAAGGATGCTTGGCATTACTAGCCATCAGAGAGATGCAAATTAAAACCACACTGAGATACCACTTCACACTGGTCCGAATGGCCATCATAAACAAATCAACAAATGTTGGAGAGGATGTGGAGAAAAGGGAACCTCAGTATACTGTTGGTGGGAATGCAGACTGGTGTAGTCACTGTGGAAAACAGTATACAATTTCCTCACAAAATGAAAAAAAAATGGAACTTTTGACCCAGCAATTCCACTGCTGGGTTTATATTCTAAGAACCCTGACACACCAATTCAAAAGAACGTATGCACCCCAATGTTCATAGCAGCACAATTTACAGTAACCAAGTGCTGGAAACAACCTAAGTGCCCATCAGTAAATGAGTGGATCAAAAAACCTGTGGTACATTTACACAATGGAATAATTCACAGCAAAAAGAAGGAACCTCTACCCTTTCTGACACCATGGATGGAACTAGAAAATATTATGGTAAGTGAAATAAACCAGGCGGTGAGGGACAAATACCATATGATCTCACCTATAACAGGAACCTAATGAACAAAACATGCAAATGTGCAACATATAACCAGTGGCATGGAAACAAGGAACAGACTCACAGCAACCAGAGGGGAGGATGGAGGCAGATAATGGTAGAAAGAAGAGTAAGGGACTGACTAGTCAAGGTACATGTATGAATGACCTATTGACACTGACAACAGGGTGGGGATTTACTGTGGAAGCAGGGGTGGGCTGGGCAGAGGACAGAAAAGGGGAAAATTGGGACAACTGTAATAGAACAATAATATATTTAATAAAAAATGAAGTTGCAGTAACAAAGGCATCAGACAATAAAAAAATGAATAGAAAGAAAAACACTAATTTTTGCCTTGACCAATGAGGCTTAGTTGGTTGGGTGTCATCCTGCAAGATGAAACATTGCTGGTTCAATTCTTGGTTGGGGCACATGCCTGGGTTGCAGATTTTCTCCCCAGTTGGAGTGCTGAGAGAAATGATTGATATTTCTCTCTCACATCAATATTTCTCTCCCTCTCTTTTCCCCTCCCTTTTCTCTCTAAAAGTCAATAAATAAATTTAAAAAATACTGACTCTTGTGATTCACCCTACACCAACAAAATCAGAAGGTCTGGAAATAGGACCTTAGTGTGTGTATTTAATAAATTTTTTAGATAATAGTTGACATACAATATTATATTAGTTTCAGGTGTACACCTCATGATTTGACATTTATATATCTTAAGAAGTGATCACCCAGATAAATCTAGTACCCCTCTCACACCATATACTGTTGCTACAATATCATTGACTATTTTCCCATCCTCCCAACCCCTCTCCAATCCAATAACCATCAAAATGTTCTCTGTATCTATGAGTCTGTTTCTGTTTGTTTGTTAGTTAATTTCTGTTTTTCATTCCACGTATAAATGAAATCATCTGGCATTTGTCCTTCTTTGACCAATTTCATCCAGGATAACACCCTCTACATCCATCCATGTTGTTTCAGATGTAAAGATTTTATTCCTGCCCTGGCTTATGTGGCTCAGTGCATTGAGTGCTGTCCTGTGAACCAGGGGGTCACTTGTTCAACTCTCAGTTGGGGTGCATGCTTGGGTTACAGGCCAGGTTCCCAGTAGGGGGCACACAAGAGGCAACCACACAATGATGTTTCTCTCCCTCTCTTTCTCCCTTCCCCTCTTTAAAAATAAATAAATAAAATCTTTTTAAAAAGTCATCTTTTTTAAAAGCAATCTTTTAAAAAATACATGAAGAATGAATTTTTATTTTTTATTACTTTTAAAGATTTTATTTATTTATTTTTAGAGAGGGAAGGGAGGGAGAAAGAGAGAGAGAGAGAAACATCAATGTGCGGTTGCTGGGGGCCATGGCCTGCAACCCAGGCATGTGCCCTGACTGGGAATCGAACCTGAGACACTTTGGTTCTCAGCCCATGCTCAATCCACTAAAAGTAATCTTTTAAAAAAGATTTTATTCTTTTTTTTATGACTGCACTACATGCAATCGTATATATGCACCACTTCTTTATCCATTCATCTATTAATGGGTACATAAGATTCTTTCATAGCATAATGCTGCAATAAATATATGGATGCGTATGTCTTTTTGATTTAGTGTTTTGGGTTTCTTTGGATAAATGCCCAGAAATGGAGAGGCTGTGTTGTTGTTTGTCTCTTGTTATAGCCTTTGTTTTAAAGCCAATTTTGCCTGGTATAAGTATTGCTACCCTAGCTTTTTTGGTTTGTTTTGTTTCCATTTTTATGAAATATTTTTCCATCCCTTTACTTTCCATCTGTGTGTCTTTTGATTGAAAGTGAGTCTCTTGGAGACAACATATGTAAAGGTCTTCTTTTCTTATTTATTCAATTATTTAACCATTTGCATTTAAAGTAATTACTGATAAATATGTATTTCTTGCCATTTTATTATTTATATTTTTATTATTTTTTCTTTTTCATAAGGGAGATCTTTTAACATTTCTCATAATGCTTCTTTGGTGATGATGAACTTTTTTACCTCTTTTTTTTTTTTTTGGTCTGGAAAGCTTTTTATCTGTTCTTTGATTCTAAATGATAGCTTTGCTGGGTAGAGTAATTTTGGTTGTAGGTCCTTGCTATTCATCACTTTGGATATTTCTTTCCACTCCCTTCTGGATGCAATATATCTATTGAGAAATCAGCTGACAGTCTTATGGGGGCTCCCTTGTAGGTAACTAGCTGCTTTTCTCTTGCTGCTTTTAAGTCTCTCTCTTTGTCTTTAACCTTTGGCATTGTAATATTATGTGTCTTGGTATGGGCATCTTTTGGTTCATCTTGTTTGGAACTCTGCAGTTCCTGGACTTGTATATCTATTTCCTTCACCAGATTAGAGAAGCTTTCTGTCATTATTTTTTCAAATAGGTTTTCAGTGTCTTGCTTTTTCTCTTTTTCTGGCATGCCCATGATGTGAATGTTGGTATGCTTCAAGTTGTCCCAGAGGCTCCTTACACTATCCTCATTTTTTTTTATTTTTGTTGTTCTGATTAGGTATTTTCTGCTTCCTCATATTCCAAATCACAGATTTGATTCTCTGCTTCATCTGCTCTATAGTTCATTCCATGTAATATATTCTTCATTTCAGTTAGTATATCCTTCTTTCTGGCTGTTTTTTTAATGATTTCCATGTCCTTTTTTATGCTGCTAAATTTTCACTAAATTCCTTGAGCATCCTTATCACCGTTGTTTTGAACTTTGTATCTTGTAGCTTGTTCACCTCCCTTTCATTTATTTATTTTTGACATTTCTCCTTTTCTTTTATTTGGGACATGTTTCTTTGTCTTCTCATTTTAGCACCCTTCCTGTGTTTGTTTCTATGTATTAGGTAGAGTTGATATGACCCCCAGACTTGGTAGAGTGGCCTTTTTTGTAGTGTCCAGTGGCACAGCCTCGCAGCCTCCTGAGCTGGGTGTTCCGAATGAGCACACCCCCCATGTGGGCTGTGTGTACTGTCCTGTTACAGTTGAGCCTTCATTGCTCTTGGCTTTACTGGTAGGGATTACCTAGAGGCCAACTGGCCCTGAAGGCCTGATGCAACTACAGAGGAGGAGCTCCTATTCAGGGACCAATCCCCCAAAGCAGTACTTGCTTCAGTGGGGCTTTGGTGTTCACCAAATCCATCATTTGAGTATGTCACTCATGAAGGTGGTTGGGTTGTAATCTGGTATCGTCTGAAGCTGACTACTAGGTGCACCGGTTCTGCTGCCTCCCAGGAGGTATAGGGCATCAACTGCCTATGCCCTGCCTAGGACTACTGAGCATGAGTTACAGAGTGATCTGCAGAAGGCTGTTACTTGTGCTGAGCTTAGAGGTACCCCATAGAGGCCAAGGTGTGAACTGAGGCTGGCTACCTCTAATGTTAGGTCTGGCGCCATTTATCAAGAGGTGCAGGATACACAGAGGCCAGATACTGCTTATTAGAGATTTTAGGAAAGTCCAAGGCATGAACCAAAACAGGCAGTTAGTATGGAAAAGCCACTGGTAGCAGCTTGGGTGGGTCCATCAGTTGGGTGGGGTTGGGCCTCAGGGAATCACCAGGGTAAAGTAAACAGTGTGAGCCAGCTTGATGGAGACTCAGATATAGTACCTGTTTTCAGGCTCTTTATGGGGAAGGGCTGAGAAAAGGAACAAAGGCCTCTACCAGCACTTCTGTAACAGGGCAGCATGCACGGGGTCCGGCCATTTATTACTGTGTATGAGGTCAGTCCAGAAGGTATCCAGCCATGTCATATGAAAAATAGAAACATTTACTGAAGAAGATACAAGATACAAGAAACATTGCACGTATGACAATGACACCTCAGTCCCCTACAAAGTAGGCACCTTGGGACCTCACACAGTTTTCCCAATTATAATCAGCTGCCCTGCCATATTTCCTTGAATCTCATCGATGGTCTGAAATCTCTTCCCTGTCAAAGGTGATTTTAGTTTTGGGAAAAGCCAGAAGTTGCAGTATACCATATCTGGGCTGTAGGGGGGCTAAGTCACCTGGGTGATTTGATGTTTCACAAAAAAAACTGTATGAGACATGATATATAAGTGGGTACATTGTTGTAATGAAACTGCCAATCACTAGTTTCCCATAGCTGTGGCCTTATGAATCATCCAAGTAGTTTCCAGGAACAAATGTTCAAGATTAATGCAAAATTTGATGCAGATTCATTGCTCTACTCGCTCAGTCATTTTGAATGCAATGGCCACACAATACTCATGATCTCTCAACGGTGTCTACTGCCCCCACTGACTAGTAGAGTGAAGTCATCATTGTTCACACATACGCATTCCAATCCACTCTCCTTGGCTGCCAGGTTACATTGATGTCTTGCAAACCATTCTCATTATATTATAGTGGCTGGACTTTTTCTGGACAGACCTAATATACATATAACACAAAGATTTGTGTGGTAGGAAATAGGGTTTTATTAAAAGAATATCCGATTTGAAGGGGCTGGGAGTTTTCATATTCTGAACCCTTCTTTTCTACAAACACAGAACCTCCATTGCTCTCAAAATGATTGTAAACTAAAGTCATGCCCAGAAGTCCTCCACTGTTGTTTATTTGTCTTTTTGGAGCTTAAGACAGCCATGCAAATAGGTCTCCATTCTCTATGGTGTATGCAGTCATGGATTTCAGAGTTACCATCGTCTCATAGGAGCTCTCTCTCTTTCTCTCAGGGTCTGAGGTGCAATGCCAGGTTATTCCAGATGTTTGTGAGGGAGAAGCTCCATTCATGAGGAACTTTGCAGCTCATGCCTCCATGTGCTGTTCTCAGTCTTAGTGTCTTGCTACTCTCAGGGCAAGAGAGAGGAAGCTTTCCAGGACCCATGAGCCATGAGGCATTTGGTCATAGTGTCCCAAAGGCTGGAGTCTGGTGAGGTACACATCCCAGCATGGGACCCTGCCTCTGGAGAGCTGGCTTCCAACCATGCTGTGCTTAAGCCCCAAGTGGGTCTGGCATCTGTCAGTCCCATGAGTACTCCCATCTATTGGGGCAAATCAGGAGCCTAAGAAGCCAAAAGAGAGGGAGAATGAGCCTCTGCCCATCTGCTGCTAAAAAGTCCTGTCCCAGAAACCCATTCATTTTGGAAGCCAATCGAGTATCCAGCTTTCCGACCAATGAGGGCCAGTGTTGGCCATATTTGTGTTTTCCCCTCTTTCAGCCACCATGTTTAGCAATAGGATAAAGTCTCCAGTCATGCATGCTTTATACAAGCTCCCTTCTGCAGAGTCTCAAGTTGCTCATCTGCCTCAGGCAACCCATGCTGGCTTGTTTACAGTGTGCCTCAGGTAATCTTTCTGCTCTGATGGCCCTCCCACCCTTTGGAGAAGGCAGGCCACTTTAATTTGCCACTTTAACAGCTTTCCCCACTGATTGCCTTCTCCTGGCAGGAGGGTGAGCAGCCTCTTGTGCCAGATTGGAGTTCCTCTAGACTGGGATCTCCCCTGTTCTCTGGTGATCTCTGGTCTTACTTACCTTGTTATACTTCTATTTGAGAGAAAGCTGCCCCTCTAGTAATTGACCCAATCCCAGACAATTCAGTTCCTCCTGCATGTCCCCCAGTACTTTTCAAGCTGCTGCTAAAGTGCTGGAGCCCAGAGGGAATGAATTTGACTATGTCTGTGCACAGGCCCTATAAGAGGAACTGCCCAGGACTCCAGAAGCCCTCTGTCTCAGACACAATTCCCGCTCATTTTTATAGCCAGAAGTTATGGGGACTTCTCTTCCTGGCACTAGAACCCTGGGCCAAGATTTCTGATGTGAGGCTGGGATCCCTGCCTCTCAGGAGGAACCTCCATAGCTGAGATATCCTTTTAGATTTTTATCTGCCACACAAGGGTGTGGGGCCATCCTGTTCTGTATCTCTGCCCCTCCTACCTTATCTTGATGTGGCTTCTTCTCTATATCCTTAGTTGCAGGACTTACATTCAGCTAGATTTCTGGCCATTCTCACTGATGGTTGTTCTTTAGTTTAGTTCTAATTTTGATGTGGTTGTGGGAGGTTCCAAGTACTGCATTCACCTATGCTGCCATCTTCTTTTCCAATATGGGTGTTTTTTTTTTTTTTAAACCAGAATTGAGAACTGCTTGGGTCTGATCCTTATGGCAAAAAAATCTAAGGCTGCTTGAACAGTAGTAAGTGACCAAGAGCTCTTGTATACATTATATCATTTAAGCCTCATGACAAATAATCCTAAGAGATAGGTACTATTGTTGTGATCATCACTTTACAGATGAGAAAATAGAGGCTCAAGACATACTGCCTGTAAGTATTAAAGCTGGAACTTTATCCTAGATCTGTTAGCCACAAAGGCAATGAGTGACCTCAGCCCATATGCAATATTGCCTGTCAGCCAAGCATGTTACTATGGAAGCACAGGCAGAGGCTTTTGATGGATGAGCTAGCTGTTTATGAAGAAATCACTGCTTTTTAAATTACCTTTATTTTTATTGAGGGCTTACATACACTAAAATTAGTCTTAAGTGTACATTTCCATGAGTTTGACAAATGTATAAATTCCTGTAATCACCACCCAGATCCTCTTGCCCACTCTCAGTTGATCCCCAACTCAAGAGGCACTCATCTTTCTAATTTCTATCATCATAGATTAGTTTCACCTATTCTTGAATGCTCTATAAGTGGAATCATACAGCATATACTCTAGTGTGTCTGGCTTATTTTGTTCACTATTCTGACTGTGAGTTTCATAAGATCACTTCTTATGAAAGTCAGACAATGAATACTAAGAATCTAGGAGATGCTAAATTAATCAGACTCAGGACCCACCAGGGCTCAAGGCTTTAATTGCAGAGCTGGGAACTACTGTTGCTGGGAAGCCCTTTCCCACCCTGTCACTATAGTTCTAGCCATGCTCCTACAGCTAATATTATTAATGGGCCCCCCATGTCAAATTTTTACTGAACTGTTTGAGACACTTGGAACACATTAACCTCATACAATGTGGAAAGCAGCAGAAGCCAGCTTCCTAGAGTGCTGCAACAAACTTGGCATCCTGGAATCCTGGACTTTTTGTTCTCCCAGTTTCAGAAAGCCCCCAAAAAGCATGATTAATATTTGGCAGGAGGTGGCAAGAGCATTTCTGGTGAAACCCCACCTTAGGAAAGATTAAGTAAGTTCTTTTATTCCACTACATTTCCTATAAGAGCTGACCCCAAAATAACACAAAGTATACACAGCCATTTTTCCTCTCCTTCCATCATCCTTTCACCCCAAGCTAATGCCAGCCTCTTGTGTTCAGCTATTGTATTATTGTAGGCAGTTCCAAAATTCTAGATTTTCTAAGACCATTGCTATGTGTTAGCTCTTCTCCTCATATAGGATCCATATAACCATTTTGAATGGGTTTACTCATATGGACACACATTTAATCTCTCTCTCTCCATTCATTCAAGGGTCTTCAGGATAAGATGAAAATAACTTGAGCTCACTCAATGTATAGAGTTTTCCAACCAGAGCTGTAGGTGACAGAGACTCACAATCCTTGTGTTCTATTTCCTGGCTTTATTTTAAGGGTTTCCTTCCTGTAACCTTGAACTTTCCCTTTTGGACTTCACATGTAAGTTTACGGTAGTCTCCAGACAACAAGCTAACTTTTCCATATGGTGTCCTAGTATCTAGTGGATTTTTTGTTTGATTGTTTTCTTTATTGTTTGGATCTCTAACTTCTAACCTACTTGATCTCTCTAGTAGCAATTTTTACTTGCTCCCCGAAGTATCCCTTGATAACTGACCCACTAATTGAGAAAATACTATGTTTGAAGACAAGAAACATCCAGGTTCTAGCCTTGGGTCCTTGACTTGCTGTCTAACTAACTTTATCCTTTGCTGTCCTCATATTTGGCAGAAATGTACAAATCCTTACCTTTCCCTGCTTCACAGGAACGTGCACAAGATAAATAAGAATATACACCTGAGGCTCTTTGTAGTCTTGCTGATATATAAATTCAAAAGATGATTACTATCATTAAATCTTAACTAATGGGAAAATAATGGTTTCACAAGGGAAGCCATTTAGAAGTGTCTATCAGGTATATGCTAAGAAAAAAATTAAAACTTCAGTAACAGTACAAAAAATAGGGTTTTGTTTTGGGGTAAGCTAACTTTAAACAGAAACTGGTATCATTCTAGTTTCTGTTTAAAGTTTAAACAGAAACTAGAACTTTTACTTAGAACTTTTACTTTAAAACTTTTACTTAGAATCTACAAAGCCAAGTTCAACACTAACAAATTACTACTTGAGCTTCCAAATTTAAACTTTCCCTTAATTCTATTAACAACTATTAGTGGAGAAATGTTTTGTTGGCTTGTTATCCTTAGCTACCACTTAGTTTGCCATCACAAACTCAATTTGGCATTATTTGGCCATTTAAATCATGAAGCAGTCAGGCAGTTGTCTTTTTCCCCAGGGTTCCAAGAAAGGTCTATGATTAAATGTCACAGGCCCAGGCAGAGTCAAAAACTTTCCGTGGCATACTGGGCAAAGCAGAGGACTCTTGGGACTTGGGCTGCTCACTCTGCCCTTGACACAGCCTGGGAAAGCCTGGCAGGATGGCAATATCATACAGTTGAAAGAGAAGGGAGGGACAGGCAGCCAGGACACCTGGGTTGGTTTTGTTTGACTAGCTTAGACTAGTCACACCATTTCTTTAGGCTTCAGCTTTCTCTTTTGGAATCAAAAGGATATCAGTCACTTACCTCTAAATTTTCTTCTAGTGTATTAATATTTCTTGAAAATAATTGGGATTGTTGGTGTGAAAGAACTGGCCTTATGAATTTGGACTGTAGTTTGGAATCCTGGATATCTAGCTAATTTGTCTTTTAACTATCTACACCATGCTGAAGTAAGGAAGGAATTGCTTTATTGAATTGAGACATAGACCTATTCATTTCAGGCTAAGCTAGTTACGGGTGCATAGATGGAAGACCCAGCATCTTTCTGAGGGAGGCTCATTTATACTGGTTGTATTTCCTTACATCCTTTGTTATCGTTGTGTTTAGAGAATGTGTATTGAGGGCCACTACATGCCAGGTACTGTGTGCACACTGGTATTTTATAGCTAAAATCTCATAGACAATATATATTTCAAACATTAGAATGCACAAATGCACATCCCTTGCTTGTGCAGAAGTTGAATATTGCAAGAAATATTTTAAGTCTATGATGTTGAATTAACATGAAAGTATCAACTTTGTTTCATGAATTAATATTTGAATATGAAAGTAAATGAACAAATCAGACCTGAAGACAGGGGTTCAATTCATTGCCAGTGATGAGTTTGGTCAATCCCAGGCAAGTGATGTAACCTCTCAGAGTCTATTTCCTCATGTGTGATAGGTTATTGGTAGTACCCACCTTGCAAGGTGTCTGTCAAGTAAGTCACTCAACAACTTTTTGCTTTAGGAATGTTCTCCCTTTCCAATTCCCAATATCCTTGTAATCCTAAGGCAGAAATCAAATCTACCCCAAGTTCACCAAGTGGGCCAATTTTCTGTTGAATACTATTTCACTTCTGTAGCCTCAGGTGAAAGTGACATCCTGTCTCACTACAACATAGCAGGAGAGTTATTAGAAACTACACATTTTCTTGCAGGGGAGGAAGAGAAAAGGAAATAAGGGAGAGAGAGAGAGGAAGAAAGAAATAAAGAAAAGTGAGCATCTGGTATACGTGCAATTGATTTGGAGATGTGGGCAAGCTAGTAGTTTGTAGTTGCTATTTTCCTGATGTGCAATGCTACCAGAGATCAATATGCTAAAAGCAGTTTTGGAGAGCCATCTTGGGAACCTCTGGAGGATTCTAAGATCTGTTGCCACACCCATTCTAGCTGTAGGCAAGTCTCCCAACCTAACATGGTACTGTATTTGTAAGATAAACACTCAGGGCACTACCTCCTCCATTACAGTGAAGATAAAGCTATCTGGCCTCTGGGGTGAGGGTGGAGGCCGAGAACTTTGATTCATTGTTCTAGCAGTGGAGTCAGACAGGGAAGAGAAAATAGATTTTGTTTGACTTTAGCTCCCACTAAATTGGAGCAATAAATTGGAAGGGCAAGTTTCCAAGATCTGTCTAAATGCCTCTTGCCAAGAATCTCATATGACCTGTGGCTTGTTCTTGCAAAATAACTGACAAGGTCTGGAGGACCAATTTCAGGACAGGAGCGCAGTCTTCTACTGTTTGGAACTGGTGAGTTGAGAAGAAAATGAGCCACACAGGATTTGGGCACAGGACCTCAGCCTCATGATCACAATACTTGAATCATCTGAGCAATTGGTTATAATTCCTACCTTTAAAGATGGGTAGGCATTTTTTTTTTTACTTGCTGTTTCAAATCAGGAAGTGATTTGGCTCTTTCAAGGACTCATTTGGCATAGCTAGCATGTGCTTTCAAAACACTTGGGGACTGAATATCTTCAGAGCTGTTCTCTCTTGGATGTCATTCTCTGGGTAGTGGGGTTTGTTTCTAAGGAAACAAACCAAAAAAAAAAAAAAAAACAGAGGAATGAGAGACAGGAATCCTAATTTTACCCTTGGATTCATGCCACTAGCATGCAAATCATATATATGCACTAGGGGTCCAAAAACAAATATTTTATGCTCCTATTCATACATTTATCTCCATTCACACCAGCCTCTTTCCAGAGCTTCTCCCACTTGACGCAACCCTTTGTGGAAGAGCCTTAAGTTCAGGGCCACTTTCTGCTCCCTTCCTTCATCTCTTTATCAGCCTTCCATCTGTCCTTTCATCCATATTTTATTTCCAGATGTCCTCCTTCCACTGTAAAGAATAAGCAAAATGGCATTTATGTGACCCATACAACTCCTGATATGCTATTAGCCCACAGCACAGATGTAGATTCCATTCCTTTCCATATTTGATATTTTCTTTACTCTGGTTTACAATAGTTTGTGGGAACTATACATAGAGAAAAGTCCAATTTCATCAAGGCAGGAGACTACAGGAGACTCAGATGGAAGCTTCTGTTTTCTCCTTCAAAATGGGCCATCTCTGAGTCTGTTCCCTGTCACATTTCCTGGTTCTTCAGAAGTTGTACACCATAATGCTATATGAACTTAATCATGTATTAATAGATGAAGAGTGAAGAGATTGACTAAAGTAAAATCTAAGTATAGTACAGTATACTATACTATAAAAGTATAGTTTACATAGTACGGCATAGTGCCTATAGTTGATAATACTGTATTGAGTACTTAAAGTTTGCTAAGAGGGTAGATCTTCTGTTAAGTGTCCTTATCACAAAAATAAATAAAGAAAGAAGTCAAGAAGAAAAGTTCGGAGGTGATGGATATGTTTATGGAATTGATTGTGGTGATGATTTCATGAGTGTGTACTTATCTCCAAACTCATCAAGTTGTATATATCAAATATTTACAGCTTTTTGTATGCCAATCATATGAAAAGTGTTTTTTTTAAGCAAGCATAACTGAGTAATGAGTACACAGGATTTTTCTGTATTGTTTCTTATAACCACATGTGAATCTATAATCATCTAAATTAAAGAGTTTAATTTTGAAAAATCAAGTAGAAGATCTTTATATACAAGATTTAGTCTGGAGTTTCTAAGAGAAAGAGATCAGTGGTTAATTAGGTCTAAAATATTCTGTTTCCCTCAAAAATCAAAGGACCAATTCCGAGTGCAGAAACCATGTCCTTATTAATATTTAATTATTTTAAGGTAAAAGTAAATACAGTGAGAAGAATAAGATATTTTTCATTGTGTTCTCACTTCTCTTTTTTTGCCCTCAATGTGATTTGTTCCATCCACTAAGCTGGGTCCACTGCAATAAGTAAAGCTTACTTTATCCAGGCATATTATCTGATTGGGATGGTCATGTAACTTTAAATACAAGGGAGCTCCCCCAAATGACGACTTTATAAAAAAGGATTTATCAACCTTCTAATGCCATTTACATCCTCTAGGGCTCTCCCAACCCTGCGCGTCTCTTTCTCTCTCCCTCCCTCCCTCCCTCCCTCTCTTGTTCATCACATCATCCAAATATTTTTATAGGAGACAGACCAGACTTGCCTTAAAAAAAAATCCCTGGAAAGATTAGACTGATTAATTCTCATTTCCAGTATCTAAAGGCAGAGGACTGGATTAAGAAATAAATTACATAATACTGTGCTCCAATTGCTCTCTAATATATGGCATTTTTAATAGATGCCAGGCAACATAGTTCTTAGAAGCAAATGGTCAGTACTACATTGACCAAAGGCCCTGTACACCTAGGAAGAGAACAAGAGGCATAGCTAAGATTAAGAGCAGAGAAATTATTTCTGGTCTTTCTTCTTGCTATGATATACCACATTCAGTGTCATAAATTTCACATTGAAGTGTGTGTTTGGGGGGTGGGAGAACAGAAATGCTATTTTGTTATAGTTAGTACCTATTGTTAAGGGATCAAATAACTAGCATTAAGCAGGACTGGCTTGGGTTTTCACTTGCTATTCCTTCTGATACCCCTCCAATGTTTTTCACTGTTCCTTCTTGTTTTTACCTTCCTTCTCTTCCTTATCCTGTCATGTTCCATTTCTCCTTTTCCCCTGGCCCAGAAAATTATATGTACTCTCAAATAAAGCTAAAAAAATGTCCAAATAGTGCCACCTGACTGGGAAATTTGGCAAGTATTTTGGTCAACCTCTCATCGTCAGCCCCTCTTGCTCTGGATCAGCTTACATCTCTGCGGGGAGACATCTCAGCCACCTTCAATGGCTCACAGAGTAACAACTGAATCGGGATGCCTTGTGAATAGTGGAAGGAAGATGGGGACAATGTTTGCCTCTGCTAAGGGGACTTCTTTGGCTATTCTTCAAGCCCCACAGAGGAGCATATTTGCAAAAAGGTGATTCTGACAGCTCCCTGCTTCCCAACCCCCTTCTCATTCCCACCTGCTAAGAGTTTCACACATTCCTTTGGGCAGGTGAGGAAATACCTGAAAAAAAATTGACTATTGCTTCTTGGATTGCTATAATAACAAGTGAGAACAACATTAGAAGTTTATAGAGATTGAGAGAAGAAAAACTGATGTGGACCCTGGCTTGTGGGGTCCACCATATTGTGGATGAGATACAAGACAAATTCACACGGATTTCCGAGTCCTGTGGAGGAAAAGGGACAGCATGACTTTTCTCTCAGGGGGAGCAAAAACCTCAGCCTTTGCCATGACAGGCCTTTATTGGGTTTGTCTGATGGTCCTCATTTACTATGCACAGGTTTGCTTTAGGTGGTTACATTTTACAGAACACAAAGGAGACTATGCCGCTAATCACATCACAGAAGAAAGATATTTGCAAATGCAAAGGGAAAAGTGGTTGAACTTGTTGTACTCCATACTGGGGAGTTCTAGCATGGATTTTAGGAAGTTACAGTAAGCACTTGCTGTCTCAATTCAGGGTGAGGGAGTTTAGCAAAAGCAAGTCTCATAGAAGTCTAGGTACAATGCAGGCCTGATTCCCCATGAGAGAACCTATCCATGAGTGTGGGTCCTGTGCATCAGACCTTGATTTCCACTGGGAGCTGGGCCCACACCATGCAGAATGGTCTCCTGGAGAAAATGGGAGGGAGAGAAAAAGTATTCTGTGCCCATTCAACTAGTATTACAAACAAGACCAAGCAGTCACTGGCTTCTTTTATGTATTCCCTTTTCTTCCTGCAGTGAGAAATAAAATCAGAAGGGAGAAGGGAAGGCTTTAGGGATTCAGAAGAGAAGCAAAAGTCATATTTCATTGATTTAACTATTCCCCTAATTAAAGTTCCTATATATATTTAATGGGTATTGTCTGGGAAGCACTGTAGCATGGATTGTAGCATGGTAGTTGAGAATAAGAGTTTTGGGTTTTTTGTTTGTTTGTTTAGGTATTATTTTTATTTATTTATTTTTTATCTTTTTGTTGTTTATGCTATTACAATTGTTCCAATTTCCCCCTTTTTCCTCCTTACCCCCAGCCACCACTTCCCATGGTCAATCCCCACACCATTTTCATGACCATGGGTCATGCATATATGTTCTTTTTCTAATCCCTTCACCAGTCCTAAACTCCCCTCTCCCCTATTACAGCTAACAGTCTGTTCCTTGTTTTTGTGCCTCTGATTCTATTTTGCTCATTTGTTTATTTTGTTCCTTAGATTCCAGTTGTAAGTGAGATCATGTGATATTTGTCTTTCATTGCCTGGCTTATTTTACTTAACATAATAGTCTCTAGTTTCATTCACACTGTTGCAAAAGGTAATTCCTTCTTCTTCTTCTTTTTTTTTTTTAATGCTGCACAGTATTACATTGTGTAGATGTACCACAGATCTTTTTTATCCACTAATCTACTGATGGGCACTTAGGCTGTTTCTAAATCTTGGCTATTATAAATGATGCTGTTATGAACATAGGGGTTCAATTAGTGTTTTGGGATTCTTTGGATATATTTCCAGAGTGGAATTGCTGGGTAAAAAGTCAGTTCCATTTTTAATTTTGTGACGAGATTTCATACTGTTTTCCAGAATGGTTGTGTAGGAGGGTGCAGCCAGAGGGTCCCCAAAAGAAGGATTTGTAATGGGGTCCAGAACTCAAGGTGTCCAGGAAATATTAGAAAGATATATAGGATGTCCTCACCTTCCACCACAGGTGTGGATTAGGGGAAGGGACACATGGAGGAGGGCCATTCAGAGCTGTTTTGCATAGCAACTAACCTTTGCAGCTAACCTCTGGCATGGCCATTTAACATATCTATAACCTTTAACTGGTTGCATAGATATGTTAAATAGCTGTGGCCATGCTCTGAGCCAGGGGGATGGAAGGAACTTCCCCCCAAATGTAACTGGGAGGCAACTCCCTGTAGTTACAGCACCTGCATGAAAGCTTGGTGATAATTGGCTCCACAACATGGGGCCACCCCTGTGCAGACTCATGATGGAGCCCAGTAAAGCTGGAAGGACATTTAAACCCAGACTCGGCAGCCATTGAAGAGAAGCATGGGGCTGCAGCCATGTAAGGAGGACCACGCACTTTTGGCACAGGGCACACCCTCCCCCCCACACCGCAGCCATGAGAAGAATCACCATGCAGCTTTAGCAAAGAATCATCACACAGCTTCAGCAGAGAACCACCATGCCGCTTTAGCTGGAGATCCCGGCAACACAGCTAATGGTGCTGAGAACCGAGGAAGGCCTACCAGTTGAGCATGGATTACTGGGAAGAACCATGAGCTGCCTGAGCCATGGACTTCTATTTCTTTCCCTGAGATACGGTACCTCAGACTGGGCAAAGGGGGGAAGGAAGGACTGTGTGTGTTTGTGGGTGTTTTAAGGGACTTTCAGATTTTGACAAAGACATTAAGTCATTACCCTTAAGTATGTATAACTTGAATAACTAATTCCTTTCCTTTTCACCAATCTCTAACATGGAGAGCTATAATTCTCTGGTGAAGGGAAAGGCGAACCTAGTACAGGGGGACCCCAGGAGAAACGGGGGTCAATTCGGTAGCATTGTGGGACCCTCTTCCCTGGTGGCCAATCGGGGAGGATCATGGGAGAGTACGTGCACAGTAGCTTTAAAGTAATACAACTGTTACAGAACAAACAAGGGGGGCCTGGGATGATATACTATTACTCAAAGAAGCCTCCAGGTCTGTTATGTCCGCCGCCAGAGGAAAGACGTCTCTCAATGCCAGAGATTTGTGAAAAGGAAAGGAAATGTTTATTTAATGCTATACAGACTTAAAGTAGTGACCTAATGTCCTTATCAAAAATCCTAAAGTCCCTTAAAACACCCACAGACACAGTCTTTCCTTCCCCCTTTGCCCAGTCCAGAGTACCGTATCTCCTAAAGCTGCGGGGGTCCCCACTCTGGCAAAGGCACATGGTCCTCTCTTCCCAGGCCATGGGAATCCCCACTCTGCAAGAGCCGTGTGGTTCTCCCTCTCAGGGCTGTGGGAGTCTCCACTCTGTCAAGGCCGCGTGGTTCTCTACCTCAGGGCCGCACATGGTTCTCCTTCTCAATGGCTGCCGCCTCTGGGTTAAATCCCTGCACCAATCTTCCTCTGCAGCCCCATTTCTGACTCCTCCTACACTCGGCCTCACATGCCAGAACTCATACCCTTCCAGCTTTACTGAGCTGGAGTCTGGGCAGGTGTGGCCCCAAGTCCTAGAGCCAATCTTCTCCCAGCTCCCACGCAGGTGCTGTAACTCAGGGGATCTGCCCCCAGTCCCATCTTGGGGGGAGATCCCTTTCCAGCCCCCTGGCCTTGAGCCTGGCCATAGCTATTTAGCATATTTAAGTAACCAGCCAAAGGCTATAGGTATGTTAAATGACCACACCATGGATTAGCTACAAGGCTATTGCTATGCAAAACAGCTCTCAAAGGCCCTGCTTTATTTGTCCCTTCCCCCAACCCACACCCTGGAGAGTGGGAGTGAGAACCTCCAAAAATCCCCTGGACACCTTGAGTTCTGGACTCCATTTCAAATGCCTATTTGGGGTCCCCCCTCTTGGCTGCACCCTTTAACACAACTACTTGTACATACTCAGTAAAAGCCCACCAAAACTAGCCAGGAAGGATCCGCCCTATAAGAATAGAGTCCCTCCAGCCCATGAGGTCAATTTCTGCTTGGAGTTGGCCTGCTCCCATGTTCTCTTCTATAAACTCTGGGTGTTCGGTTCAATTCTTTGTCCCGATCACTAAGAACCTGGTTACCTGTGCCCACCTGTGACAGTTGTACCAGTCTGCATTCCCACCAACAGTGTACTAGGGTTCTCTTTTCTCCATATCCTTGCCAGCAATTGTTGCTTGTTGATTTATTAATAATAATCATTTTTATAAATGTGAGGTGGCATCTCATGTAGTTTTAAGTTGTATCTGATTGCTAGTGATGTTGAGCATTTTTTCATATATCCATGGACCGTCTGTATGTCCTCCTTGGACAAGTGTCTATTCAGGACCTTTGCCCATTTATTTTTGTTTGTTTTCCTGATGTTCAGTGATATGAGTTCTTTATATATTTTAGAGAATAAACCCTTGTCCAATGTATCATTTAAAAATATATCTTACCATACAGTGGGTTCCCTTTTCATTTTGCTGATGGGTTCTTTAATTGTACAGAAGCTTTTTAGTTTGATGTTATCCCATTTGTTTATTTTTTCCTTTGCTTTCCTTTCCCTAAGGATATATTAGCAAAAATTTTGCTATGTGAGATACCTGAAACTTTACTGCGTATGTTTTCTTCTAGAATTTTTATAGTATGACAACTTATATTTAAACCTTTTAACCATTTTGAGTTTATTCTAGTGTATGGTGTAAGTTGGTGGTCTAGTTTCATTTTTCTTTTGCAAGTACTAGTCCAGTTCTCCCAACACCATTTAGTGAACAGACTGGCTTTACTGTTCACTTGTATGCTCTTGCCTCCTTTGTCAAATATTAATTGACCTTAAAGGTGTAGGTTTATTTCTGGGTTCTCTATTCTGTTCCATTGATATATGTGTCTGTTCTTATGCCAGTACCAGACTATTTTAATTACAGTCGGCTTATAGTATAGTTTGATATCAGGTATTGTGATCCCTCCAATTTTTTAATTTCTTCTCAAGATTGCTGAGGCTATTCAGGTTCTTTTTTGGTTCCATATAAATTTTTAGAATATTTTTTCTAGATTGGGAAATATGTCATTTTAAGAGGAATTTTGTTGAATCTATAGATTACTTTGGGTAGTATGGACATTTTAATGATGTTAATTCTTCCAGTCTATGAATATAGTATATGCTTCCACTTGTTTGTATCTTCCTCAATTTCTTTCTTCAATGTCCTATAGTTTTTCAAATACAGGTCTTTTACCTCCTTGGTTAAATTTACTCCTAGGTACCTCGTTTTGTTGTTGTTGTTGTTGTTGTTGTTGTTGTTGTTGCTATAGTATATGGGATTGTTTTCCTAGTTTTTCCTTCTGATAGTTCATTATTGGTGTATAGAAATTCCATCAATTTCTGAATATTGAATTTGTACCTTGTACTTTGCCGAATTCATTTATTGGGTCTAAAAGTTTTTTGGTGGAGCATATATGGTTTTCTGTGTACAATATCATGTTGTCTGTGAGTAATGACAGTTTTACTTCTTCCTTTCCAATTTGAATGCCTTTTATTTCTTCTTTTTGTCTGATCACTGTGGCTAGGACTTCCAGTACTATGTTTAATAAGAATGGTAAAAGAGGACATCCCTGACTTATTCCTAATCTTAGAGGAAATGTTTTTAGTTTGTGCCCATTGTGTATGATGTTGACTGTAGGTTTCCCATTCATGGCCTTTAATCCCTCTGTTGCTACTTTGCTGAGAGTTTTTATCATAAAAAATGTGCCGGATTTTACTACATGCTTTTTCCACATCTATTGATGTAATCATGTGGTATTTGTCTTTTTTTATGTGGTGTATCACATGTATTAATTTGCAAATATTGTATCAACCTTCCATCCCAGGGACAAATTCCACTTGATCATGGTGTGTGATCTTTCTAATGCATTGTTGGATCTGCTTTGCTAGTATTTTGTTGAAGATTATAGCATCAAGGTTCATCAGGGATATTGGCCTATAGTTTTCTTTCTTTGTTGTGTCTTTACCTAGGTTTGGAATTAGGATGATACTGGCCTTGTAAAAAGAGTTTGGGAGTCTTCCTTATCCTTGAATTTTTTGGAACAGTTTGAGAAGGGTAGGTGTTAGTTGGTTTTTGAATGATTGGTAAAATTCGCCTGTGAAGTCATCTGGTTCAGGACTTTTGTTTGCTGGGAGTTTTTTTTATTACTGCTTCAATTTCATTAGTTGTTATCAGTCTATTCAGGTTTACTGTTTCTTTGTGATTCAAAATTTGGAGATTGTATGATTCTAGAAATTTATCTATATTGCCCACATTGTCCAATTTCTTGGCATATAGTTGTTCAAAGTATTGTCTTACAAGCCTTTGTATTTCTGTGCTATCTGTTGTTATTTCTCCTCTTTCCTTTCTGATCTTAATTTGGGTACTCTTTTTTTCTTGATGAGTCTGGTTAAAGGTTCAATAATTTTGTTTATTTTTTTCAAAGACTCAGCTCCTGGATTCATCGATCTTTTGAATTGTTTTTTTAGTCTTGATGTCATTTATTTCTGCTTTGATCTTGATTATTCCTTCCTTCTACTTCCTTTGGGTACTGTTTGTTGTTTTTCTAGTAATTTTAAGTGTATGGCTAGATTGTTTATTTGAGAGCTCTCTACCTTCTTGAGGTACGCCTGTAATGCTATAAACTTCCCACTCAGGAATGCTTTTGCTGTGTCCCATAGGTTTAGGGTGTTGTGTATTCAGTTTTATTTGTTTCAAGGTACTTTTTGATTTCTTCCTTGATCACATTGATGATCCATTCATTATTTAATAACATGCTATTTAGTCTCCATGTATTTGAATGATTCTCAGTTGTTGTTTTTACTGAGGTTGATTTCTAGTTTCATGCCATTGTGATTGTAGAAAATACTTGATATGATTTCAATTTTCTTGAATTTGTTAAGACTTCTTTTGTGTCCTACCATGTGATCTATTTTTGAGAATGATCCATGTGCACCTGAAAAGGATGTGTATTTTGATACTTTGGGATAAAATTTTCTGTAAATATAAATCCATTCAATATACTGTGTCATTTAAGGTCACTGTTTCCTTGTTGATTTTTTTTGTCTGGAACATCTATCCAATGGTGACAGTGGGGTGTTAAAATCCCCTACAATGGCTGCATTGCTGTCAATCTCTTCTGTAAAGAAGAGAGGTTTTCTTTATATATTTAGGTGCTCCTGTCTGGGTATGTATGTGTTTATAATGGTTATATTCTCTTCTTAGATTGATCCCTTTAATATTACGTAATGACCTTCTTCATCCCTTGTTATGGACTTTGTTTTGAAGTCTATTTTGTCAGATATAACTATTGCTATCCCAGTTTTTTTCATCTCCTTTTGCATGGAATGTCTTTTTCCATCCCCTCACTTTTAGTCTGTGTAAATCTTCTGTTCTGAAATGGGTCTCTTGTCAACAGCACATGCAGGTAATATTTTCTTATCTATTCAGCTACCCTAGGTCTTTTGATTGGAGTATTTAATACATTTATGTTTAAAGTAGTTATTGGCAGATACTTGTTCCTGGTCATTTTATTCCTTAGGTATACTATTCCTCTCCTCTCTTTCTTTCTCTCTTACTTCTTCTTAAAACAGTCCCTTTAACATCTCTTGCAGTGCTGGTTTGGTGTTAATGAATTGCTTTAGCCTTTTTTTTTCTCTAGGAAGCACTTTGTTTTGACTTCCATTTTAAATGAGAGCTTGCTGGATAGAGTAGTCTTGGTTGCAGATCCTAGCTTTTCTTTTTTGTATGTATATAATTTTTATTATGTTTTTCCAATTACCAAGATCCTACCTAGCTTTTCATTATTCTGAACACTTCATATCAATTCCTTCTAGCCTAAAGTGTTTCTTTTAAGAAATCAGCTGACAGTCTTATTGGTGCTCCCTTGTATGTAACTGTCTGTTTCTCCTGATGCCTTTAAGATTCTCTCATTGTCTTTAAACTTTGCCATTTTAATAATGATGGGTCTTGGTGTGGGTGTCTTTGGGTTCCTCTTTATTGGGACTCTGTACTTCCTGAACTTATGTAACTTTTTTTTCATCAGGCTAGGGAAGTTTTCTGTCATTATCTGCAGACAGGTTTTCTATCCTTTGCTCACTTTCTTCTCCTTCTGGCATTCCTATGATATAAATATTGTTATGTTTCATGTTTTCCTGCAGCTCCCTTAAGCCCTCTTCATTCTTTTTGAGTCTTTTTTAAAATTTTATTGCCCTGTTTGGATGTTTTTTTTCTACCTTGTCCTCCAACTCGCTGATTCAATTCTCTGCTTCATCTAACCTGCTTTTAATTCCTTCTATTGTATTAGTCATTCAGATATTGCACTCTTCATTTCCAGATGGTCCTTATTCAAGGTTTCTATGCCATTTTTCATGCTGATGTAGTTGCCACTAACACCCTTGTAATTCCCATAAAGTTCCTTCTAGTTCTCCCTAAGTTCCTTGAACATCCTTATAACAATTACTTTGAACTCTGTGTCTAATAGATTGCTTGCCTCCATTTCAATGAACTCTTTTTCTGGATATTCCTCCTTTTCTTTCATTTGTGGGTTGTTTCATTGTCTCCCCATTTTAGCTGACTCTTTTTGTTTGTTTGTACATATTACATAGATCTGGTCTTACTCCCGGTCTTTGTGGGGTAGCCTTTTGTGGGATTCAATGATGCAGTCTCCTTGATCTCCTGAGCTGGATGCTCTAGGAATCTAGAACTTCCCCTTGTGAAGTTTAGATGGACTCTCCTGTTGTATTTGGGTCTTGATTGTTGATGGCTCATTCATTGGTGGGTTGTCCCCTCCACCTGGATGACTGAGAGGCTCAATCCCCATCACATCTTATATGTTGTTATACTGGTGCTGACAGAACAAAGCAAAACAACACAGAAAACAAAACACAAGCAAAAAACCCAATAACAACAAATTCAATGATAATAGAGAATAGAATAATAAAAGTGGAAAGAGAAGTAGAATATGATAAGAAAAATAATAATACAGTAAGACTAAAGGAAAGAAAAATGATTATGAGTGGATAGAGAGTGGAGAAACTATAAGAGTAAGGAATAGAAATGGGATCACCACAAAAAAGGGGGGATAAAATTTAAAAAATAATAATAAAAGGAAGGAACAAGGCAAAATGGAGTGAGAAAAGGGAAGAGTAAAATATGAGATTTGAATGTAAGCATGAAGAAAAAGTAAATAATTGAAGAAAAAGAAAAATTGATAAAAGCCATGCAAAAGAAAAAATAATGAAAATACTGATAAAGAACGCAGTGTAATTTGTCTCAGCAGTGTTTAGTATGTGCCTGCTGGGTTCTCCCTCTGGATACAACTCCAGTGTTTCCTGCGATTCATGCAAGCCAATGTCAGATGCTGTCCATTCTAGTTTTAGGCAGCCTGTTTGAAGCTACAAGAGATCCGCAGTTTGAGGCTGTTTCCTTTGGGCTTGGCTGCATCTGGGATGGGCCTCACTGCTCTAAAAGTTTGTTATTTTTGTCAGTATAGGGACCAGGGTTGGGTCAACTAATGACTGAAGACATTCCTGGATCCACCTCCACCTCCCTCTGCCTGTGGTCCTGCTCTTTGTCTTAGTATATCTGCTGACTCATCTGTTTCTGAGAGGGCTTCTGGTGCAATTGGGAGGATGGGACTCCTGGATCTCTTATGGGAGGAGCTGATTAGACTTCAGGGAAGATAGTGAGTATGTTCCCTTATCCCCACACTACATGTTTGAGTCTGTCCTGGATTATTTCCCTCAACTCGGCAGGGCAAAGCCCATTATTAGGAGAGAAGGTAGGGCATCCAGAGTCCAGAGTTTGGGTCTTCTGGAAACTGGGAGGGTGTTCCTAGGCTCTCCCATGATGCGGAACTGCCAGTCTGGTTCCCAGGAAAGTGTATGGAATGGCCATGCTGAATGAGCCTCTTCACAGCTCGGAGTACCTATTTTGCTATCCTCTCAGCAGGGGATAAGATGCAGGTTGGGGGAAAGTAAGAAAGAAAGAAAAAAACTTTTTAAAATAAAAATATTTTTAAAAAGGATGCAGGGTGGTGTGAGCAGGATTTCAGAGAATGGGGATAGAAAGCTTCCAGGGAGTAGGCAAGCAGTTTCCCACAGGGTAGAGTAATTGTTTTCCCCATGAGAGGGGCTTGCTCTTCTCAACAAAAGTGGGTGGTACATTATGGCATTATATCCTAGCACTGGGAACCCAGCAGCCAGTCCCCCAAGCCTTCCACTCCAGACTCACCTTGTGTGACTCCATACCATGCTGCCCTCCTTTCACCCATGCCAAGGTAAGTGGCTGGGAATGCAAAACCTGTGAGTAGATCTCTTAGAACAAAAGAAAGGGGGGAAAAAGAAAAAAGATGGCTTTTTCTCCAGTGGGCTCTCTCTGTCTCCAACAGGCAAAAAATCTGTGGCCTTTAACCACTGGGTGCTGCTTGGGCAGGTGATCCTAGCACTGGTGCTCTGTGCTTGGGAGCCCAGTCTGAGGTCCAGGTTTCACTCCTCTCCAGGGGAGCACCCACAATTGTGTGGCCACCATGCCTACTACCCTTGAAAGCAGTATCGGCCCCTTTCGTGTTCCTACCCTTTCTACCCATCTTGAGGTGGTTTTTGGCCATTCTTGATTAAGTATGTCCTCTCCTCTTCAGGTAGTCGTCAGTTGTTTATTTCAGGTAGGTGTTCCCCTCTTTATTTTTATTTTCAGCTTGGTTCTATGATGTGTGTCATGATAAATTTTCCTACTTTGCTGCCATCTCGCCACCTTGAGAATAAAAGTCTTTGAAGTAAGGGGGATCTGGTTCAAATACTGGCTCTTTCATTTACTAGCTGCATTTGTGCCTGTAAGAACCTGCTTAAGAACATTGTTCCCCAAATTCTCACTTCTCTATTGCACTAATAATTTCTTTCTCTCTACATGTTGCAGTATCTACCAAATAAAGTCCTCCATATATCCCACATCCCTTTATAACTTCTGTCCTATTTCTCTTCTCCCCATTACAGCAAAATTCCTTGACAAAGCTGTTTATATTCACTGTTTCTATTTCCTTTCCACTTCCCTCTTGAATTATCTACAATGAGGATTTCATCTCTATTACCCCATCAAAATAGCTCATCTCAAGGTTCCAAATAAACTTCCATTTTGTCAAATCAAATAGGATCATTTCTGAGTTCTCATCTTGCTGGACATTGCATCAGCATTCTGTTCCAATCAGACTGATCTCCTGGTGTTCCTTAAACATGCCATACATGTTTCTGCTTTGGGACCATTGAATAGTTGTGCTTCTGCCTGGAAAACTCTCTCTGGGTATCAACATGAATTACTCCTTAGCTTCCCACAGCTCTCTGCTCACATGCTGTCTCCTCAGAGAGCCCTTACTCACTTTTTGTTTCCTTGACAAATATCTCTATTTGCTATATTATAATTTTACTTGACTAATGTCTGTCTCTTCCTAATGCCAACTTCTTGGGAACAGGAAATTTGTTTTAGAATAGTGCCTAGCCCATAATATTCAATTAATATTTGCTAAATGAATTAGTGAATGAATGAATGAATCTTTCTTAGAAGACTCCCACAAACAGATGGTGTCATATAACAAGCGCTCTGTAATGTTTAGGCAAAGTATCTGAAAAACACTAGCTTACCCCAAAACAAAACAGATACATATCTCAGTGAAGAGTAACCTTCATATTGGAATAAATATTGACAACTCTGAATGTATTTCTTTTGCCTGATCCTCATAGCTAGAAGTAGGAATATTTTCTTTAAAATATTTTATTTATTTATTTTTAGAGTGAGTGGAAGTGAGGGAGAAAGAGGGAGAGAGAAACATTGATTGGTTGCCTCTTGTATGTTCCCATACCAGGGACTAAACCTGAAACCCAGGCAGGTACTCTGACTGGGAATTGAACTGACAACACCTTGCTTTGCAAGATGACACCTAACCAACTGAGCTACACTAGTCAGGGCAAGAAGTAAAAATCTTTATTTTAGAGATGACAAAAATGATGAGGCTCAGGGAACTTAAATAAATTTTTCAAGGCCACATAGTTGGTAAAATTCATACTTTCATTTGCTCATTCTTTCAACAATATGTATTGAGCACTTACCACTTGCCAAGCACAGCTTTGGACACTGGAAATACAGCAGTGAACAAGACACATAAAATTTCTGCCTTTCATGGAGCTTAAACTTCAGTGGAGTAAGTAAACCTATGAACAAAAGGCACTTAAATGCTGCTAAAGGATCAGCTGATACCACTAGAACAGATCTTTTTAAAATGCAGGTTTCTATACAGTAAGCCTGTGTGGGGCCTAATTTTCTGCATTTTGAAACAATTCCCAGTTTCTGCTGGTACTCCTGGTCCAGGAATTACACTTTGAACAAGGTCTTAGTGTAAAATGCACTATCAAGGAAATAGGAACATGTATTTGGCCCCTGTCCTTTCATACAACACACTCTAGGTAGATGGATTAATACAGCAAATGGAGCATATTTCAAGGTACCAGAACTTGGGTTTTCCTGACAGGTGTGTTAAACAGGGCACTAGGAACTCTAGAAGCAGCTGGTGCTCAGGGATGCAGCTGTGCAAGCAGTGCCAAGGAAATAAGTCACAGGTTGCAAAGCCACAGTCATTGGAGAATTTCAATTCCTGGGAAGGAGGAGGAAAAGGACTGGAAATAACAGACCAGACTCCAAGTTATACAGAATTATCAAGGTCCAAACAGGAGCTGAGGGAGAAAAGGCCAATATCAGAACAGAGAGAGAAGAGAGGGTCTTGGACTCGGGATGAAGGTTGAATTTATCACCACAGCATCATGGCAAAACTTGTTTTGAATTAGAGGCTCTTAAATTGCTGGAGGGCAGGATTAGTACCACAGATGGGGTATAGCTACTGGGCTTGTAGGTTGGGGATCAAGTGGCTCCAAGAGAGAACTATGGAAAGAGGAGGACTTTGGGACAGAGAACCAAGCAGATTCCACACTGGTCCTATCAGAAGTTCTTAGAACTAGGCTGTCCAAGAGGCAGAAAGTGTGTTGGGCTTTGTTGTGAATGGCATGGTCCAAAAAAGGGAAATTTAATGATTATTGGTCAGTGATAATGAAAAAAATCACTGATTTCTCTGTTATCTGTCAGGCTAGAAAGCACTTGGATATGAAGAATATTTAACTAATATTGGAAAGGAAGAGATAGCAGAGAGATCTGTTGAGAGTGAACTAATGGAAAAGAGACTGACAAAAGAGGACAAAGGCAATCTGGAATTTATAAACCATGGCCTTGATGAAATAAGAGGGAATACAGGAAGAATCCGAGGAAGCCAGAATTTTACACTGTAAATGTTATAATAGTCAGTGTGCTTCAAGTGACCTTTGTGAAGAGTGACTAAGACCTAGGTAACTGGAAATTCACTGAGGAGCGTGACCACAAGAGTCTTACATCTCTCAAAACGAGCCAGAAAAGGCAGGGTAACCCTGCTGACTCAGAGTTGTACAATGGAAATAGTACTGGTTATGAACATGGCTTCTAGAACCAGATGGGCACAGGTCCAAATTCCAGCTCTGCCACTTAACTTCTCTGGGCCTCAGTTTCCTCATCTGTAAATAGGGATGATAATAAAATTACCTACATCGCAGAACTATGGTGAAAATTAAGTTACTCCATATACATAAAGTGCTTAGAACAATGCCTGACATATTGTTAATGCTTAACAGGTGTTAGTTACTACTTCTGTTGCAACAAAAAAGAGCTGGAAGGGACATGAGAATCCAACCCACTCATTTGCTAGAAAAGGAGCATAAGGTATGAAGGAAAGTAGGGAATTGCTCTGGGTCACCAGGAAGCTCATTGCAGGGTTAAGACAGAAGCCAGGTCTCCTGAGCTTGATGCCTTTCCCACCATATAACATTAATTTTTCAGAGAAGTGGCTTTCCTATGTAGATCACAAATATATTTTATACTACAGCCTATACACATATGCACATACATAGATAATGACACAGAATCTTCATAAAATAATACTTTGATATACTACAGTCACTCTAATATTTCATTTTCCATTCTTACAATCAAAAATAATATTCATAATTGGGGATAAAACCCATCAGGGTCAGGATCCAAGAGCAGAAACTGAACAAAGCCAGGAGAATATTGTACCTGTGAGGAGTAACACACATAAAAGCCTATGAGAGGCACTTGGATGTCTATCAGACAGAGGACATAGAGGCCAAATCTGCCCTAGTTACACTAAATAACCATACCCCTTTCTTATAATCACAACATAACATTCCACCATTCCTGGAGAAATTAGAAGCATTAGGGGAGAAGGAGTGAAGAACAGACAGAACTCAAGTCTCTCTGGCCACAGGGCATGTCTGAACTGAGGGGCATGGGAAAAACACTCTACATCAGAAATAAGATTTATGATTTCAATTAGGACAAAACTGGATTGAATATGATGTGATATAAAATTGGCTAGAAAACCAAGGATGCTGCACATATGCCATCATTTAAAGAAAGGAAAGGATATTTAAGCTAATTTAAAACTTTAATTGGAGAAGAAAATATTTCATGTTTGTCCTCCTGTGTTCAGACTGCTCAATAACCTTTTTACATTTATAGTGGTACATACAAATAAATACACACAAAGAGAAACAATGTTTTTTTAATAGAGAAAAGATAATTACCATAGAGCAGTATGATAGATTACTATGACTTGGTTTAAAAGTATGGAGAATAGCTATACATGGTGGTGGAAAATCTCAATCATATATTTTTCTTGACAAAAGAAAAATACAGAGGAGTGTCTATGGCTTTGAGTATTCTGGAAATTTCTTGTAAACAGTACCATGCAATATGTGATGTTTTATGTTTGGCTTCTTTCACTTAATGTTTTTCAAGGTTTACCTATGTTGTAGCATACATCAGTACATCATTCCCTTGTATGCCAAAATAATATTCCATTTTGTTTATACATTCATAACTTGATGGATATCTTGGTTATTTCCAACTTTTGGCCATTTTGAATAATACTGCTAGGAATGTTCATACAAAACTCTTTGTGTAGACATATATTTTAAATTCTCTTGGGTATATACTTAGGAGTAGACTTGTTTTGCCATATAGTAAATCTGCATTTAACTTCTTGAGAAAGTGCCCAACTGTTTTCCAAAGTGATTGTACATTCCCAACAGAAATGTATGAAGGTTCTGATTTCTCCAAGTCTACATCAATACTTGCTATTGTCTATTAAATTATAGGCATCCTAGTGGATGTGAAGTGGTACATCATTATGATTTTGATTTCCATGTCCCCAATGCTAGTTATATTAAGCATCTTTTCATGTGTTTATTTGCCACTGATTTTTTTTAGAAATGTTCATTGAAATCCTTTGCTCATTGCCCTGACCAGTGTGGCTCACTTGATTGGGTGTCATTCCAAGAAGGAAAAACTCATCAGTTGGGTTCCAGGTCAGGGCACATGCCTGAGTTGTGGGTTCAGTCCCCCATCAGGGCACTTAGGAGAGGCAACCAATTTAGGTTTCTCTCTCACATCAGTGTTTATCTCCCTCTCTTTTTCTCCCTCTTCCCTGTATCTAAAAATAAATAAATAAAATCTTTAAAAAATCATTTGCTCATTTGAAAAATGCATTGTACAAAACCCCAGTGATGTTATTTGCAGAAAAATTTTTAAAAATCCAATTATCCTTATGGAATTTCAAGTGACCTGAATAGCTAAAACAATCTTGAAAAAGAAGAAAGCGAGAGGACTCACACTTCCAGATTTTAAACTTACTACACAGCTATAGTAATCAAAACCATGTGGAACTGAAAATATAAAATGTTAGGATATGAAAAGGCTTTTCATCAATTATTCCAAAATATTTACCAAAGCTTATACAAATTTATTTCATAATCATAAGGACCAAAACCAAACCAAAACCAACCAACTGACCAACAAAAACCAGTGTGGTACTGGCATAAAGACAGAGGTATATAACAATCAAATAAAATAGAGAAAGCTCAGAAGTAAACCCTTACATATATGGTCAAATAATTAGCACCAAGATGAATCAATGAAGAAGGACAGTCTTTTCAACAAATTGGTGCCAGGAAAACTGAAGATACACACCCAAAAGAATGAAGCTGGAACCTTATCTAATACCAGAAAACCAATTAATTACCCATTAATGAGACAAATTGCCAAGTAATGAAAGAATTTACATTGATACAAATATTAAAAGGGAAATGAGAAAATATTATAAATACCTTTATTCCTAAAAACTCAAAACCTTAGATGAAATGCATAAATTTTTGAAAGATACAATCTATGAAAACCCATTCAAGAATAGGTAATCTAAAGAGTCCCATATTTATTAAAGACATTAAATTTGTAGTTAAAACCTTTTCCACAAGGAAAATCCAGGCCCAGATTACTTTGCTACTAAATTCTTCCAAACATTAAAGGAAGAAATAAAAATTCTACCCAAATCCTACAGCATTACCAAAGTTGGTACAAGAAGAGAAAGCTACATCAGGACTTCCAGCCAAGATGGAGGCATAGGTAAACACACTGTGCCTCCTCGTACAACCAAAAGAAGGACTACAACAAATTTAAAAACAGAAAAAACAACCAGAACTGACAACCAAGGAGTTAAAGATGAAACATTCATTGAGACCAGTAGGAGGGGTGGACATGGGCAGCCGGGGTGGGGAGGACTTCCAGTAAGGTGGCAGCTGGAGGACTGGGCAGTCCAACACTTGCATGCAGATAAATGGGGAGGAACAACTGAGGAGCAAGACACACCATGTAACCCAGGGTTCCAGGGTGGGGAAATAAAGCCTCAAACCTTCGACTGAAAAACCTGTGAGAGTTACAGTGGCAGTGGGAGAAAATCCTAGCTTCACAGGAGAGTTTGTTGGAGAGATCCACAGGGTCCTAGAATATACACAAGCCCACCCACACAATAATCAGCACCAGAAGGACCCAATTTGCTTGTCGGCAACAGGGGAAGTGACTGAAAACAGGCAGAGAGTGAGCAAGTGGCATCGTACCCCCTTGGGCCCCTCTCCCATATACAGCATCACAACACAGTAACTTAGGTTGCCCCACCCTGGTGAACACCTAAGGCTCCACCCCTTACTACCTAACAGGAATACTGAGACAAAAAAATGCCCAAAATGAAATAACAGGTCAAAGCTCCAGAAAAAATACAACTAAGCGATTAAGAGATAGCCAGCCTACCAGATGCACAGTTCAAAACACTGATAATCAGGATGCTCACAGAATTGGTTGAATATGGTCACAAACTAGAGGAAAAAATGAAAGCAATGAAAAGCAAAAGAAAGGAAAATTTACAGGAAACCAACAGTGACAGGAAGGAAACCAGAATTCAAATCAAAGATTTGGAGCAGAAGGAAGAAATAAACATTTGACCAGGACAGAATGAAGAAACAAGAATTCAAAAGAATGAGGAGAGGCTTAGGAACCTCCAGGACATCTTTAAGTGTTCCAACATCTGAATCATAGGGGTGCCAGAAGGAAAAGAGGAAGAGCAAGAAATTGAAAACTTATTTGAAAAATTAATGGAAAACCTCCCCACTCTAGCAAAGGAAACAGACTTCTAGGAAGTCCAGGATGCTCAAAGAGTCCCAAAGAAGTTGGACCGAAGAAGAAACGCACCAAAGCACATCATAATTACATTAGCCAAGACTAAAGAGAAGGAGAGCATCTTAAAAACAGCAAGAGGAAAGGAGACATTACCTACAAAGGAGTGCCCATAAGACTATCAACTAATTTCTCAAAAGAAACCTTGCAGTCAAGAAGGGGCTGGAAAGAAGTATTCCAAGTCATGAAAAGCAAGGACCTACATCCAAGATTACTCTATCCAGCAAAGCTTTCATTTAGAATGGAAGGGCAGATCAAGTGCTTCTCAGATAAGGTCAAGTTAAAGGAGTTCATCGTTACCAAGCCCTTATTTTATGAAGTTTTAAAGGGACTTATCTAAATAAAAGAAGAAGATCAAAAACATAAAGAGTAAAATGACAACAAACACAATTATCAACAACTGAACCTAAAAAAAAAAAGAACAGAAACAAAAGTGAAATAAGTGAACAACTAAAACAGGAACAAAATGACAGAAATGTATATCACATGGAGGGTTATCAGTGGAGGAGTGAGGGGGGGGAGTACACAGAATAAGCCATATATATAGTAGGTAGAAAATAGACTGGAGTAGAATAAGAATAGTATAAGAAATGGAGAAGCCAAAGAACTTATATGTATGACCTATGGAAATGAACTAAAGTGGTGGGGGAACATGAGTGGGAGGGGGTGTGCAGGGAGGAGGGGAATAAAGGATGGAAATGGACAACTGTAATAGCATAAGTAATAAAATATAGTTTTTTAAAAAGAAAGCTTCATCAAATGCACATGGAATACTTTCAAAGAGACCACATGATAGGACACAAAGCAAGCCTCAAAAAATGCAAGACAATTGAAATCATATCAAGCATTTTCTCTGACCATAAGGGACTGAAACTAGAAGCCAACCTCAAAGAAAAAACTCAAAAACATTCAAACTCGTGGAGATTGGATATCATGTTATTAAATAATGAATGGGTCAAGAATGAGATTAAGGAAGAAATCAAAAACTCTTTGGAAACAAATGAAAATGAACTCACAATAATCCAAAACTTATGGGACACAATGAAGGCCATCCTGAGAGGGAAGTTCAGAGCAATACAGGCCTACCTAAAAACAATAGAAACATTTCAAAAAGAAACATAACCCTACACCTACAAGAACTTGAGGAACAACAACAAAGACAGACCAGAACAAGTAGAAGGAAGGAAATAACCAAGATCAGAGCAGAATTAAATGGCATACAGACTAAAAGCACAATTCTAAGGATCAATAAATCCAGGAGCTGGTTCTTTGAAAAGATAAATAAAATTGATAAGCCTTTCAGAAGGCTCATTAAAAAAAGAGAGAAAGGACCCAAATAAACACAATCAGAAATGAAAGAGGAGAGATTAAAAATGATACCACATAAATAAAAAGGATTGTAAGAAATAACTATAAAGAACTACATTCCAAGAAATTAGACAACCTAGGTTAATGTGACAAATTTCTAGAAAAATATAGTGTTCCAAAGCTGAATGAAGAAGAAGCAGAAAGCATGAATGGACCAATAACAGCTGACAAAATTGAATCAGTAATCAAAAAACTCCCAACACACAAAAGCTCTGGACCAGACAGTTTCACAGGAGAATTTTAAAAAACATTTAAGGAAGAGCTAACCCCTATTCTTCACAGACTATTCCAAAAAATCCAAGAAGATGGAAGACTCCCAAACTCTTTTTACGAAGCCAGCATCATCCTAATGTTAAAAACAGATAAAGACATAACAAACAAAGAAAACTTCAGGCCAATATTGCTGATGAACATAGATACTAAAATCCTCAGTAAAATATTGGGAAACTGCATTCAGCAATACATTAAAATGTAATACATTAAATGTAATACATCACATAAACAAAACAAAAGACAAAACCCACATGATCATATCAATACATGCAGAAAAAGCATTTGAGAAGGTACAGCACCCATTTACGATGAAAACACTTAGCAAAGCGGGAATAGAGGGAGCATTCCTCAACTTAATAAAGGCCATATATGAGAGACCTACAGCCAATATCATACTCAATGGGCAAACACTAAAAGCTTTCACAATAAGATCAGGAACAAAACAGGATGTCCGCTTTCACTACCCCTATTCAACATAGTATTGGAAGTCCTACCCACAGCAATCAGACAAGAAAAAGAAATAAAAGATATCCAAACTGGAAAGGAGGAAGCAAAACTGTCATTGTTTGCAAATGACATGATTGTGCACCTAGAATATCCTATACACTCCATGAAAAAACTACTCAACCTAATAAGTGAATTTGGCAAAACAGCATTATACAAAGTCAATATTCAGAAATCAAAGGCATTTTTGTACATCAACAATGAAATATCAGAAACAGAAATCGCAAACAAAATCCCATTTGATATAGCAACAAGAATAATAAAGTACCTGGGAATAAACCCAAGCAAGGAGGTAAAAGACCTGTACTCAGAAAAGTATACAACACTGAAGAAAGAAATTAAGGAGGACACAAACAAGTGGAAGCATGTACCATGATCATGGATTGGAAGAATTAACAACATCAAAATGTTCATACTATCCAAAGCAATTTATAGATTCAATGCAATCCCTATTAAAGTACCAATGACATGTTTCACATAGAACAAACATTTCAAAAATTTATATGCAACCATAAATGACCCAGAATAGCTGCAGCAATTTTGAGAAAGAAGAACAAAGTAGGAGGGATCACAATATCTGATATCAAACTGTATTGCAAGGCCACTGTAATGAAAGCAGCCTGGTACTGGCAGAAGAACAGACACATAGACCAATGAAACAGAATAGGGAGCCTGGAAATGAACCCAAATCTCTATGGTCAATTAATATTTGACAAAGGGGGCAGAAGCATAAAATGGAGTAAAAATATCCTCTTCAACAAATGGTGTTGGGAGAGCTGTACAGCTATGTGAAAAAAAAAGAAAGAAAAAGAAACTTGAACACCAACTTAAACCATACAAAAAAATAAATTCAAGATGGATAAAAGATTTAAATGTAAGTTGTGACACCATTAAAATCCTACAGGAGAACATAGGTAGGAAAATCTCAGACACTCCACACAGAAATATATTCACCAATATGTCCCCTGGAGCAAGGAACATAAAGGAAAGAATAAACAAATGGGATATCATCAAAATAAAAAGCATCTGCATGGCTAAAGAAAACAGCATTAAAATGAACAGAGAACTAACCATATGGGAAAACATATTTTCCAACGATACTTCAGGCAAGGGTTTGATCCCCAAAATATATAAAGAAGTCACATGACTCCACTCTAGAAAGACAAAAAAAAAAAAACAAATTAAAAATGGGCAAAAGGCCTGAACAGACACTTCTTCAAGGAGGACATACAAAAGGCCCAGAAACATGAAAAGATGCTCAGTGGCACTAGCCACCAAAAAAGATACAAATTAAAACCACAATGAGATAACACTTCACACTGGTGAGAATGGCCATCATAAACAAATCAACAAACAAGTGTTGGAGAGGATGTGGAGAAAAGGGAACCCTAGTGCACTTTTTGTGGGAATGGAGACTGGTGCAGCCACTGTTGAAAACACTATGGAATTTCCTCAGAAAACTAAAAATGGGACTGCCTTTTTACCCAGAAATTCCACTCCTGGGATTATATTCTCAGAACCCTGAAACACCAGTCCAAAAGAACCTATGCACCCCAATGTTCATAGCAGCACTTTTTACAATAGCTAAGTGCTGGAAGCAATCTAAGTGCCCATCAGTAAATTAATGGATCAAAAAACTATGGTACATTTACATGATGGAATACTACACAGTGGAAAGAAAGGAGTTCCTATCTTTTGCAACAGCTTGGATGGAAATGGAGAGCATTATGCTCTGTGAAATAAACCAGGTGGTGAAAGACAAATACCATATGATCTCATCTATAAGTGGAACCTAATTAACAAGAGAAATAAGCAGGCAAAATATAACCAGAGACATTGAAATTAAGAACACATGGACAGTAACCAGAGGGGAGGTGAGAGGGGCTAGGGGGGAGAGGGGAAGGGTTTTCAGGAACAACTATAAAGGACACATGGACAAAACCAAGGGTGGGTGGAAGCAGGGGACAGAGGTGGGGATGGCTGGGGTGGGCAGGAATGGTGGGGGGTAAATGCAGATAACTGTACTTGAACAACAATAAAATAATTTTTAAAAAAAAGAAAGAAAAGACAGCTACAGCCCTGGCTGGTGTAGCTTAGTGGAGTGAGTGCCAGCCTGTGAACTGAAGGGTCACCAGTTGGATTCCCAATCAGGGCACATGCCTGAGTTGCAGGACAGGTCCCTGGTTGGGGGCATGAGACAGACAACCACACCTTGAAATTTTTCTCCCTCTCTTTCTCCCTCCCTTCTCCTGTCTGTGTAAATAACAATCTTTTTTTTTTTTAAAAAAAAGAAATCTACAAACCAAGATCCCACATGAACCTCGATGCAAATATTCTAAATCACATTTTAGCATAAGTCCATTAATATGAAGAAAGAATAATACATTATGACCATCTAAAGTTTATCTCAGAAGTGTAATCTTTGTTTAATATTTTCAAACCAGTCAGTGTAACTCACCATATTAATAATCAAAAGCTGCAAGGTCATCAGAGCATCTCAATAGATGCAGAAAAAATTTTGACAGAATTCCAGCATCCATTTCTACAACTATGCAAAGCAAACTAGAAATAGATGGGAACATCCTCAATCTGATAAAAAGCATATACAATAACATCACAACTTATATGAAAGGTTAAAGTTGCATTCCATAGGCAGAAATTCTTTAAGAAAACCTTAGTTCTGCTCTAAGGCCTTTCAACTGATTGAACCAGGCCCACCAAGATTATCTAGGACAATCTCCTTTACTAAGCATAAACTGATTGTAAACATCTTCAAAATATCTCTACAGCAGTACCTATGTTAGTGGTTGATTGAATAATTAAGGACTGTAGCCTAAAACTCACCATCACACAACCCAAACGTTCATCAACAGGTAAATGGGCAAATTTTGCTGTATCCATTCAATGGAATACAATTTATCAACAAAAAGGAATTAACTATTTATACATATAACAACAAATAATGAATCTAAAAATAATTATGCCTAGTAGATAATTTATTACTCCATTTACATAGCATTCTAGCAAATGCAAATTAATCTATAGTGACAGAAAGTGGATCAGTGGTTGCCTGAGTACAGAGCCTGGAGAGAGAGCAGGGTGAGAAAGGAGCAAGGGATTACCCAGAGGCTTAAAGAAATTTGGTGGAGGGTAAGTGATATGTGAATTATTTTGATTGTATTGATACTTTTAAACATATATACACATGCCAAAGCTTATCAAACATTATACTTTAAATATGTGCAATTATTTGAATTATCTATATAAAGCTATTAAAAATTAAACCAAAACGCTAATTGGACACCCACAAAATTAATCTTACAACTCAACAATGTGTTACTACCTGCAATATGCAAAACACTGTGAGGCTCTAAAAACATTGCTGTGCTTGTTAGTTTACTTGTTTGCTATTCAGTATTCATCCTCTTCCTATTTGAAGGGAAATCTCCCAAGATGTGTGTTATTGGTAGGACACAGTAATCTGCCTCAGCTACAGTGGTTGAAGGTTAGAGATCCTCCCTTCCTCTATCCCTTCTGGAACAAAGAGTCTGGATAAGTTTGTTGCTTCCCTGTGGACCCTGGGACCATTTTGGTTATTAATGTCATCCTTCGACCTTGGCCCTACAAACTCCCCTTGATTTTGGAATCCCTCACCAACTCCAACATCCTTTCAATAATTTTCTTTTTTGTTTGCTTAGATTAGCTGTAATTGCTTTCTGCTGCTTGCAGTCAAGAACTCTGATAAAACAGAGAAAGAAAAGCATTGTCCCAGCTGGTGTAGCTCAGTGGATTGCATGCGGGCCTGTGAACCAAATGTTTGCCAGTTTGATTCCCAGTTGGGGCATACTCCTGGGTTGCAGGCCAGGGCCCTGGTGTGGGCTGCATGGTGGGGGCTGCATGAAAGGCAACCACACATTGATGTTTCTCTCCCTCTCTTTCTCCCTCCCTTCCCCTCTCTCTGAAAAGGAATAAATAAAATCTTTAAAAATAAAGAAGATATAGGAGACTTCCATCTTCCAGTCAAGATGGAGGCATAGATAAACACATTTCACCTCATCATACAACTACAGCAAAAATTACAACTATGCTACAAAACAATATTACCCAAAATTTGTCAGAAAACTGAGTTGTATGGAAGTCTGACAACCAAGGATTTAAAGAAGCCACGTTCACCAGATGGCCACATCCCCAGATGGATAGGAGATGTGGAGAAGTGCAGAGAGGGGTGGAGATGTAGAATGGGTGGTCCCACACCTATGTGTGGTGGATAATAATTGGGAGGGATACCTTGGGAGTGAGATCATCCCAGCCCCCAGCCTCAGACCAGACCACCCAGCCCAGGGTTCCAGCACCAGGAAGATAAGTCCCAGGAAGATAAGTCCCCATAACTTCTGACTGTAAAAACCAGTGGGGATTCTGGTGGCAGAAATCCTCCGGAGGCTCCTCTTAAAGGGCCCACAGCAGTCTTAAGATTTATGCAGGCCCATCCCCCATACCCTTTGGAATTCAGCACCGGCAACAGCTGGAAGGCCGCCAGTGGCATATAGGGATAAAGTGAAGTGACAAGCAACAGGGCAAGTGCTGGGAGACAGCTTTCTCCTGGACAAATCTCCAGAGGCCTGGCAGTGCACTGTCCCCTCTCTGAACCCTCTCCCACACAGAGCCCAGAGTGGTGACATGGGTTGCCCTGCCCTGGTGATTACCTAAGGCTCCACCCCATACAACTTACAGGTGCACTTTTCTACAATAGGCCACACTACTAAGTGTGGGAGTCAAAGCAGCTCTACCTAATATATAGAAACAAACACAGGGAAGCTGCCCAAATGAGGAGACAAAGAAAGATGGGACAAATGAAAGAATAGATCAAAACTCCAGATAAACAAAATGGACATAAACAACCTATTGGATGCAGAGTTCAAAGCCCTGGTTATTAGGATGCTCAAAGAAATCATTGGGTATGGCAACAGCATAAAAAAGGCCCAGGCAGAAATGAAGGTTACATTAAGTGAAATAAAGAAAAATCTACAGGGAACCCTCAGTGGAGGGGATGAAGTTGAGAATCAAAAAAACAATTTCGAACATCAGGAAGAGAAAAAGCATTCCATCAGAACAGCAAGAAGAAAACAGAATTCAAAAAAATGAGGGTAGACTAAGGAGTCTGTGGGACATCTCCAAAGAAATTGGAAACTTATTTGAAAAAATAATGGAAGGAGACTTCCCTAATTAGGTAAAGAAAATAGACATACAAGCCCAGGAAGCACAGAGAGCCCCTAACAAGATGAACTCAAAGAGGTCCACACCAAGACACATCATAATTAAAATGCCAAAGGTTAAAGACAAACAGAGATACATAAAAGCAGAAAGAGAAAAGCAGCTAGTTACCTACAAAGGAGTTCCATTAAGACTATCAGCTGCTTTCTCAAAAGAAACTTTGCAGGCTAGAAGGTACTGGCAAGAAGTATTCAAAGTGGTGAAAAGCAAGGACCTACAAACTAGATTACTCTTATCCAGTAAAGCTATCATTTAGAATGGAAGGGCAGATAAAGTGCATTTTAGACACAGTAAAGCTAAAGGAGTTCATCATCACCAAGCCATTATTACATGAAATGTTAAAGGGACTTATTTAAGAAAAAGAAGATCAAAACTATGAACTTATAAAATGGCAACAAATTCACAAGTATCAATAACTGAATCTAAAAAATAAACTAAGCAAACAGTAAGAACCAGAACAGAATCATAGGTATGGAGATCATTTGGAGGGTTATCATTTCGGAGGAGGAGGAGGAGAAGAAGAATGGGAGAAAAGGTTCAGGGATTAAGAAGCATAAATTGGTCAGTACAGAATAGACAGGGGGATGTTCAGAACAAGTATAGAAAATGGAGTAGCCAAAGAACTTGTATGCATGACCAATGGACATGAACTAATGGGGGGCATTGCTGGAGGGAATAAGGTACCAGGTGGAAGGGGACAAAGAGGGAAAAATTGAGACAACTGTAATTGCATAATCAATAAAGTATATTTTAAAAAAGAAGAGAGTTATAAAGAGAAAATTGTGGAAAAGCCCACCAAACCTCAATCAAGCAGGAACCAAATACCTATTTTGTTTAATAAGATACAACACTTCTGACATGAAATCCTAAGGTATCTTTACTTAGAGTTAAGGAAAAAAGAAAGTGTATAGAGTATTTTATTTTTATCCTTATCCAAGGGCATGCCCATTGACTTTAGAGAGAGGAAAAGGGAAGGTTAGAGAGAGGGAGAGAAACATTGATGCAAGGGAGAAACATTGATCGGTTGCCTCCTGCATGCACCCTGACTGGGGACTGAACCGACAACCTGGGCTTGTGTCCTGACTGGGAATTGAACCCATGACCTTTTGGCTTACAGGACAATGCTCCAACCAACAGAGCCACACTGGCCAAGGCTATTCTACAATTTTTATACAATAAATAGAGCCTGTGCTAGTTTATTCCAGATACCAAACTTTGATGCCATCTTCGAAGATTTTCCCACAGGGTTGGATTGAGGAGATGGTCACTGAGTTTTCTTTTTGCTTTCTCTTGTCAGTAGAGACCAGGTTGAGTTTATACAGAGTGGAGGGAGTGGCAGTAGTTGTCTGCCATCGTTAGGTAGTGGGAAAGATGGCAGAGGGACCCTGGATTTGGACTTTCCTCAGTGTGACTCAGGGATTAGGCAACTGTACCCTAATCCAGGTTTCTTTATCCTTCTCTCTGACAATGACCCATGTTTCCAAATCCCTAGTCAACAATATGGCTTCTGGGAAATCTAAAGCACTGCTTCCCTTTGCAAGGCACGGCAGGCATAGCAAATGACGATATTTATATAGCATGCTATGAGAAACAAACAGACCACTTGCAGGTCCAGATGACTGGCATGGGGACTTCCTAGTAATGTTGGCACACAGGTTAGGAAGCTCTGAGCTAAAACAGTTGAGACCAAATTCTCCATCTATCCACTCAAGGCCCCCTCAAGCTGTCCCAAGTTGTTGTTCTTCCATTATTTCCTGTCCATTGCCCTCTATGGAACCAAGTCTTATTCACTCTAGTACACTAATTTTCAAATTGTGATTCCAAAAATGCTCTAGAGAGAGTTCCAGCCAAGATGGAGGCATAGGCAGAAACCCTTCATTTCCTTGCACAACTAAAAGAAGGATAACAACCAATCTAAAGTCAATAAACAAGCAGAAGTGCCAGAAAATCAAACTGCATGGAACCCTGAGAATCAAGGAATTAAAGGAAAATCAACCAGAACAATCAAACCAGTGCACCAAGACAAAGAAATATGGCCCAAATGAAAGAACAGAGCAAAACTTCAGAAAGAGAGCTAAGCTATGAGATACCCAACCTATCTGATGGAGAATTTAAAGCCCTGGTAATCAAAATGCTCACAGAACTGATTGAACTTAGTCAAAAAATAAAAAAAAACAAATGAAAGATACCCAAAATGAAATAAAACAAAATATTCAGGGAACCAACAGTGACAGGAAGGAAACCAGGACTCAAAGCAATGATTTGAAACAAAAGGGAAAAATAAACATCCAACCAGAACAGAATGAAGAAGTAAGAATGCAAAGAAGTGAAAAGATGCTTACAAACCTCTGGGACAACCTGAAATGTTCCAATATCCAAATTATAGGAGTGCCAGGAGAAGAACAACAGCAAGAAATTGAAAACTTATTTGAACAAATAATGAAGGACCATTTCCCTAATCTGGTGAAGGAAATAGACTTCTAGGGAGTCCAGGAAACCCAGAGAGTCCCAAAGAAGTTGGACCCAAAGAGGAACACACCAACGCACATCACAATTAAGTTACCCAAGATTAAAGATAAGGAGAGAATCTAAAAAGCAGCAAGAGAAAAGGAGACAGTTACCTTCAAAGGAGTTGCCATAAGGCTATCGGCTGATTTCTCAAAAGAAACCTTGCAGGCAAGGGGCTAGAAAGAAGTATTTGAAGTCATGAAAGGCAAGGACCTAAACCCAAGATTACTCTATCCAGCAAAGCTTTCATTTAGATTGGGAAGGGCAGATAAAGTGCTTCCCAGATAAGGTCAAGTTAAAGGAATTTGTTATCACCAAGCCCTTATTAAATGAAATGTTAAAGGGAGTTATCTAAGAAAAAGAAGATAAAAAATATGAACAGAGCCCTGGCTGGTGTAGCTCAGTAGATTGAGCATGGGCTGGGAACCAAAGTGTCCCAGGTTCGATTCCCAGCCAGGGTACATTCCTGGGTTGCAGGCCATAACCCCCAGCAACCACACATTGATGTTTCTCTCTCTCTCTCCCTCCCTTCCTTCTCTCTCTAAAAATAAATAAATAAAATCTTTAAAAAAATATGAACAGTAAAATGACAATAAACTCACAGCTATCAACAAATGAATCGAAAAGAAAAGAAAAACAAAACTAAGCAAACTAGAACAGGAACAGAATCAGAGAAATGGACATCACATGGAGGGATATCAGTGGGGAGGGGGAAGAGAGGAATAGTTGGGGAAAGGTACAGGGAAGAAGCATAATCAGCAGGCATAAAATAGATGGGGAGAGATTAAAAATGGTATAGGAAATAGAGGACTCAAAGAACTTATATGTACAACCCATGGACGTGAACTAAGGCAAGGGGAATGCTGGAGGGTTGAGGGGGCAGGGTGGAGGGGGGATACAGGGGGAAAATTGGGAAAACAGTAACAGCATAATCAATAAAAATACTTAAAAGAAAAAAAATAATAAATATTTACTGGAAACACACACACAAATGCTCTAGAGTTTGATGGAAGTGAGACTGAAGCCAGAAAAGTTTAGAAAAAAAAACACCAATGCAGCTCTGGGACACAATAGTCTCTTCTTCCTGTGACCTTTTCATCTTTTGTTTGTTATGAATCCCATTGAGCTTTATATTTAACATTTTATAAGTTATATATCTTATTTTGGTTTCCAGTGAGATTGGAAGTTTTTGGAAGGTACAGCACCTAGCTCATTTCTAGCACTTAATAAACATTAATTGGGTGAATGAATTTAATGCATGAATGAAAAAGAATTAACATTTTTTATTACTATTTGCCAGGCACAATGCTAAGCAGTTTGTATGCATGATCTCATTCAATCCTCACAACAAACCTATGAAGTAGGTATTGTTGGTATACTCATTTCACAATTGAGGAAAAGTGAAGTTCAGAAGATGGTAGGAAATTATACAAGGTCACACAGCCAGTAAATGACTGGATGGCATTTAAAATACGACTAATCTGAAAGGTAGCATGATTCAGAGAGGGAAAGTGTTCAGGACTTTGAAGACATACAGTTCTGAAATACCAGATGTTCTCTGACAGAGGTGTCAGGTGAAGTATTAAAAAGGCAGGGAAAACTCAGTGAACTGAGTTTTATTGAAGGAAAAAGGAAATGGAAACTATCATAAAATTAGATTCATTGGTTTACTCTCTCCTGGTACCCTCACCCCATCAGAGTCCTTTGCCAAACACATAGAAAGTATTCTGATCTTGCCCTGGCTGGTGTAGCTCAGTGGATTGAGCACAGGCTGTGAATCAAAGCATCACAGGTTCGATTCCCAGTCAGGGCACATGCCTGGGTTGCAGGCCACGTCCCCAGTGGGGGCCACGTGAGAGGCAACCACACATTGATATTTCTCTCTCTCTCTTTCTCCCTCCCTTCCCCTCTCTAAAAAATAAATAAATAAAATCTTTTTAAAAAAAGAAAGTATTTTGCTCTCCATTAAGTGAGAACAGTATCCCACATTCTTTCACAAAGCCTTAATAAAGCAACTACAGCTGACCCTTGAACAATGTGAGGGTTAAGGGTGCTGAGGCCCATGCAGTTGAAAAATCATGTATAATTTTTGACTCCTCCAAAACTTAACTACTAATATAGCCTACTGTTGACCAAAGCCTTAACACATATTTTGTATGTTATATATATTATATAGAATATCCTTATAGTAAAGTAAGCAAAAGAAAAGAAAATGTTTTTTTTTCTCTTTTTTTTTCTCTTTTTTTTTTATTTCAATCATTGTTCAAGTACAGTTTTCTGCCCCCTACTCCCGTTCCAGCCCCTCCACCCAGAAAAGAAAATGTTAAGAAAATCATAAGGAAAAGACATTTAGTTACAGTATTTATTTAAAAATACCTGTGTCTAAGTGAACCCATGCAATTCAAACTTGTGTTGTTCAAGAGTAAACTGTGTTTATTTGGGAGGTTTCTATGACTCCCATATATTTAAAAATGTACCTGTGAACCAGCTATTTATGTAGAAGCTAGCGCAGTGCCTGGCACATGCAAAATAGGCAAAATAAATGAATAGGTACTTAACACCCGGCACTTACTGCTGTTGTTAACAATAAAAAATATTTTTAGTGCCTAATATGTGCAATATTTTGGACAATTTCATAGTTCCTGAGTCACATAATAATCACAACCATCTTTGAATTAGATGATTTTACTTCATTTTAACATGTGAAGAAACTAAATCTCAGAGTGTTTAAGATTTCCTTAAAAGCCACACAATCTGATACCAAAACCCATGCTCTTAATAATACCTAATACCAATAAATAACATATACATTGATACAAATAAGTGGACCAAAACCAAAAACCAGTTCTTACCAATACCCTGGAGATAATGCCTATGGTTTGAATTCAGCTGAAAGATGAAATTCATTCAAAGATATTGCTGTCTCCCTATAGCAGCTTGATTAGATTTTACAGATGATAGCATTTTGGAGAACAGATATTCTACCTTTCCAGAAGCTAAAGTCCGCTTGAAGTTGGCCCCAGGCTTATTTTACCACAGGCCCTGGGACTCTGTTCTATCCCCTTTATCAAGAACTTTCTCTATTTTTTAAAATTTTATTGAATTTACTGGGGTGATATTGGTTAATAAAATAATATGGGTTTCAAGTGTACAATTCTATAATATGGCATTTGTATATTGTATTTTGTGTTCATCACCCAAAGTCAAGAACCTTCTTGCTTGGTTGCACCCAGTGAAGAACAGCCAGTGAACCAAGAAGGAGTCTTTGGGGGAAAAGAGATAAACAAAGTTGTTCATTTATTAATAGAGTGCTTTGGCAGAGACTGCTTGTTGACTCCCTACAATCTCTATCCTCACATTTTCCTACAGTGACAGGACCTTTAACTGCACATGATAATCCAGGTAAATATCGCCTTTTCCAACATATGTTGCAGCTAGATGTGGCCAAGTGACACGGTTCTTAGCCAACAGGACTCAAGCAGAAGTGACCCATGCAGCTTCTGAGTTGTACCCTTAAAAGAAAGAAGCATGTCTTGCACTGCCCGAGCTCTTTCTTCATATGAGTTAGAATGTTAATAGAGTGGGGAGTAACAAGATAAAAGGAGCCCGTGCACTTAACATCTTTAAACCTCCATACCAGCCCTGGACCACCTACTTGAACTCTTAAATGAGTGAAAAATAAACCTCTCTCTTCTTTCAACCACAATAGTTTAGGGTCTCTTGTTAGAGCAGTTGAGCTTGTAACTAACTAATAGGAATACTAATGGGAAGATTGTTCTAGAAGGTTGGCTACTTTGGATGTTTTGTTCTAAATATTTAGAGATAGAAAGACCTTTATATGTCATCTAATCCAAGGTCCTGCTCTTTCAGATGAAACCAAAAGATGAGTCAAAGACTGCCCATTTAATTGGGGTTACCATCTGTTACCATCTACACAGGCAATACTCTTTATGTAGTTGGCCTTATTAGAGGTCAGCAATAAATGCCCATTCTAAAAATTACAAACTCAACTTGTCCTTGTTTACAGATAGGCAAGTTTCTAAAAGCAGGTCTGCTGCAGCCCCTTGAAGGCCGGTATACTGGTGGACTGGTGGATGATGTTTTCAGAAAGCAACCATATCATGAAGTGATCAGTTGAACTGCAAAATAGTGACACAAAATTTGTTTAAACATAATAAGAGTTTTGTTACATTTTTCTGAGAATCAGTATAAATGTACAATCAAATATTTAGCACTGACTTTGTAAAAGTGGAGATGAACAGAACTTGGCTAAAGGAAACATTGACTTGGCAAGGTTGGCAGTTGTGTGATTGCCATTTAGAGTTTGACATTCAAGAGATATTATAGACATGTGCATTCATGCATCTGTTACATAAAACATGCTTTGAATCAACTTTTTTTCCTGTAACAGAGCATCAACCCAAACAAACATTTGGTCTAGGATACCAAAAGGTCAGGTAAGCAGAGGAGTAAGGTTTACCTTCAGAAAGCAGTGGTGAGTGTCAAAGATAAAATATGAAGACAGAGAAAGAATATTTGAAAGAAAGATCTGTTAAGACAAATACTGTGTGATCTCACCTTTAACTGGAACCTAATCAACAAAACAAACAAGCAAGCAAAATATAACCAGGGACATTGAAATTAAGAACAAACTGACAGTAACCAGAGGGGAGGTAGGAGGGGATGATGGGGGGAGAGGGTGAAAGGTTTACAGGAACAACTATAAAGAACACATGGACAAAAACAAGGGGGTGGAAACAGGGGAGGGAGGTGGGGAGGGCTGGGGTGGTGGGGAAAGATGGGGGGAAAAGGCAGAAAACTGTACTTGAACAGTAATAACATTCAAAAGTATTTTAAAAAATCTAAAAACAAGAAAGGTCTGTTGACAAAATGAAGTTACAGATATGCATTTCTCCATAACTGTGCCAGCTCCTCATCTTGACATTTTGTGGTGTCCCTTAAGAATTACTAAGTACTGTTAGAACCAGCTTTTAAATAATTGCTGGAGGCAAGATGTAGTAATGGCTCAGATCATAGCCTTTGGATATGGATAGACCTGGGTTCAATTACCAGTCCTGCCACTTACTAGGTACTTTTTCTTCACTTCAAGCTTTGATTTCCATATCTGTGAGATATGATAATATCCCATACCTCAGTTGGTAATTGCAAGGATTAAAAGTTCAATAGAAATGTCCAAAGCACTTAGCAGAGTGGCTGGAATATAATAAATGCTCAGTTAACATGTTCTGCCATTATCATGGTGTTTATATGTGGTTACAACACTGGAATCTATTTGAGCAGGAGTAGGAATCATCAGACAAAGGCTCCTACTAGTAAGGGCAGGAGTTCTTGTCTTTTATGGTATAACAGATTTGTAATGTGAGGAAAATTCATATGCCTGGGTTTCACTGCCAGAGATTCTGATTCAGTAGTCTCAGGTGAAACATTTTTAACAAGCTTTCCATATGATTCTGATAGATATGCTCCAAGGACTGTACTTTGAGAAAGACTGGCATAGGCCTGGAAAAAAACAAAACAAACAAACAAAAAAACCTGTTAGATGATTTCAACAATCAAGCAATTCTTGGCTTAACACTGTGACACTGACAAAATCATATTTCACCCTCTTCCTTGGAAATGGGGGTGATAGGTTCCTAGCTTTGAGATGTCTCCATTAACCCAAATATGTTTCAGAGTTAAAGAATAAAAACTTGCTATTTTCTTTGACTGGTTTTACTTGCTACTTTTTTAAAAAAATTATTTTAATCATTGTTCAACTACAGTTTTCTCCCTTTTACTCCCAATCCAGCCCACCCTCCCAACCCTCCCCACTTCCCTCCCATTACCACCCTCCCCCTAGTTTTTGTCCATGTGTCCTTTACATTTTTTCCCATAAATCCTTTCCATTGTCCCCTGAAATTCCCTCTTCTTTCCCCTGTGGTCACTATCAGCCTGTTCTCTATTTCAGTGTCTTTGGTTATATTTTGCTTGTTTCTTTGTTTTGTTGTTTAGGTTCCTGTTAAAGGTGAGATCATATGGTATTTGTCTTTCACTGCCTAGCTTGTTTCGCTAGCATAAAGCTTTCCAGCTCCATCCAAGCTGTTGCAAAGGGTAGGAGCTCCTCCTTTCTTTCTGCTGCATAGAATTCCATTGTGTAAATGTACCATAGTTTTTTGATCCATTCATTTACTGATGGGCATCTAGGTTGCTTCCAGCATCTAGCTACTGTAAATTGTGCTGCTATGAACATTGGGATGCATAGGTTTTTTGGATTGGTGTTTTAGTATTCTTAGGATAGAGTCCCAGCAGTGGAATTGCAGGGTCAAAAGGCAGATCCATTTTTAGTTTTCTGAGAAGTTCCATACTGCTTTCCATAGTGGTTGCACCAGTCTGCAGTCCCACCAACAGTGCACTAGGGTCCCCTTTTCTCCACAACCTCTCCAACACTTGTTGTTTGTTGCTTTGTTTATGATGGCCATTCTGACTGGTGTGAAGTGGTATCTCATTGTGGTTTTAATTTGCATCTCTCTGATAGCTAGCGATATTGAACATCGTTTCATGTGTCTTTGGATTTTCTGTATGTCCTCCTTGAAGAAGTGTCTGCTCAAGTCCTTTGCCCATTTTTTAATTGGATTCCTTGTCTTCTTAGAGTGTAGTTGTGTAAGTTCTTTATATATTTTGGAGATTAAAACCTTGTCTGAGGTATCATTGGCAAATATGTTTTCCCATACAGTTGGTTCTCTTTTTAAAGGCTCTCTCTCTCATTCCCCTCTCTCAGGAGACATAACTAATTGCTGACCATATAAAAGAGAGGCTGTTATAGTTATGGTTAATTAAAGTGTAAAGTAAGGAGCACCCCACTTAATAGTCTAATTCGCATCAAAATTAGAACTGTGGAGTGGCTGGTAATGGGATGAAGGATGATGCATCTTCCTTCTCTGAGTGGCACATACAGCCCCTGCAGTTCAAAATCCCAAGCTCCCTTGATGCCTGTCTGAACACTTCAATTAGGATATTTGCTCCTTTTATTCTGAGGTCAGATATTAGGACAAGACACAAATCCTGCCTCTTTGCACAAGCCCCAACAAAATGATCCACCTGTTTTTAAACACACAAACACACACCCCCTTTCCCCTTTATTTGGTTAAGGTAGTGAGAATAAGATTGAAGTTGCTACAGAAGGACCGATAAAGCTTTGAGATTGATGAGGTTTACTTCAATGCCATCCCACCTTACCTCCATGATGAATAAAAGGTGAGACAGCAAGCTTCCTGTGGCAGCCTAACTGAAAAATCTCTTATATTAGAGAAGAGATTCTAGGGTGGAAGGGCTTTTTTATTTTTATTAGAAGTGAAACATCTGTTTATTTGCATTAAAATATATTATTCATGAAGTATCCTCTTGAGTTTATGTGATCATAAGCTTCTAGCATGCCACAGCTTTGCATCAAACACCATATTCTTTTTACTTTTGTTGAGTGGAGTGAGGAGACAGGAGACCTCGATTTGCATAAGGAGGCATTCTCTACATTTTGAAATGCATCTACAGAATAAGAACTGTATCTTCACTGAGAATTCCCAACCCCAAATCACTTCCCTTAGTTTGGTCTTTAGTAACAAGTCACTAGCTACACCTTACCTTCTCTAGCAAGCCCATTAAAGGCACATGGACAAAGCCAAAGGGGAGTAGGTCGAGGGTGGGAGGTGGGGATGGCTGGGTGGATGGGAGTGGTTGGGTGAAAATGGAGACAATTTTACTTGGACAACAACAACAACAACAACAATAATAATAATAATAAAGAAAAAATAGAAAAATCAAACGTAAAATTTTAAAATTGATTGAATATAATTGGCTGTCAGATAATTTTACTGTAATGTCCTTAAATCTTGTAATTTTCCATGGACCAATGATAGCTTTATCAATAATTGATACCTACTCAGCCATCTTAAAAAAAAGAAATATTTCATTCCTGTTACCAAATATGTCTACTTTACTTCTTGTGGGCCCATGTTAGGATTTTACTTCCCCTCCCCCAACTTTTAAAGTTAGGCATAGCTATGTAACTTACTTTGGTTAATTAAATGTGAGCAGAAGTGAAAAAAAAAGAAGCTGCACAGAATCCCAATGGCTTTACTTTTTCCTGAATTTGGGTTAAATTAATTGAATAGAGTACTATTGGCCTTTTTCCATTCTGTGGCAAAGAGGTCACTGGTTCAGAATAGTTTATAAAACACTTTGCCTATTTCATTTTGATATTTCTGAAAGTCTACCACTCCATGACTGCAGAGATCTGACATTTCACACAGGCTTCATTGCATTATCTTCCCAGTGCTTTCCCTATCTGATCTAGCTAGAGACCATAGTACACTGCACAAAGCACAATGCATTGTTTTGCTGATGATAACCACAGGCAGCAAAGCACTGGCCTAGGAATAAGGAGATTTTGGTTCCAGTCTTGGGCCTGCTACCAACATGTTTTGTAACCTTGAGCAAGTCCCTTCCCCATCAGAGAATCAATTTCCTCATCTGTAAAATGAGCAATATCTCTGAGGAAAGTTTACCCCTGCTCTGCCATTCAATGAGTCTTTATATAAAGTCTTAATCAAATGCAAACCAGTCATATCACATCAGCAATCCTGAAGCCAGTCATTCCTAAGTTCTGCTGTGTGTCAACATCAGCCAGAGAAGAAACTAGTTTTGGAAATTTATCCTATATCTGAAAAATGATGTGTGTACAAGGTAATCCATTGCATCCACTGACTGTATTAGCAGAAGACTGGAAACAATGCATGTGTCCATCAAAAAGTGGTCCTGGCTGGTGTGGTTCCATTGATTGGGTGTCATCCCTCAAACTGAGAAGTCACTGATTTAATTCCTGGTCAGGGCACTTGCTTGGGTTTCAGGCTCTGTGCTCCATCCCTGGTCAGGGCGCCTGCAGAAGGCAACCAAATGATGTTCTCTCACACATATATGTCTTTCTCACTCTCTTTCTCCCTCCCTTCTTCCTTCTCTGAAATAAAAAAAAAAATCAAAAAGAGTAACTGATGAAATAAAGGCTGGTACAGCCATATAATGGACTAATATGCAGCTGTGAAAACTACTAATGAAACTCTTTATTACAGATATGGAAATATCTTTTAGTTATGTATATTATTATATTATTTATATATTATATAATAATAAAATATATTTTATATACTATATTATATATTATAATATATAATTATATATTATATATATTTCAGATATGCAGAACAATGTGTGAAGACTGCTAACTTTTGTGGGGGAAGGAACAATATATATCTTCATTTGCCTGTATTTGATAAGGAAACTCTGAAAAGATTAATAAGAAATCAATAGCAGTGGTTACCTAGGTTTGCATGGCAGGTGGGGGTGGGGTAAGGTGGGAACTGGGCACTGGAGAACAGGAATGGGAGAGATTTTCACTCTATACATTTTTATATTTTTAAGCTTTTGTGTTGTATAAACATATCATCTATTCAAAACTGCATAATAAAATAGAATAGCAGAATCCCCTTAAGAGCTAGTTAAAAACACTGACCTTAATGAGAGAGAACTCCAGGGGTCAACAATCTACATTTTTAGCTACTTCCTCTAGTAGATCCTAATGTAAGTGGTGAGAAAAATATACTTAGAAAAACACTTACCTAAACACTTTGCAAAACAGGAAGAATGGCAAATTGCCTGTGGTGTAAGATAGGGCCTTCTCTTTAGCAATGTCTCTACCAAGCAGCCCCATATCAGTCTGAAATTATAAGGCTTCCAAATCCATCTGTTACCTTCCTACCTTCTTGAATCTTCCAGTGATGTGACCAAGTCTTCTTTAGGAAGTCTTGATATTTCTTGATGGTGGAAAATATTAAGCCTCTAGCACCTAGGTTTGTATGGCTTTTTTCTTTCATAGTATCAGGCTAGCAGGACCTGATCATTTGGAGGAGTAAGGGTTTTGGGGAAAGAGAAAAAAAACATCCAAAAAATAATTTCAAGAGTCATTTCACTTGCCTTACACTTCTGTTGCCAGCTGGTCTGAACAGTGTTGCCCTTTGCAGAGCCAGCCACAGGAGCTGCAGTTGCAGGAGTGCAACTACTGCTTCCTACTAAGGTGAACTACTTATGCATTTTGAGTCAGGGTATGAACAATATTAAGGTTTTGCCTGGCACTGTTTTACACTTACTCCTTTCCTGAGCCAATTTGATGCCCTTTTAAAAGTAATATTCAGTGGATTGAGTGCTGACCTGCGAACCAAAAGGTTGCCAGTTGGATTCCCAGCCACGGCACATGCCTGGGTTGCGGGCAGGGTCCCCAGTGGCAAACAGACTTTGATGTTTCTCTCCCTCTCTTTCTCCCTACCTTCCCCTCTCTAAAAATAAATGAAATCTTTTTTTAAAAATTAGAAGTAATAGGGTGGCTTTCGGACCCTGGTGCACAAGGCAGTGGCTGACAGACCCGGGTGCGCAGGCGGCAACTGGCAGACCCATTGAGGCACGCAGGGTGGCTGGCTGACCCAGCAGTCCCACATTTGCGTGCAGACAAACCAGGCAAAGCTGAGGAGCGAGACAGACCGTGCAGCCTCAAAACACTGATTGAAAACACCTGTGGGGATTGAGGTACAGGCAGATTCCCAGCCTCACAGGAGAGTTCATTGGAGAGACCCACAGGGTCCTAGAATGTACACAAGCCCACCCACCTGGGAATCAGCACCAGATGGACCCAATTTGCCTGTGGGAAGCGATGGAAGGGCCTGAAATCCGAGAGAGAGTGGAGCAAGCACCATCGTTCCCTCTCAGACCCCTCCCTCACAGACAGCATCACAACCCAGCAACTGGGTTGACCCACCCTGGTGAACACCTAAGGCTCCACCCCTCATTACATAACAGGCATGACAAGACAAAAGCAAGCAAACAAAAAATGGTCCAAATGAAAGAACAGATCAAAGCCCCAGAGCAAATACAACTAAGCGACCAAGAGATAGCCAACCTATCAGATGCACAGTTCAAAGCACTGGTGATCAGGATGCTCACAGAATTCATTGAATTTGCTTGCAAATTAGATGAAAAAATGAAAGCTATGCTAAGTGAAATGAAGGAAAACGAACAGGGAACCAATAGTGATGGGAAGGAAACTGGGACTCAAATCAATGGAGTGGACCAGAAGGAAGAAAGAAACAAACAGAAAAGAATGAAGAAATAAGAATTCCCCCCCCAAATGAGAAGAGGCTTAGGAACCTCCAGGACATCTTTAAATGTTCCAACATGCAAATTATAGGGGTACCAGAAGGGGAAGAGGAAGAGCAACAAGTGGAAAAGTTATTTCAACAAATAATAAAGGAGAACTTACCCAATCTTGCAAAGGAAATAGACTGCCAGGAAGTCCAGGAAGCTCAGAGAGTCCCAAAGAAGTTGGACCCAAGGAATAACACACCAAGGCACATCATAGTTACATTAGCCAAGGTAAAAATGAAGGAGAGAATCCTAGAAGCAGCAAGAGAGAAGGAGACAGTAACCTACAAAGGAGTTGCCATCAGACTGTCAGCTGATTTCTCAAAAGAGACCTTGCAGGCAAGAAAGGGCTGGAAAGAAGTATTCCAAGTCATGAAAGGCAAGGGCCTACATCCAAGATTTCTCTATCCAGCAAAGCTTTCATTTAGAATGGAAGGGCAGATAAAGCGCTTCTCCAATAAGGTCACATTAAAGGAGTACATCATCACCAAGCCCTTATTATATGAAATGTTAAAGGGACTTATCTAAGAAAAAGATTAAAAAAACATGTATAGTAAAATGACAGCAAACTCACAATTATTAACAACCACACCTAAAACAAAACCAAAAACAAACTAAGCAAACAACTAGAACAGGAACAGAACTACAGAAAGGGAGATCACTTGGAGGGTTAGCAACAGGGGAGTGGGGGGAGGAGAGAGGGGGAAAAGGTCCAGAGAATAAGTAGCATAGATGGTAGGTAGAAAATAGACAGGGGGAGGGTAGGAATAGTATGGGAACTGTAGAAGCTAAAGAACTTATGGCATATGGGCATGAACTAAAGAAGGGGAATATGAGTGGGAGGGGCTGTGCAGGGTAGAGGGGAATGAAGGGGGAAATGGGACAACTGTAATAGCATAATCAATAAAATAAAATAGAATAAAAAATTAGAAGTAATATTAAGTGATATTTATTGCTTATGTGTTAAGCATTTACCATGTGATCTTATTTTTTCAACCCTGCAAAGTAAGTACTGCAGTGTTTTTATCTCCATTTCGCAGATACAGAAAATGAAGCTTAAGTAGGTTAAGAGATTAGCTGCAGACCACATAGTTAATAAGCAGCACACTTGGAATTTAAATTCTGGCAGTCTGATGCTAGAGTCTGTCATAACCACCTCACTACACTGCCTCTCTTTGGTGGTGGGAGAAGGTTATTCCTACTGAAAGACAAGGTCCAGTAACCCAATGGAAACTTTTTGCAATTTTGTTCCAAGAGCTCAGGGAATCTCCAGAGGCCCTGTCTTTGACTCGCAGTCCTTATCTGTCTGGTTGATTGCTCTGGTCAGCTGTACATGGTTTTCTCTGGAAGAGCCCAGATTCTCTCCCATTGGGATTGGCACTTCAGTGAAGGACTGTCTGCCCGAATTTAACTTTCAGCTTCTTTCTTGATTACTGGCTTTCAGATCACCTTTGGCTTCAATCTCTGAAGCCTCCAAACAAGTCTAACCGCAAGTTTAATCCAGATTCCCAGCCCAGGCCCCCAGTGACTGCCCTGCAATGACATCATCCTCAAAGGCTAAATATCCCCACCTTACTTTTTATTTTAGTCTATGGAGAAATACATGAGACTTTATTCAGTTTTTTCCTGAAGTTGGTTTTAATCTCAGTATATATAATCTCTTGTGAGAATAGCAGAATTGTGAAAACCATGGACTATTGCCAGACTACTTGACCCCACATATTAGTCATGTAACCTTGGACAAGTTATTTAATCTGTCTCTGTCAAAGTCTCCTCTGTCAGATCAAGATGACAATGTTAGCGGTATCTACTTCATAGGATGGTTATGAGGATTAAATGAGCCAATACATGTAACCTATTAGGAATAGTGTCTGGCTCATAGTAAGTGTGAATATGTGTTAATTATTGCTATTGTTGCAGCTTATGTGTTTGATACTTTTTGTGGGTACACTAGGTTTTCCTTTTCTTCCTACTAACATTACCTCTTCAGACTTTGAGGAGTACCGATCTCAATTTTCTTATTTCAGGATTTAGATACCAAGTCAATTAGACAATGGTTAACATATATCACTTAGGTTCCAGATTCTGTGCTTAACAGTTTACATACAAATCTCATTTACTCCTCAAAATCAAATTCTTAATAGTCGTTTTAAATTGAGGAAACTGAGAGCCAGAGAAATGATGTAATCATAGACTGTATATGTCAATGGACAATGGCCAGACCATATGTAAAAACAGAACTGACTACACCCTGCAGTTAATACCCAGGAAACCAACCCTTTATTACAATCACCAGACCAGAAGGGTGGCCTGCTATAAGTCAGACTTGTAGAGGCTTAGACTGCTATCTCTAATAATCCAAGAAGCCAAATAATACTCCTTGTAACAATGAGTCCAAAATGCCCCAGAGCTGATTAATAAGTGATAGCTTCCCTAATTTTCTCCTTGCTTCCAACTTGGGATTAATCAGAGGGTCAATATGCACCTCTCACAGAATGTATAAGATATGCTGCTTCTAGTTAGTCTGTGTCAGAGAGGAATTTTCCTCTACTCTTCTAGGTTCTTCTTGATGGTCTAAGAATTACATCGACATACCACAGATTAACAGGAAAAAATACAATTAAATTTAATATGCATGGCTGTTCTATATGAAAACATGAGCCCAAGGAAAAATCAGGCAATTGAGCCTTATATGCATTCTTGAACTAAGGAGAAAAGGGTAGTAGTGGTTTGGAACTTCAAAAGGGAGGAAGGCAATTCAATGATGATGGAAAAGCAAATGTTTCCTGGGCCATGCCGAGAAAATGGGACACAGAGTAGACTTTGATATCTAGGCCCTGCCTAGTCTGTCCTACCACACTTAACCCATATTCTTTGTAGATATCTATGGTGATAGCTCTATTCTGAGGATAGACCTTTTATCTAAAATCTTTTAGTCAGTTAAGAGGCAAGTAACAAGAATAACTTCCCAAGTCTTCTGTTTCTTAAAAAAATATCTAGTCTAAATTAATGCTTATGACAAAGATAAATTTTAAGGTGGCCAATTTTGCTCCCATACACCTGCCTACAGCTTTCCCATTGTAACAGCCATCTATTAGGGCATACCTGAAGACTTTTCTGTTTTCACTATAAAGCTTTTCCACTCCTCTGTCTGCCTTTGTATATCTACCTAGTCCTAGTGACAGTGACTGACTCTCTTGCTACAGCAAGCTAGGAATGAAATAGTCTTTGTTTCTTCTCATTTGATTGGTCTATGTTTATTTCCACAGTGGCATCCTAAGGGTCACAAAGCTATTAAGTGGCAGAGGTAGGATTCAAACCCTGGTCTAGAAGACTCCAGAGTCCCAAGTCTTTAACGAATATGATATACCATCTCCCCATACATATTTTCAGGATGTTTTTCAGTTATACATTTTGATGGCATCTCCTCACCATTCCCACTGAAAAGAAGTCATCAGTTTAACATTCCCATATGCAGCAGCCCCTGTCTCCAAAATAACTGGAAATTCCCCGTCTTTACCTTCTCTGATTGCACAAATGCAAGTGCAAACTACATATCATAATTTCAGGGCTGCCAGCATCCAAGGTAAGAATATAGGTATGTGTTTTCTTCAAGGCTGACACTTTGAGTAGACAGTATAATCAAAATAAAAATATAATATTTGTTGAGTATTTACTATGTGCCAAGCACAATGCTAAACACTTTATATGCACTAATTATCATATTTAATCTTCAGAACAACTGTAGGGAAAAATAATTCTATTATTCCTAGGTACAGATGATAAATCAGAAGAAGAGAGAGCTCCAGAAATAGTGGTATGACTTCGGGGATGGAGAAAACTTCTTTGCTCCCCAGAACACTTCTGGGTAGCTCTCTTCCTGCCTGATCCCCATTTTTATTTTGTATTTATTTTTAAAGATTTTATTTATTTATTTTTAGAGAGGGAAAGGGAGGTTAAAAGAGAGGGAGAGAAACATCAATGTGTGGTTACCACTCATGTGCCCCTTGTTGGGGACCTGGCCTGCAACCCAGGCATGTGCCCTGACTGGGAATCGAACTGGTGAGCCTTTGGTTCACAGTCCAGTGCTCAGTCCTCTGAGCCACACCATACAGGGCATGAATCCCCATTTTTCAAGAAGCGCTGGTTTTATCAAAATACAAATCCCTCTAAAGAGGTAAAACATTGTCTTTCCAGCTCTTCAGTTGGAAGTTTAATTTTCTTTTTATTTCTTGATTTGAGAGAGAGAGATATTTGTTTTTCCACTTATTTATGCATTTATTGGTTGATTCTTGTATGTGCCTGACCAGGGATCAAACCTGCAGTCTCAGTGTATTGGAGCCATGCCCTAACCAACTGAGAGCTGCTCAGCCAGGTGGAACTTCATTTCTTAAGCCTGGTTTTGACAGGTAGAAAAGTACAGAAAGCAAGCACACACTCAGTGAGGGAGTAGAGTTTGGGGCACTTAACTGAGGGATATAATTCAGTTAAAAGTCAGAGAGCTGGCCCTGGGTTCTGTTTCATTTCTAGTATCCTTCCTAAGAACAGTGTCTGAGGCCTTCTCATTTCTATTTTACAAGCTTTTCTTTTAAGCTCTGGACAAGGCCATTCCTTCCCCTTATCATGAAAATCAGGTTATGAAACCTTTCCCTTAAAACTCCTTTAAATTATTACTTACCCCAAGTGGCATTCTTTGTTAAGGTTAGATCTGTTTTCCAGAGCAAAACATTGCCAAAGCTTTTAGTTCAGCCTGACTATTCAGTTCTTATTACCCAAGGCACACTGCAAGTTCCAATCTGTGTATTAATGGACCTTCACAAAGCCCACAAGGTGACTGGGTGGAACTGGTTTCAATATAATTTGGTTGTCTTTTATAGTCAGAGTGTAAATCATCACCCTATTTTCATACTTCAGTCTATTCCATCTCCATTCCTCTTTTTACGAAGTCTCCAAATTGGTGATTTGGAGAAATCAGCTACCACCTACACAAAGCAATAGAAAAGAAAAAGAAAAACTAATTAATCAATATTCTGTACCCACTGTTAGCTAAGCCTTTTACCTGTGGTCCAGAAATCATTCCTAAATTGGTGTTTTTATAATAGCTGGCCTCCTGTGTTTCTGCCTAAACCAGGTGAGGGAAGGAGAAAGGAGGCTGGAGAGAAAAGAGAAGACATGTCCAAAAAATTCTCCCTATTATGTCACATCCTACACCATCTGTATCACAAACCCCAACCCTCAACTGAAAATGGAATTAGACCATTGAAGGTGGCTCTGGACTGGAAGGGAACAGTAACTTTTCCAGTTCAGCCTGAGACTTAGTGATATTCTTATAGACCACACACCTTCTTTTACATGTGCTTAAATATCTAATTTCAAGCACATGCTTTCTCATAGTGACCCCATTCTCACAAATACACACCCAGAAATACACAGTTTTATGGCTTTGTGTACCATAAAAAGGTGACTAGGCCTAGGAAATGTATTTAAGTTTGCTTTCCCATGCTCCTGCTCTTTTTTTCCTGCCAGTACTGCCTTCCCTTCAGCTGTGTGTGTGTGTGTGTGTGTGTGTGTTTGTGTGTGTGTGTGTGTGTGTCTGGTGGGGAGGGGGTGCTCAGTGGAGGTAAGGGAGGAGAAAGGGAGAGAAAGAGGAAGGCACCAGTCACAAATTTACGATCAGCTCTAGGAGTGGTCTAAACCAGGAGTCTATAGATGTTAAGGAAGTAAATATTTTAGGCTTTGCCAGCCATACAGTCTCTGTTGCAGCTACACAACTGCCATTTTAGCGTGAAAACAGACATAGATGATATGTAAATGAATGAGTAAGGATATGTTCCAATAAAGCTTTACTTATAAAAACAAGTATTGAGCTGGATTTGGTCTGTAGGCTGTGATTTGAAGACTCCTGATCCAAAATAATGAGAAGCCTGGAGATCATGACTATATGACCATTATTTGAGTCTATTGAGTTGAGTGCCTTGCAGCTTCACAGGTCATAATTTTGAACACCACTGATTACTACCCAGACATGGAAGGGTTGCCTGACCTCAAGACATACTCTGAGTGTGCTGTTTTAATACAGAAATCCCAAAAGGAGCTGGCTTCCTTTCTATTTCTACTACTTCCTAAAAATATAATGTGTATTTTGTGTGTGGCAAGGGGAAGGAGTTGGGAGGAGGATATGGAGGTTTCCAGTGACTTGAGATTCTGATGAATTGGGTTCCAGTTAACTAAGTTCTCTCTACCTCCAAGTTAGCAGGACAGCAAGCTTGCTCACCAGTCAGGCCTTAGCACTGCCAGGGCGAATGGACTTACCCAACAGTATCCAAGGTTCACATATGGCTTGATCATAACTCTTGCAAGCCTACACTATGCCTGGGTCTCAATGCTTCTCGGAGGACTTCTATAATACGCTGGCAGGGTGTACTTGCTCAGAGAATGTGAATCAACTCAAGACCTGGGAAGACAAATAGGATTTGCTTTCTCTGGAAGTACCAGCTGGTTGGTAAGTAGCTGCTGCCTTTTGAGAGTGATTTTGATATGTGCTGTGGGTATAAGAGGAGAGGAGGAAGTATAAAGGTACCAGCTCTGCTCCAAGCCTGGCAAACTACAAAGGATATCTAAGAAATGCAGCTTTATTTGCTGAGTCTTAACCTGCTAGTGACTGGCTGGCCAATGAGAGACATTCCTTCAAACATCTGAGTAAATCAAGTGACTCAATGGGAAGTTGGTCCAGTCAGGGCCTATTTTTGTGGCTGTTACTTGTGGAACAATCTAGAGCACACACTCTTTCCCAGGGTGTCCTGTAAGGAGGGCTGTGTTGACTTTCCATCACTTATGTTCATTGTGCTAGCACTGAGGGGTGCAAATAGAGATAGGGAAGAGAAGGTCCTAGCCACTAAGGTTTTTTAATCTACTGGAAGAAACTAATATGCAAATTAGTATCTAAACAATAAAGCAGATTGAAACGCATCTTGTAAAAACAGATTAAAGAAAATGATGTGGGAGCACAGAGGAACAAAAAAAAGAACTTTAACTCAGAGGAGATGGGATTGGGAGCTTGCAAATTGAGGTTAGACAAGTTCCATTGGAAGAGTCAGCCTGTGAACCAGGCCTCAAAGGGGATGTTGATTTTAAAGTGCAGAGGGGATGGTGAAGACCTGCTTGCATAAAGGTCTCCTTGCCTGTGGTCCAGTGGTATTCAATGTTATTTATACCCCACCATACCTGAGCAATATGATATGTCCCATCCATTCATCTGTCAAATTTTTTGAGTACCAATGTACAGTGCATCTGGTTGTCAGCCAAAGGCTGCAGTGGTGTGGCCTAGCTTCTTTCCTAGGGGACTATGCTTCTCAGTGGGGTATCTCCACTCCAGCCTTCCATTCTGGCAGCCCACATTCCCACTGAGACCAGAGCCTGCCTGCTTGCTTTCATTTAAATTTTTAATAATTTTATTTATTTCTAATAGGAAATGCATGCACATGGTCCTCTAAATGCAAAAGGGTATAAATACACCCTGTCTTACCCAACCATTATTAACAGTTCCTTATGTATATTGTTCAGGAGAGAATCCATATAAACACAAGCAAATATGGATATGCTCTTATAAAAATGACAGCATATCATACACATTGTTCAAAATCTTGCTTTTTTTACACAACGATGCAGCTTGGAGTATTTTCCATAAGCACATAAAACAACGAGCCATTTTTTGGATGCATACTATTCCTTTGTATGGATTGCCATGAATCATTTAACCAGTGTCCTATCAAAAAGATATTTAAGTTTTCCACAATCTTTTGATACTGAATAATCTTTACACATGTGAGAGTATATTTGTATTATAAATTACTGAAAGTGGAATTGCTTCATCAAATGGTGTGACCACTTGTAACTTTTACATATATATTGCCAATTTGTCCTCCATAAAGATGGTCCAATCTATGTATACAATAGCCCAATGTGTTTCCAAACTTTTTCATATTCTTTAACCTGTTAGATGAAACATGAGATCTCATTGCAATATGAAATTTCATTTCTCTTATTATGAGTGACATTGATCATGTTTTTATATGTCTGAGTCATTTGTACTTTCTGTTTTATGATTTTTATTTATAATTCTTTTTTATTGTCATTCAAGTTCAGTTGTCTACATTTTCTCCCCACCATTACCCCAACCCCAACCATCCCCACCTCTCACTTCTTTTTTTTAAAGATTTTATTCATTTATTTTTAGAGAGGGAAGGGGGGGAGAGAGAGAGAGAGAGAGAGAGAGAGAGAGAGAGAGACATCAATGTGCGGTTGCTAGGGGCTGTGGTCTACAACCCAGGCATGTGCCCTGACTGGGAATCAAACCTGCGATGCTTTGGTTCGCAGCCCACGCTCAATCCACTGAGCTATGCCAGCCAGGGCTCACCTCTCACTTCTGATCCTATCTGCCTTGGTTTTGTCCCTGTGCCCTTTATAGATGTTCCCGAAAACCCGCCCCACCTTTCCCCCTATTATCCTCTCCCACCTCCCCTGTGGTTACTGTCAGTTTGTTCTTAATTTCAATGTCTCTGGTTATATTTTGCTTGCTTGTTTGTTTTGTTGATTAGATTCCACCTATAGGTCAGAGCATATGGTATTTGTGTTTCACTGCCTGGCTTATTTCAGGTAGCATAATGCTCCCTACTTCCATCCATGCTGTCACAGAGGGTAGGAGCTCCTTTCGTTCTGCTGTGTAGTATTCCATTGTGTAAATGTACCATAGTTTTTTGATCCACTTGTTTACTGATGGGCACTTAAGTTGCTTCCTGCACTTGGCTATTGTAAATTGTGCTCAGATATTCCATGCAGCAATATTTTCACTGATATGTCCCCTAGAGCAAGGGACATAAAGGAAAGAATAAACAAACAGGACCTCATCAAATTAAAAAGCTTCTGCATGGCTAAAGAAAACAGCATTAAAGTGAAAAGAGAACCAACTGTATGGGAAAACATATTTGCCAATGATACCTCAGACAAGGGTTTCATCTCCAAAATATATAAAGAACTCACACAACTCCACTCCAGGAAGACAAACAACCAAATTAAAAAGTGGGCAAAGGACTTGAATAGACACTTTTCCAAGGAGGACATACAGAGGGCCTAGAGGCATATGAAAAGATACTTAGTGGCACTAGCCATCAGAAAGATGCAAATTAAAACCACAATGAGATACCACTTTACACTGGTGAGAATGGCCATCATGAACAAATCAAGAAATGACAAGTAGAGAGAATGTGGGGAAAAGGGAACCCTATTGCACTGTTGGTGGGAATGTAGACTGGTACAGCCAGTGTGGAAAACTATGGAATTTCCTCAGAAAACTAAAAATGGAATGGCCTTTTTACCTAGCAATTCCACTGCTGGGATTATACCCTAAGAACCCTGAAACACCAATCCAAAAGAACCCTATGCACCCCAATGTCATAGCAGCACAATTTGTATTTTCTTTTCTATGAACTGTTTCTTCATGTCTGTTGCCCATTTTTCTATTGGCTTAGTGGACTTTTTTATTAATTTGCAACAGCTCTTTATATTTAAGGAAATTAGCTATTTGGGATGTAAATTGCAAATATGTTTCCTAGGTTACAGATCTTTCACTGTAGTAGTGATACTTCTTATAATTTCTCCCATTTCTCACTCAGAGGAGGTAGTAAAGTAACTTTATTGAGGATTATTTCCTGCATCTACATACAGCCTAAGAAAGCTTCTCTCCTTTTGCCTGACCCCTATGTTCTAGATCCTATTTTTGCTTTCGTGCTAAAATATTACCTGGCTAGTAATAATCTGCCTTTTTCAAGTCAAAGAATCTTTAAGAATCTGATTGGAAGATCCAAGATGGCGATAGAGTAGGTGGAAGTTACAGTCATCTTCTCCCAGCACCAAACTGGAATTACAACTAAAATATAGAAAAATCATCCTGAATAAACCAACTGAAGAGAAGTCCTATAACCAATGATTTACAGCAGAAAGTACAACAAGATTGGTAGGAAGGGCAGAGCTATGAAAAGGTCTGGCCCTGTTCACATGGGTGGTATCTGAGGTTCTGGAGGGATATCTCAGCTGCAAATGTTCCCTCTGAGGAGTGTGGGGTCTCAACTTTATGTCAGATACCCAGCCCAGAGTACCACTGCTGGTAAGATGTGCCCACATAACATCTGAGTATAAAAATCAGCAGGGATTCTGTCCACCAAGAAGAGACAGAGTCTGCTAGAGACCCGGATTTCATTGTAAAGGGCCAGCACATAAATTCTCATTTATAGCCACTCACCCTGGGGTCTGGAAGAGTTAGGGTTGGGTGGACTAGAGTCACGTGAGGAGAGACTGAGGTTTGTGGCTCTTGTGAGAGAGCTGAAGTGACATCCACCAGGATCCCTATGTTGAGCCCCTCTCCCACACTGCTGATGCCATCTTTCTTGGAAGGAACACTTCCCTCTATATGGCATCAGCCTGGAGAATGCAATAAACCCACCCTGTTTAATCCCTATCCCCCACCTTGTGGAGCTCACACTCTGCAGAGGAATCAGCTGCATGGGTCCCTGGTGTAAATACAGGCACACTCAGGGGGTGTCAGTGACTCAGTTGTGTGGTTCTGCAGAAGAGGCCATTCCCTCCACCTTCCCATGAGCCAGAACAGTGCCTCTCCCTTATAGGAGAACCACTAGGCCCACCCTCACAACCCCTGGCAGCCCCCTTTATCCACCCTCCTGAGCTTGGGATCACCAGAAGATCTGGGAAGAATTGTGTGGTTCTAGCACAAGGGTTATTTTTCCCTTACATGCCTGATCTGTGAAGAGCCTTACATTCACACGGCCAAATCGTAGTCTGTTTGGGCTTGATAAACTCTGCTGGCCTCACTCTGACTACTCCCTGAGACACCACCCTACCACAAAGGGCTGTGGGTACCTGGTAGGTGACATCTAGTCTTGGTGTACCCTGGAACATTTGCTGAGTGGCCTCATACCCAGCAATGACACCAGGTTTGAACCTGTACAAATCTTGTGAACACCACTTATCCCTACCTGGTGACTCACTGAGAACCTACTTCATGCAACTCAAGTACAAATAGAGGCTCTTCCAGTGACTGAGCCAAATAGGCATCCGGCAGGTGGAGGTAGGCAAAGGTGGATTTCGGGGTGCCTTGGACCTTTTGCTGACATGCCACTGAGCCCACTGCTGGTAAAGGCCAGCCTTGATGCACAGCTTGGTCCTTTCCACACACACCCAGGCACCACAAAGACAGCCATAAACTGTGGATCACTTTGTAGCTCCAAACAGGTTGCCCAGGGCCAGTCACAGGCAGCATCTGACATGGGGCTGCTGCAGAGTGCCTTCCAAGAGGCCCCAGAACCAAAATACCCAGTGGCAAGCTTCAGACAACATCAGAGAAGGATACAATAAGCTTCATAAATGGCATATCCAAAGGGAGATCTTGGCAGGCCCCAGACCCTGCAGAGGCAAATTGTGCTCCATGTGGTCAGAAGCTTGTACATTGTGGATGGGGTTGATCCTCATAGTCAGACAGCCTGAGGGTAGAACCCATGCACAAATGGACCAATAGCAATCAAGATTCAATTATAACAGGAGGACCTACATAACCCACATAAGACACATTCCTGGAGCTCCAGCAAAGGTAATCAAGGAGATTGTGTCAGTGGGTCCCACAGGACACCTACTACATAAAGCCACCTTATCAGCACTGGCTGCATAGCAGATCTACCTAATACATAGAAACAAATATAAAAATGCTGCCAAAATGGGAAGACACAAAAACACACTCAAAATGAAAGGACAGGAGAAATCTCCAGGAAAAGAACTAAATTACATGGAGGCAAACAATTTACCAGATATGGAGTTAGAAAAAGGGTTATAAGAATGCTCAAGAAACTTAGTGAGAACTTCAACAGCATGAAAAACAACACAGAAGCTATAAAAATAACCCTTTTCAGAAATGAAGAATATAGTAGAAGGAATAAACAATAGGTTAGATAAAGCAGAGGACTGAATCAGTGATTTGGAAGACAAGGTAGAAAAATTCACCCAATCATAGCAGCAAAAAGAAAAAAGAATTAAAAAAGAGGATAGTTTAAGGGACCTTTGGAACAACATGAAATGTAACAACATCTGCATCATAAGGGTACCAGAAAGGGAAGAGAAAAAGCAAGGGATTGAGAAGGTATTTGAAAAAATAACAACTGAAAACTTCCCTAACCTGGTGAAGGAAAAAGACACACAAGTCCAGGAAGTGCAGAGCATTCCTAACTAGATGAACCTAAAGATGCACACATTAAGATACATCATAATTAAAATGATAAAGGATAAAAACATGAGAGAATCTTAAAAGCAGCAAGAGAAAAACAGTAAATTACCTACAAGAGAGCTCCAATAGGCTGTCAGCTGATTTGTCAACAGAAACATTTTAAGCCAGGAGGGACTGGCACAAAATATTCAAAGTAATGAAAAAGAAGGACCTACAACAAGACTACTTTACCCAGGAAGGCTATCATTTAAAATTGAAGCAGAAAAAAGAGCTTTCCAGACAAGAAAAAGTTAAGGAGTTTATTACCACCAATCCAGTATTGCCATAAATATTCAAAGGTCTTCTTTAAGAAGGGGAAGATGAAGAAAACAAGGAACACAATTATAAAGAATAAAATGACACTAAATATACCTATCAATAATCACTTTAAATGTAAATGGCTTAAATGCTCTGATCAAAAGACACAGTATAACTTATTTGAAAGAATATTTGCCCCCCTTATGTTCATTGCAGCACTATTTACAATAGCCACAATTTGGAAATACCCTAAGTGCCCATCAGTAGATGAGTAGATAAAAAAGTTGTGGTGCATTTACATAATAGAATACTACTAGTCCATAATAAACTAGGAAATTTTACCTTTGGGACAGCATGGAAGTACCTGGGGAGTATTGTGCTAAGTGAAATAAGTCAGTTAGAGAAAGACAAATACCATATGATCTCACTTATATGTGGAATCTAATAAACATAATAAACAAAATAAAAACAGACTCATAGATATAGAGATCAGACTGAGAGATGTCAGAAGGGTGGGGGTTTGGGGAGCTGAGTGAAATAGGTGAAAGGATTAAGCAAAAAAAAAAAAGAAAAACTCATGGATACAAACATGAGTATGGTGATTTGATTACCAGAGGGAAAGTGGGGTGTGGGGAAAATAGAAGAGGGTAAAGAGGGAATAAATGGTGACAGAGGAAGATTTGACTTTGGGTAGTGAGCATACAATACAATATACAGATGACGTATTATAGAATTGTGCACTTGAAACCTATGTAATTTTATTAGCCAACATCACCCCAAGAAATTCAATAAAATTAATTTTTAAAAATGGGACAACTGTAATAGCATAGTCAATAAAATATATTTAAACATAATAATAATTTAGTCAAAGCTATGCACCCAGTGCAAAGAAATGTACTCTCATATAACACACCTACAACTTTGCATTTTCTTTTAGGGAGGTCATAACCCTTCTGAAGAGCAGTGTTGTTGTTGTTTTCTTTATCCTCAACCCAGGATAATTTTTTTCATTGCTTTTAGAGGGAGAGGAAGTGGCAGAGGGAGCAGAGAAGCATTGGTGTGAGAAAGAAACATTAATTGGTTGTCTTCTCATAAGAGCCCCAACTGAGGATTGAACCTGAAATCTGGCTATGTGCCTTGCCTGGGAATTGAACCCATGACCTTTCAGTCTATGGGATAATGCTCCAACCGACTGGGCCACACTGGCCAGGGCTCGAGTAGTGTTTCTTGAAGTGTGACCTAAGGACAACCTATACCAGAATCTCTTGGGAACCTTATTTATAATGCAGGTACCTGAGCCACTCCTTAGGGTGAAGGAACCATACTCTTTTTAAATGAATGGAGTCATGGAATTGTATTTAAGTACATTCTGGTAACTATGATACACAAAAAAACATCCCACAACCTAAAGGCATTCATGATTCAGGTCAAGAACCCCTGGTTTAAGCCTCAATCCCCAGTTAGAGTATTTGAATTCTGATAGAAAAATTTGAAAGAGGAAAATCCTCAGGATTCAAGATTCAAATGAAGCTGTCCAGGCGGAGTGACTGATGGGGAAAATGACTCTTGTTCAGAGATTTCTTAAATTATACCATGTTGTCAGTCAATTATAATAGCAGGTGTGTGTGTGTGTGTGTGTGTGTGAAGAAAAGGGAGAATCACGTGTGAGGCTATATTTATCTTTGTTAATATCTACATTAAAATGATCTTTTCAATATTTTTCTCTCATTCTCCCTCACCACTTCCTGTTTGTCTCATTTTTCATTAAAATGCAAGCAAAGCATTTCTTTACTCCAAGAGGTAAAGGTGTTGTTAAATGATAAAGTGGTTTATGGGCAAAGCAGGTTTTAGTACCAGCCTGTAAGACCTCAGCTTTTGCTCTCTGCAGGCCACACGGCCATTATTTCATGCTGGTGGCACTTTCCCATCCTGTAAGCAGCCTCTCCCAGGGTACCCACTAGCCTTTGTTGATCAGTGTTTTCTATTCTGATGAAATACATAGTGTGGTCTCCTATAGCAGAGTATCTTAATTATGTGGGCCTCTACCTGGGCAAAAGCACTAAGCACACAATTTGTGTACAGTGCCAGGGGCCCATGAACTTCCTGAAGCCCATCCATGAACTCCCTAGGGCACTTCTTCCTAAACTCTAGTCCTGGACTTCTGAGCAGCCGGATCACTCCAGGACCTTGGTAGAAATCCCAGAGCCTACACTTCATTCCAGACCTACTGAACCAGAATTTCCTGAACAAGCTACCCAGATGATTCTGATACACACTGAAATGTGGGATATATGGGGTCTGAGTTAAGAACCCTGCTAGAGGGTTCCTTATTGTGTTAACTAGTGGGATACTTCAGTTCCAATGGGAATCTCCTCCAAGGGAAATCAATGAGCTCAGGGGAGTGAAAGACACTGGGGATCATCACATGGTTCTACCATGTGAGTCTTCAAGAAATGAGGCTAACACACTGATTTTGTTTCCTTCCCAGATAAGATTCTATTGGGAGCATGCTGGGAGACTGAGTATGTTTGGGAAATGAGAAAATAAGATAGTCCAGCTTAAGAGCTAGTCAATGATTCTCTTTATAAATACAGTTGATCTAAGCTCTCTATACTGTAAACATGGACTAGAAAATTGAGGTTCACAGCCTGCTGCTGCTCAACAAGGACAGGAGGATCAGGTGGACCAACTCCTAGTTAATAATAGAGCACCTGGCTGTGGCAGCCTGCTTAGCTTTTGGCAGCCTGAGAGTGTCTGGAGTGAGGTGAGGAGAAAGGCATCCTCTCCCCAGCTCCATTCCCCACATATGCCCCTCTAGCTCCTTTGATAAACTTAGGCAGAGGATACTCTGGGGAGCTGTCTGACTCTCCAGTGCAGCCCCACTTCTGGCCTGCTAACTTCCTGCTAATAAACAGTCTTTGAATACATGAGGTGGGCAGCCCTCCTGGAAGGCTACCCATGCTCCTGTCAGATGGCTGGAGAAGCCACAGTAAGGGGAAGGAGGCAGGAATGTTCAGGCTGCTTTGTGTGCACACAGGAGATTGAAGATTCCACCCAACAGCTGCTGCCAGATGTTGTGGCAAAAGAAGCACATTATGGTTTATTTCTTGAACCAGAAGTGTACTTTAAGGTGGTTGCCTTTAATGTGGGGCCTACTCTGCCACCAAAATCAATTCAGCTCTCAGTTCTAAGAGGAACCATTGTGTCTCAATGGAACCAACCAAGGATAAATAAATAAATTCAGAAGGCTAATTTCCAAACCCAACCTCCAATTTCTCAAGCATCACTGATAGTTCTGTCTGCAGCAACAATATATACCCTTCTTGAGTTGGTCTGGGTAGAGGGTAAACTTCTCCCAGCTCCCAAATCTAAAACATCTCAAAATGGGCTCTATTTTTGTGCCTAAAATCTTCAACTTTGGAGGTGCTACTTTTCATTAGGGCATGCATTCTCAATATAGCAATATCACTCCAAATGGGACAAAAACCTGTTCTTAGGGATGGAGGGATCTTAGATATTACAGTAGTGTGAGGCCCTCCAAAGGGCAACAGTACATAAACAGATATACATACAACTGTGGTATTAAAATTTGATGAGGAGAAAGAGAATAGGGCATAAAATGCCTTAAAAGGCTCCTTAGTGGCACAATAATGCAAAAAAATTGGTTGAAAAGCACTGGTCTAGGGGAAGGTACACAACCTGTAATACCAGGGCACAATCTGGTCCTTGGTCTGCTTATTTTCAGCCTGCTTATTTAAAGCAGGTGCTGTTTCTTTGGTCATTACTGTAGTAAGTGAGTAAATAATGTTTTCCTAGGCAGGCTGCCCTAGGTGAGTCATTTTGAGGGAAGCAGTAGGTTGAAGGACAAACAGCTGTTGAAGATATGTGCAGAGTGCCCGACTAATAATCTGATTGGACTTTCAAAGACCGAAGCTTAAACCCTAAATTAATTTCAAAAAGCACCTTATCTTTCTAACACTAATCTTAGAATTCTCAGAATTTATAGTGTCTCTTTCTACCTCAAATTAGATGAGGGTTCTCTAAATCAGAGAAAGGTCCTGAGTGATCTTTACTATGAGTCAATGATCCCAGATGGCAAAATTCCTCCCCATCACTTGATTCAGGCATCAGTCTTCTCACCCAATGTTCTTTACCCCTGATACTTAACTGAAACCTGGCCTTCTGAGCAAGCCTCTCTAGTGGAGTTGGTTCTTTCCCTCCCAACTTAGCAACTTCTAAGCCAGTACATGGGGTGGGTGTTGTTGCTCCTCAGTGCTGCTTCCAGATTACTTTCCCTCCACCTTCACATCCAAAACTCTACACCTTTGAAGTACCTCTAGCCAGCAATACCATATTTCCCCCTTGTGCATTATGGTCATCTTCTAAATTCCCCATTATTCAACGAATATATAGGTACCTGCCTCTCTGTCTTCCTCTCTATACATCTTTCTTGATCTCCATCTTTCTTGATCTCCACTAAGCACTTTGAAAATTCAGTTTACATTCTCCCTACAGCAGACAAAGTGATATTTTCAAAATATAAATTAAATCATGTCTTCCATCTCTTTATACCCTCTAGTTGGCTTCCAATTGCTTTCAGGATGAAGCAATGTACAGCGATGTGCTGCTTAACCATGCGAATAACTTCTGAGAAATGTGTCATTAGGTGATATTGTCATTGTGTGAACATTATAGAGTTTCCTTACAAAACCTAGAAAGTATAGCCTACTACTCACCTAGTTTGTGTGGCATAGCCTATTTCTCCTAGGCTCCAAGCCAGTACAGCCTATTATTGTACAAAATATCACAAGATTAAATCAAGCATGAGAGAAAATGATGCATTCAAGAGTTGTGGTAAATATGCCTCTTGTAGAGTAAAAAGAGTACACACCAAAATAATAATAATAAAAAAGGTAAACAACTCATGGAAATGGAAAACAGTATGGTAATTGTAGGGGGAGTGGAAATAGAAGAAGGGCTGGGAGGTAAATGGTGATGGAAAAAATAAAATAAAAAAATAGTCCCCTAAAACAAGGGACATAAAGGAAAGAATAAACAAATGGGATCTCATGAAATTAAAAAAACTTCTGCTTGACTAAAGAAAAAAAAGCATTAAAATGAAAAGAGAACCAAACATATGGAAAAACATATTTGACAATAACATCTCTAACAAGGGTTTGATCTCCAAAATATATAAAGAACTCACATGACTCCACTCTAGGAAGACAAAAAAAACAACTAGAAAATGGACAAAAGACTTGAACAGACACTTCTCCAAGGAGGACATACAGAGGGCCCAGAGACATATGAAAAGATGCTCAGCATCACTTGCCATCAGGAAGATACAAATTAAAACCACAGTGAAATACCACTTCACACCAGTCAGAAATGGCCATCATAAACAAATCAACAAATAAGTGTTGGAGAGGATGTGGAGAAAAGGGAACCCTAGTGCACTGTTGGTGGGAATGCAGACTGATGCAGCCACTGTTAAAAACAGTATGGAATTTACTCAGAAAACTAAAAAAGGAAACTGCCTTTTGATCCAACAATTCCACTCCTGGGATTATACCCTAAGAACCCTGAAACACCAATCCAAAAGAACCTATGCACCCCAATGTTCATAGCAGCACAATTTACAATGGCCAAGTGTTGAAAGCAGCCTAGGTGCCCCTCAGTAAATGAGTGGATCAAAAAAACTATGCCATATTTACACAATGGAATACTACACAGCATACAGAAAGAAGGAGCTCCTACCCTTTGCAACAGCATGGATGGAGCTGGAGAGTATTATGCTAAGTGAAATAAGCCAGGCAGTGAAAGACAAATACCATATGATCTCACCTTTAACAGGAACCTAATCAACGAAAGAAACAAGCAAGCAAAATATAACCAGAGACATTGAAATTAAGGACAATCTGACAGTAACCAGAGGGGAGGGGGGGAGGGGGTGACTGGGGGAAGGGTTTTAAGAAAGAACTATAAAGGACACACAAACAAAACCAAGGGTGGGGGTGGAAGCAAGGGAGGGAGGTGGGTTTTGCTGGGGTGGGGGGAGTGGTGGTGGATAAATGAAGACAACTGTAATTGAACAACAATAAAATAATTAAAAAATAAAATAGAAGTAGCTACAAAAATAAAATTAAAAATATATTTAAAAACAAAAAAGAAAATAATAATAAAAAGTATAGTAAATACATAAACCAGTAACATAGTCATTTATTAGCATTACCAAGTATTATATACTATACACAATTATATTTGCTATACTTTTATAGGATTGGCAGTGCAGTAGGTTTGTTTATACCAGCATCACCACAAACATGAGAGTAATGTGTTGTGCTATGATGTCACAATGTTACATTATTAGGCAACAGTAATTTTTTAGCTCTGTATGATCTTATGGGACCACCATCACACATGCAGTCCACGATTGACCAAAACATCACTATGTGGTCATGATTGTATTTCTCACAAAGCCTTGTTAGATATGACTTCCACTGAACTCTGGTCTCTTTTCTGAGGTTCTTGGGTTCTCTCACTCTGCTCTATCCACATGAACTCGCCAAGCTAATTTTCTGAAGTCTCTTACATTTGCTCTTTCCTCTCCCTTGCATATTTTCCTCCCACATTTTTTCATGGATTTTGAAAAATTTTGCATTTCTCCTAAATTTCTCATCCTCCCAGCTAAAATGGCCACCCATCTAAAATAACCGCCTACCACCAACCAGCCCATCCAGCTACTCACTTTCACATTATCCTCTTCTATTATTTTCATAGCACATAATCATGTTCTTAAATGATCTTGTCTGTTTTTTCTGCCTCCTTCAATTTGGATGTATTAACAACAACAAAAAAGACTTTTGTCTCTCTTGTTCACTGCTGTAGCTTTAGCACCTAAAATAGTGCCCTGTGCATAGCAACTGTGGTACGCAGTTTGTAAGATGGCTTCCATGATTCCATTCCCCTTTTATTCATACCCTTGTGTAGTCCCCTCTCCTTGAGTATGGCCTAAACTCTGACTCTCATCTAGCAAATAAAATACAACAGAGTTGAATGTCACAAAATGTCAGAGATTATGTCACAAAAGACTATGGCTTCAGACTTGAATGCCCTCTCTCACTCTGTTGCTCACTTACCCTGAGGGAAGCCAGCTGCCATGGCTTGCTCTGGAGGAGTTTCTCTACAGAAAGATCCACTTGGTAAGGAACTGATAACCTCTGATCAATAACCACAGAGGCCCTAAGACCTGCCAGCTGTCATGTGAGTGACCTTGGAAGTGAATTGGAATTAGATCCTCAGTCAAGCTTTGAGGTGCAGCCCTGGTCAACACTTTTATTGCAGTCTGCAGGAGACACTGAGATAGAAGTAATTAACTAAGCTATACTCAAATTCCTGACTCACAGACAATTTGAGATAACAAATGTTTGTTGTGTTAAGCCTCTAGCCTTTAGGGTAATTTGTTGCACAGAAATAAATAGTTAATACAGTAGATCCTCAATAAATGCTTGTTGGATTGCTGAATTCTTGGTGACCTCAATACCCCTGTAATTTCCTCATCCTCAATGACCCTGCCTTTCATCCCACTTCAGCCACTCACTGTCTTGACCACACCCTTGTCCTTGTCACCATTCAGAACTGCTCCATCTCTAAAATCATGAATTAGAACATGCTACACAGACCACGCCCATCTATCTTTCCAATTCACTCATTACTCCCAGTATACTAGGTCTTCAATGTCACTGGGACACATGCCACTGGTTGGTTTCCCCAAGAAGCAAACTCTCAGAGGGGGTTTAGTGTGCAGAATATTTATTAAGAAGTGCCCATGGGATTAATACCTGTAAAAAGTGGAGAAGGAAGCAGAATTGCGCAGAAGCTGGAATGCAATACAGGCTCAGCAACAGCCTTGGTCAATCCCATATGGAAGCTATGAAACTACAATGGTCCTTAAGTGTTTTTCTGAGTGGGCCATGATGACCAGAGCTTTCTACCCATGTCTCAATGAGTCATTGGATGTGGGTGAAAAAGGAAAGGGTGTGACTTTGGTTAAGGTAGCTACCTCTCTGCAGCTGTGAAAGAGCTGAAGGCCCTGGTACCACACTTTGAAGGCAGCCTGTGAAGGCATTCCCAACTATTGAGGCAAAAAGTCCTTCACTTAAAGGTGGTCAGTGGGTATCACACTTCAATATGTCAGCCTCCTTTCTGTCCTCGTTTCCTTCCCTCCTCAGTTTATGTGCCATTGTTCATCATTCCAACTATACTGAAGTAAATACCCTCAAACCCTTATTTTGTCTCTTTGTTACCTGCCTAGCCAAAACCTCCAACCTTAAGTAAATTCAAGTAACCTTCTTCTCTATTACTGTACCTGCACTGCTGAATATAGAGAAAATCAAGTTACTGTGCACACTGATGTTTCCAGAAATCCGTAGTCCCAAACTCAACTGAGTCCTCAGTGTCATCTATCAGTCCTAATGTTTCCTTTGCCAGCATTGTCCCGCTCACAACTCCAGCTATTTCAAGCCTTCTCTATGTCCTTTAAGCCACTAAACTCCTCTGAACAGATGACCTAACCTCTTCTTCAAGGAGAAAGTTGTTATCAGGAGAGTTTTTATAACTTCTTTCTTTGGTTCACAGGCTGGTGCTCAATCCATTGAGCCACGCCAGCCTAGACTCTTCTTTCTAATAAATATCCAAGTAGACAAAATCTATTGATTCTAGCTCTCTAACTTTCAAAGCCATTTTCTTACCACCTGTACAACCATCCCTATTTAAAGTCACTACCCTTTTACATTTGAATGGCTGCAGCTCCTTCCTAACTGATATTCTCAACTCCAGATTTTTTTTCTCTCCCATTGGAGTAAAACGTTATGCTTATTTTCTTCTCTCTGTCTTCACACATAAGTTTCTCTGTGCCCAGAATACTTTACATTCTATATTTATCCCTACATCCTAGTTAATTCCTGCTTTCTGTTGAGGTCTCAGTTTAACTGACTCTCAGCAAGAACTTATTTGACTTTTCAAACTTGATTAAGGTCTTCTGATGTATGTTTTCACAGTACCCTGTAGTTTTTTTTCATAGTACTTATATACCTTATATTAGTTATCTATTGCTATGTAACAAATTACCCCAAATCATAGAGGCTTGAAACAAGTATTTATTATTTCACAGTTTCTGTGGTCAGGAGTGTCTTAGCTGGATGATTCTGACTTAGGATCTCACATGAGATTGTAGACAAGATGTAGTCTGAGATTATAGTCACCTGAAACCTTAACTGGGGTTGGAAGATCTACTTAAAAGAGGGCTCACTCATATGGCTTTTGGCAGGAGCCCTCAGTTCCTTACTACATAGACCTTTCTTTAGGGCTTTTTGAGTTTTCACCATATGGCAGTGATTTGTCCCAGAGCAAGTGTTCCAAAAAAGGGAGAAAGAAGGAAACTGCAATGCCTCTATAATCAAGTCCTGGAAGTCACACATTGTTACTTCTGCGACATTCTATTTATTATAAGTGAAACAATAAGTCCAACCCACATTCAAGAGGAGAGGAATTAAGTTCTACCTCTTAAAAAAGAATATATAAAGAATTTGTGGACATATAGTAAAACCCCCATATATCTCTTCATAAATGTGTGTTTGTCTTCACCACTTTGCAAGCTCCATTAGTGCTGGTACCATGTCTATCTATTTCACTCCTGTGTCTCCAACATCTAGCACAGTGCCCAGAGCATAACGGACACTCAATAAATATTTGCTGAGTGAAGAAAATAATTAATTAATGAGTAAATGGCTCTTATTAGAATGGGAAAAGAAAATGTTGTATGAATCAATAACCTCTAAGATCAAATTAGTATGTCAGGTTAGCTTTAGAAAGAATGGGGTTCACGTGGGTTGCAGTTATAAGAATAGAAAACCTTGATGGAGGCAGTGCTAACTCTGCATCCAGAGCTGAGAAGTCATTTTCTAAAACTCCTGAACCTTAGAAATAGTTCCTGAAGAGCCACATAGGATGATGGAGCTCTTTTTTTCTTTCCTTTTGGTAGGGAAATGAATGGTAGAAGCAAAAAAATGTATCTTTAATTCTTATGACCTGCCAAATTCTCTCTTCTGTAATTGATCATACTCTGATTTATTAGACAACAATGAGATAAAGTTGTCAGGACAATTGTAAAATTGTCAGGACAATTGTAAAAAGAAAATCAAATGCAAGGGTCTCTAAGCAATCTTTAGATATCAGTACTGCTTCTAGCTCTCTGAATGAAGGTGGAAATCACCAGGAATTCAAACAACACAAACAATGGTACCTAGTTCTTGGAGTTGTTTTTGTTGATGTTAGTGGTAGAAGTGATATCTTAACCAGGTTAAGTCCATGATATGGTTTTGAATACTGTTCCTTACTTCTTTGTTTCAAGCCTTCCTCTCTATCTCCTCCCAAATATTATGCAAACTACTTTATTTTTTAATATTTTATTTATTTATTTTTTAGACAGTGGGGAAGAAAATTGGGAACCATCCTGCTTGGTTTCAGAAGCTGTAACCCCCCATGGCTAAGGCTGAATAAAAAGACCTTGGAACCATAAGCCGCTAAGGAGACAAAGCTTATCTTCCTGGCAGGGGTGCCACCTCTGCCCCCTTTACTTCCCCCTGCTTGGCCCTGGGTGGATGAATGGTTAGCTAATGATGAGTAAGATTCCTCAAGGGAGGGATGACCTAAGACAGGCACAGTTGCAATGGGACCATCAGGGAAGGTCTTGGGGGACTACAGAAAAGGTGGTGATTGACCCTCACCCTTCAGATTTGACATAACCTGAATCCTCATTCGGTCTGTAAGAAGTCTCCTAATCTCTTGGCTGCCTTACTTCCCCCACCTGACTTAAGCCTAAAACAATGCTGGAAAGCAGTGTAGCAATGGGCAGTTTCCAGAACAATCAGGCCTAAGAAGAGAATGCATAAAATCCTATGAAAACTGCTTTGCTAAGAATGCACTCAATTTTCTGATAAGGATCCAAGCATAAAATGAGTTTGTTTCCCAAAGTTTTATGGCCCTTTAGCTATCTTATCCTGACTTAGAATAAGCCCTCATAGTTCTTTAAATGTTATCTATTGTTTGATCATTACTGCCTGACAATGATTGATGAGCTTTACCTGTATTCCTGTGCAAATTGAACCCAATAAACACCCATTGAGGAACAGGCTTCAAGACCCTTCTCCTTTGAGATATTGTCCACCTTTCCTCCCCAAGCAGATCATGTCTTGGTATAATTATTCTCATCCATGATAGCTGGGGAGGCTGTGCTGGACAAAGCTCCCCCATAGAAGGGAGGGAGAAGGAGAGGGAGAGAAACAGCAATGTGTGGTTACCTCTTGTGAAACCCCTTCTGGGGGCCTGGTCTACAACCCAGGCGTGTGCCTTGACTGGGAATCGGACCAGTGACCTTTTGGTTTGCAGGCCTGTACTCAATCCACTGAGCCATACCAGCCAGGGTGAAAACTACTTTAAATATACCTATTTCTCCTCAAAGTAACTACTCTCAGTTTCTGTTGCATACAACTAAGCACTCCAACTAATAGGGAGAAGTCAAATGATTTGCCCAAAGTTATCCAGACAATGAACAAAAAATTTGCTTTAAACATAGGTATGTCTGACTCCAGGGCCTAGACTCCTAACATTCTTCATGCTTCCTTCCTGGGCAAGGCTTATTTCAAAACTGCAAGGCTCCCCAATCTGTCAGGGAAACCTATAGCCCAAATGCCATCCTGAAATCAACATATCAAGAGTCTGACAAAAAGTATGAAGTTCCTAGTTTGTAAAATATAAATCTAGGCTCTTGGAATGAAGGTAGAAGATCACATGAAGATGAAAAAAGTATTTTCCTTCTTTTTGGAGAGCCAGTATACACTCATACATTAAAAACCAAGTAGGATAGCCCTGGTTGGTGTGGCTCAGTGGAATGAATGAAGACCTACAAACTATAAGGGTCACCAGTTTGATTACTTGTCAGGACACATTCCTGGGTTGCGGGCCAAGTCCTCAGAAGGGGTTGCACAAGAGGTAACCACACATTGCTGTTTCTCCCCCTCTCTTTCTTCCTTCCTTCCCCTGTCTAAAAATAAAATAAATTAAATCTTAAAAAAAAAAACAAGTAGGCTAAAATAAATGCCATTAAAGGGCTAGAAGGTGCTGTGGGGAACAGAGTTCCTAGGAGGAAGAGATGATATCTAGTTAGGAAAACCAAGAATAGCACAAGAGTGTGAGATTCATCTAAAGTAGGGGAAACTCTACAAGACAGACAACACATTTTCTTCAAGAAATAAATTAGAGAGGAAGATGGTGGCGAGATAGAAGGGAGCAGATTCCACTTCCCTCTACACACAGGAGAAAAACCTAGCTGATCTACAGAGGAACAGAGCAAACAGCCAACAGTACCCCAGCATACATGAAAATAAGAGACCAAAAATTGTAGTGCACACTGAAAAACCAGACGGTAAGGAGAGTGCTTCAGGACAATAAGGTCCCAGGAACCAGCTCGGGGAACAGGGTGGCTGCAGCCCCAGGCCTGGCGCCTGCTGCCAGGTTTTCCACAGAGTCCTTGGGAGAGAGCCGGGTGAACTGCCCCCCCCACCCCTGGCCAGGCAAGGTTTAAGCAGCATGAGGAGAGACCTGGTTGCTTAAAGTCGCAGAGAGGGAAATAAGGACTAAGTGGCAAACACACAGGGGCTGTGAGCACCTGCAGAGCCTGTGGACACCGGCAGAGTTGAGAGTCGCACAGTGACCGGCCCTGACCCCAATAGTCAGCCCTCTGGCTGGAAAATTGCACTTTGTGAGAGGCCAGGTTGCTGTATGCAGCGGCAGGCTTGAGTAGGAGGAATTTCTCAAAAAGAAAAAGTGAAAAGACAGACACTGTTTGGGGAATTCTTCTGCAGCAATCACTCTGGCCTACTCCCCCCATAGCCGGGCAGCGATCGCAAGGTTGCGAGGAAAGCCCTGCCTGCCTTCGTAGCACTGGGAAGGGTGTGTGCCCGAGCCTGCAGGATGAGGCAGCCAGGCGGAGCGTGTGTGCCTGTACCCCAGGCCACAGTGGTAACCCTGGGGAAAGAGCGCTCTGAGGAACACCTGGATCTCACACCCAAGGTGCCGGGGAGAAGCGCCAGGCTAGCTCTGGGGAGAGTGTGCTGGAGAATGACTGAGTGCAGATCAGGAAGGAAGAAAAGCCATACCAATCACCACTCAGCCTGCTGCAGCCAGGAAGACCAGAAAAACTGGTTTGGCTAGTTTGAAACCAAGAAGAGGTTTGGTTATTTTTTTTTTAAGTAATCCTTTATTTTTTATTTTTTATTATTGTTTTATCTTTCAATCCTTTATTCCTCTCTTTCCTTCTTTCCTGTTTTATTCCTTCTTTCTTTTCAATTTTATCTCTTCTTCCTCCATTCTTCTGCTTTTTAAAAAATACCCAAAAGTGAGACAAAAAACAAACAAAAAAACAAACAAACAAAAAACAAAACAGGAACGGTGAAAAGACCACAGTTGGAACCAAAGAGGGGGAATCCTAACAGCTGAGACAGTGAGACAAATTTCACTTTACTATTACAGAGAACCTACAAGTTATTGAATATTTGTAATATTATAATTTTAATTATTCTTAGATCTTTTATTTCAATAGCTTTTTTATATTCCGCTTCTTTCTGTGTACTCTTCTTTGCTTGGCTAGTTATATTGTATCATTTCACAGGTTTCCCCTGATTTCTCTTTCATAGTACATTGCTAATTCACTGTCCTTCACTTCACTTGTGTCCCATTAGCACACTACTCAAGGTCCTATACTCCCTATTCTTCTTATCCAGATTACATAAAATCTTTCATATGATTGTTGGTCTAATATTATTGTAAACAATAGCTGTTCCATACAATTGTAAATACTTCACAACACCCCTCCCAGATCTTAGCCCACTTCACGGTTTCCTGAATTCTATTACTGTAGTGGTTAACTCTATTCTCTCACACACTACACCTATTTACTATCCTTTACTCTCACTCTACCTCAGAATCTGACCTCCCACAACCTCACTGCTTTCTACATCCAACTCACAATCCTTCCCTCTCCAACAGGAGTCTTATCTTCTTTCCATCCTTTCTAAAAAGTGGCTAGTTGGGTGGAAGATCACGGTTAACACTATACATAGTCAAAGGATCTCCTATCTCTTCTCTACTGGCTGCTACTGTAAATATCATAGAATACTCTCTTGCTGTCTTAAACCATTTTTCCTTCCCCCTCCAACTGGTCACAAAAAAGGATAGATGGAAGCAGTGAACACCAGATTATCCACTGGAAGAGGAAACCCAACAACAAAGAAACCACCAACAGATAACAACAGAAGAAGATGAAGGAGAGAGTGGAAACCATGCAAATATCAATCCAGGACCTATGGAGATACTACCCAGTACAAACAACTGAACAAGAGCAAGAGAGAATCCTCAAAACCTTGTACACATGGAAGAACCAGCTTCAACACAACCTGCACTCACCAGCACAACAAAATCCAAGAGGTGGTGGACAGAGTGACCATCATTTAACCAGCTGGTGGGAAGGACCCACCAAAGAAAGACCCAACAACAACCAAAACCCAAAGACAAACACATAGCCAACATAAATGACAGCCCAAGACCAGTGAGCAAAGGAGATCAAGGAAACTGCACCACTGAATCTCACAGGTATTCTATCACAGAAGTTCACACCATGAAGCCAGGGAGCCAGAACAGATCAATTTAAGAAGCTGAGGCTAACAAGAAGATTCTCACAAACAATGGGAAGACAAAGAAACAATCCCCAAATGAAAGAAAAGGAGGAAGCTTCAGAAAGAATGCTAAATGAAATAGAGTCAACTCAACTACCAGATACTGAGTTCAAAGCAATGGTTATCAGGAAGCTCAATGAGGTCACAATGAGCTACCAGAAACCAAAGGGAAACTACAATGAACTCACTGTAAACTATATCAGTATGGAAAAGGAAATAGAAACTATCAACAAGGGTCAAGAGGAAATGAAGAATACAACTTCTGAACTGAAGAACACAGTAGAAGGAATGAAGCAGGATCAATGAAGCAGATGATCGGATCACCAAGCTAGAGGACAAAGTAGAAAAAAATACCTGGAAAGAGGAAGAAAAGGAAAACAGGCTCAGAAAGAATGAAGAGGGATTAAGAAAAATGCAGGACAATATGAAACAATAATATCTGTAGAATAGGAATACCAGAAGGAGAAGAAGAAGAGCAAGGAATACAAAACCTGTTTGAAAAAGTAATGATGGAAAACTTCCCTAATTTGATGAGAGAAAAAGCTACACAAATCCAGGAAATGCAGAGAGTCCCAATCAATAGGAACCCAAAGAGGCCCTCTTCAAGACATGTAATTAAAATGGCAAAATACAAAGAAAAAGAGAGAATCTTAAAAGCAGCAAGGGAGAAACAGGAAGTAACATTCAAGGGAGCCCCAATAAGCTTAGCAGCTGACTTCTCAATGGAAAAGCTCCAAGCCAGAAGAGAATGGCAAGAAATATTCCAACTAATGAGAACCAGAGGCCTGCAACCATGGCTACTTTACCCAGCAAGGCTCTCAATAAAGACAGAAGGCCAAATAAGGAGCTTCCAAGACAAAAGAAGTCTAAAAGAATACAGCTCCACCAAACCAGCTCTGCTAAAGGGACTGCTTTAAGGAAAGGAAAGGAGAGAGAGAGAGAGAGAGAGAGACAGAGAGAGAGAGAGAGAGAGAGAGAGAGGGAGAGAGAGAGAGATGAACACAGGTACAAAAATGGCAATGAATGAATGAACCTATCAATACTAACCTTAAATGTAAATGGATTAAATGCTCCAATAAAAAGATATAGAATAGCTGAATGGATAAGAAAGCATGACCCACAGATATGCTGCCTACAAGAGACCCACCTCAGGACAAAAGACCTACACAGGCTGAAAGTGAAGGGCTGGAAACAAATTTTCCAAGCAAACAGAGAGGGAAAAAAAAAAGCCAGGGTAGCAATACTCATATCAGACAAAATAGACTTCCAAAAAAGGGCCATAAAGAGAGACCCAGAAGGTCACTTTATAATACTCAAAGGAACAATCCACCAAGAAGACATAAACATTGTAAATATATATGCACCCCACATAAGAGCACCCAAATACATGAAGAAAATCTTAGAGGACTTCAAGAAAGATATTGACAGTAACACAATTATAGTAGGGGATTTTAACACCCCACTGTCAAAAATGGTCAGATCTTCCAAATAAAATATCAACAAAGATATTGAGGCATTGAACAATGCCCTAGGTGAAATGGACTTAACATATATAGAGAGAGCCCTTCATCCCAAAGAAGCTAAATTCACATTCTTTTCAAATGCACATGGAACATTTTCAAAGATAGACCACATGATAGGACACAAAACAAACCTTAAGAGATTCAAGAAAATTGAAAATATACCAAGCATTTTCTCATACCACAAGGGACTGAAATTAGAAACCAACCCCAAGGGAAAAAACCCAAAGCACGCAAAATCATGGAGATTGAATAGCATGCTATTAAAGAATGAATGGGTCAAGAATGAAATTAGGGAAGAAATAAAAAAGTTTCTGGAAAAAAACAAAAATGAACTCACAATAACCCAAAACTTATGGGACACAGTGAAGGCAGTCCTGAGAGGAAAGTTCATAATGATACAGGCCTACCTAAAAAAGATACAAACATTTCAAACAAAAATCCTAACCCTACGCCTACAAGAACTCGAGGAACAACAACAAAGATAGCCCAGAGCAAGTAGAAGGAAGAAAATAACCAAGACCAGAGCAGAATTAAATGACATAGAGACTAAAAGCACAATTCTAAGGATCAATGAATCCAGGAGCCAATTATGTCAAAAGATAAACAAAATTGACAAGCCCTTAAGCAGGCTCATCAAAAGAGAGAGAGAGAGAGAGAGAGAAAGAGAGAGAGAGAGAGAGAACCCAAATAAACACAATCAGAAATGAAAGAGGAAAGATTAGAAGTGACACCACAGAAATACAAAGGAATGTAAGAAATTACTATGAAGAACTGTATGCCTGGAAATTTGAAAACCTAGGTGAGGTGGACAAATTTCTACAAAAAATATAATCTTCCAAAACTGAATGAAGGAGAAGCAGAAAGCCTGAACAGACCAAGAACACCAGATGGAATTGAAGCAGTAATCAAAAAACTACAGACACACAAAAGCCCTGGACCAGATGGTTTCACAGGAGAATTCAACAAAGCATTTAAGGAAGAGCTAACTTCTATCCTTAACAGACTATTCCAAAAAATCTGAAATGATAGAAGGCTCCCAAACTGTTTTTATGAAGCCAGAATCATTATAATCCAAAAACCAGATAAAGACACAACAAAGAAGGAGAACTTCAGGCCAATATTGCTAATGAAAATAGATGCTAAAATCCTCAAGAAAATATTGGCAAACTGCATCCAACAATACATTAAAAAGATCATACACCATGACCAAGTGGGATTCATCCCAGGGATGCAAGGATGGTTCAACGTTCGAAAATCAGTAAATGTAATAAATACACCACATAAACAAAAGCAAAGACAGAAGCCACATGATCATATCAATAGATGTGGAAAAAGCATTTGATAAAGTACAGCACTCATTTATGATAAAAACAGTCAGCAAAGTGGGAATAGAGGGAGCATTCCTCAATATAATAAAGGCCATATAGGAGAGACCTACAGCCAACATCATATTCAATGGGCAAAAACTAAAATCTTTTCCACTAGGATCAGGAACAAGACAAGGTTGTCCACTTTCACCACTTCTATTCAATATAGTATTGGAAGTTTTAGCCACAGTGATCAGACAAGAAAAGGAAATAAAAGGCATCCAAATTAGAAAGGAGGAAAAAAAACTGTCCCTGTTTGCAGATGACATGATAGTGTACATAGAAAATCCTATAGACTCCGCCAAAAAACTGCTCAAGCTAATAAATAAATTTGGCAGAACAGCAGGATACAAAGTCAATATCCAGAAATCAAAGGCATTTTTTGTATACCAACAATGAAACTGCAGAAGCAGAAATCAAGAAAAAGTCCCATTTGATACAGCAAAAAGAAAAATAAAATACCTAGGAATAAACCTAACCAAGGAGGTAAACGACATGTATGTTGAAAACTACACAACACTGAAGAAAGAAATTAAGGAAGACACAAACAAATGGAAACATATACCGTGTTCATGGAATGGAAGAATTAACATCATCAAAATGCCCATACTACCCAAAGAAATTTACAGATTTGATGCAATAACTATTGAAGTACTAATGGCATATTTTACAGACGTAGAACAAACAGTCCACAAATTTATATGGAACCATAAATGATCCAGAATAGCTGCTGCAATTTTGAGAAAGAAGAGCAAAGTAGGAGGGATCACAATACTTGATATCAAACTCTATTACAAGGTCACTGTAATCAAAACAGCCTGTACTGGCTTAAAAACAGGCACATGGACCAGTGGAACAGAACAGAGACCCCAGAAATAAACCCAAATCTCTATGGTCAATTAATATTTGATGAAAGGGTCAGGAACATAAAATGGAGTAAAAATAGCCTCTTCAACAAATGGTGTTGGGAGAACTGGACAGCTACATGCAAAAAAATGAAACTCAAGCACCATCTTACACTATGCACAAAAGTAAATTCAAGGTGGATAAAAGATTTAAATATAAGCCGTGACACCATTAAATTCCTAGAGGAGAACATAGGCAAGAAAATCTCAGATATTTCACACAGCAACATTTTTACTGATATGTCCCCCAGAGCAAGGGACATAAAGGAAAGAATAAACAAATGGGATGTCATCAAAATAAAAACCTTCTGCACAACTAAAGAAAATAGCATTAAAATAAAAAGAGAACCAACCATATGGGAAAACATACTTGCCAATGATACCTTAGACAAGGGTTTCATCTCCAAAATATATCAAGAACTCACACAACTCTACTCTAAGAACACAAGCAACCCAGTTATAAAATGGGCAAAGGATGAACAGACACTTCTCCAAGGAAGACATACAGAGGATCCAGAGACACATGAAAAGATGCTCAGTATAGCTAGCTATCGGAGAGATGCAAATTTAAACCACAATGAGATACCACTTCACTCCAGTCAGAATGGCCATCATAAACATATCAACAAACAACAAGTGTTGGAGAGGATGTGGAGAAAAGGGAACCCTAGTGCCCTGTTGGTGGGAATGCACACTGGTGCAGCCACTATGGGAAACACCATGGAATTTCCTCAGAAATCTACAAATGCAACTGCTTTTTGACTGGCAACTGCTGGGATTATATCCTAAGAACCCTGAAACACCAATCCAAAAGAACCTATACACTCCAGTGTTCATAGCAGCACAATTTACAATACTTAAGTGTTGGAAGCAACCTAGGTGCCCATCAGTAAATGAATGGATCAAAAAACTATGGTACATTTACACAATGGAATACTACACAGCATACAGAAAGAAGGAGCTCCTACCCTTTGCAACAGCATGGATGGAAGTGGACAGCATTATGCTAAGCAAAATAAGCCAGGCAGTGAAAGACAAATACCATATGATCTCACCTTTAACAGGAACCTAAACAACAAAACAAAGAAACAAGCAACATATAACCAAAGACACTGAAATACAGAACCAGCTGACAGTGACCAGAGGGGAGAGGGGAGGGAATTTCAGGGGAAAAGGGGAAGGGTTTTTAGGAACAAGTATAAAGGACACATGGGCAAAAACTAGGGGCCGGTGGAAAAGGGAGGGAGGTGGGAAGGGCTGGGTGGGTGGGCTGGGCTGGGAGTAAAAGATAGAAATTGTATTTGAGCAACAATTAAAATAAAATTTATAAAAATTCTTGTCAAATGTTGTACCCATATTCTCAAAAAAACCAAGAGATTTTTCAAAGATACTCACCATTTTTAATTATTAGGGAAATGCAAAGCAAAAGCACAATGAAATATCACCTCACTCCTGTTAGATTGACTATCAAACATAATATGTTTTCTTTATCCATTCATTTATCAATGAACACTTAGGTTTTTTCCATATCTTGGCCATTGTTGATAATGCTGCAATGAATGTGGAGGTGCATGTATCTCCTCAAGGTAGTGATTTTATTTCCTTCAGAAACATACCCAGAAATGAGATTGCTGGATCATATGGCAGATATTTAAAATTTTTTGAGGAAGACATACACACAGGCATACTATTCAGCCATAAAAAGAAAGAAATTCTGCCTTTTTTAACAATATAGGTGGACCCACTTGAAGTTATTATGCTAAGTGGAATAAGTTAAACAGAGATAAACAAAGATTATATGATCTTATTTATATGTGATACCTTTAAATAAGAAGCCAATATTATAGAAACAGCGAGAAGAATGGTGGATGCCAGGTACTGGGAGTAGGGAGAAATGGAGAGATGCTGGTCAAAGAGTACAAACTACTAGTTACAAGATGAATTAGTTTTGGGGATCTAATATAGGACATGGTGACTATGGTTAACAATACTGCATTATACTTGAAAGTTACTAGGAGAACAAATCTTAAAAAGTTTTCAGGAGAAAAAATAAAAGTGATGTAATGGATGTGTTAGCTCAATGTATTGTAATAATCATTTTACAACATATACATGTATCAAATCATAATGTTGTATGTCTTAAACCTATACAATGTTTCTTCTTAAGATTCCACATATAAGTAGATGGTATAATTTATCTTTCTTCATCTGACTGATTTTACTAAACATAATGCCCTAAAGGTTGTTACAAATGACAATATTTTATTCTTTTTATGGCTGAAAATATTACTTTATATGTATACAACACATTTTCTTTATCCTTTCATGAGTGAATGAACACTTAGATTGTTTCCATATCTCAACTACTGTAGATAATGCTGCAATGAATACAAGGATGCATATATCTTTTTGAGTGTGTTTTTTAATTTTCTTTGGACAAAAGACACTGAAATAGAGAACAGGCTGACAGTGACCAGAGAGGAGAGGGGAGGGAATTTCAGGGGAATTTCAGGGGAGAATGAGAAGGGTTTACAGGAACAAATATAAAATACATATGGACAAAAACTAAGGGAATGGAAATGGGAGGGAGGTGGAGAAGGATGGGTGGGTGGACTGAGGTGGGAGTAAAGGACAGAAAACTGTACTTGAACAATGAACTAAATAAAATTTAAAAAAATTTCCTTGGACAAATACCCAGAAGTATGATTGCTAGATTATATGATAGTTCTAATTTTTAATTTTTTGAGGAAGTTCCATACTATTTTTCATAGTGGCTGCACAATTTACACTCCCACTAACAGTGCACAAGAGTTCCCTTTTCTCCACATCCTCAGCAACACTTATTATTTCTTGTCTTTTTGATAATAGCCATTCTAAAAGGTGTGAGGTAATATCTCATTGTGCTTTTGATTTACATTTCCCTGATGATTAGTGATGTTGAGGACATTTTCATGTACTTGCTAGTCATTGGTATGTCTTCTCTGGAAAAATGTTTATTCAGATCCTCTTCCCATTTTTAAATTGGATTGTTTTTCTGTTTTTTACTGTTGAGTTTTGTGTGTTCTTTGTACATTTTGGATATTAACCCATTATCTGATACATGATTTGCAAATATTTTCTACCATTCAGTATGTTGACTTTTTAGTTTATTGATGAACACAATGTTAAATGTCAATTATATCTTAATAAATCTGAAAAAAAATTTTGAGAAGTGTTTTAAAAAGAGATATTTTAACCAATTGCAATATGTAGATTTTATTTTTCTTGATTCAAACAAGCTATTAAAACTACAGATTAATAATATATACACTGGATATTTCATGATGTTTAAGGAATTTATGCTTATATTTTAGTGACATAATATATTTATGGTTGTTTTAAAAAAGAGTTCTTATAGAAAGAGTCCTTATAGTTTTTATATAGTCAAATAGCTACAGAAAAAATCATATCTTTGCTTCAAAATAATATTGAGGGAGTGGAACTATAGATGAAATGAGGTTGGCAATGAGTTGATAATGTCTCAATCTGAATGATGGGCAAATTACAATGCATTGAACTATTCTTTCAACATCTGTGAATGTTTGAAATATTTTATTTAAAAAGTTACAAAAGTAGCCCTGACTGGTGTAGCTCAGTGCATTGAGAACCAGTCTGTAAACCAAAGGGGTGCCAGTTCGATTCCCAGTCAGAGCACATGCCTAGGTTGCATGCCAGGCCCCCACTAGGGGGCGCATGAGAGGCAACCACACATCGATGTTTGTCTCCTTCTCTTTCTCCCTCCCTTCTCTGCCTCTATAAATAAATAAATAAATAAATAAATAAATAAATAAATAAAATCTTTTTTAAAAGTTTAAAAATAAAATAAAATAAAATAAAATAAAATGTTACAAAAGTAGCCCTGACCCATGTATTTCAGTTGGTTGGGCACCGTCCCACAAAATGAAAGGTCATCAGTTCGAGTCCCCTGTCAGGGCACATTTCTGGGTTGCCATGCAGTTCCTGGTCAGTGTATGAGAGGCAACTGATTGATGTTTGTCTCTCACATTGATGTTTCCCTCTCTTTCTCCCTCCCTTCCCCTCTCTCTAAAAATAAATTTAAAAAATTTAAAGAGACAAAAGTAGAAGGAGAAAACATTATAATATTGCCTAGAAGTCCAGAATGTGAGCTCTGGAGTCACATAGCCTTACTTCATATTCTGTCTCTGCTTTTAAAAACTTTGTGCCTTTGGGCAAGTGACTAGTCAGGATAGAAGGAATCTTGGCTGAAGGAGGGTTCACCATCTCGTGATGCCACCATATCAACATATGACATTTGAAAATGCTGCAGAAGAAGAAAAGATAGGAGGGATTCCTGGGATGCTTTTAAGGGCCAGGCCTAGAAATGCTTATATTATTTCTTTCCTCCTTATGTTGGTCAGAAGCCAGTCTCATGGCTAATTAGCCTAATTGCAAGGGAAGATGGAATGGTGTCCAGGAAGAGAAAGACGAAACAGATTTGATGAGCATATAGCATATTTTGTGCCACAACAAGTTCCTTATCTTCCTTATTTTAGTCTGCTTTTCTGAAAAAAAAAATGGAGATGATAGCAATAGTGTAAGCTTACTGTAAGAATTAAATGATCTAATACATGTAAATCTCTTAGAGTAAGGCCTAACTCATAGTAAGTACTTAATAATGTTTATGTATTTATGTAAGTATTTATCTAAAAATGGGTCCTGACACATGGGGGATATTATTAACAGCCAAAGAGGTTATTGGTGAGTCTATTTTACACACAGAGTGGACACCATGAGCAAAGGAGCAAAAGGTAAGTCTGGAGTGTGTTCAGAATATAAGGAGTGTGTGGTGTGCAGAGTGGAATGGGGGACGTATCTGGAATGGTAGATTGAAGATTGATCATGGAGAGCCTCAAACACCTAAATATAGCAGGTGAAGCACCACTGTTGAAAAAATGGTAGTAGTGGGGTGACAACAAAAAATCATAGAATCATATAGAATTGTAATGCTGAAATAAACACTATACAGGATATACATAATCCAATCCCCTCATTTTACAGAGAATGTGATTATGACAGAAAGCAAATTACAAGACTATTGACACAACTTGATGGCATGGCTGAAATGAGTTCAGCTTTCTTAACTCTCCAGCCCCTAGCTTTCAACCATACCTTACTCTTCTTAACAATATTAAGAGACTAGGAAGATGACCTTGTCAGGTTCTAGCCTCAAGTTTGCCACTAACTCGCTATGGGCAAGTTACTTCATTTCTGACTCAGTTTCCTCTTCTGTAAAATACACATTTGCCACATGACCTCTAAGGTGCCTCTTTTAGCTTTAAAATTATAATTAAATTATAATTGAGAAAGTTTAAAATGAGTTCAGTTTTATATTCTAAGACAGAGAATGATAGTTGTCTCCCAGTATCAGTGTTCCTTTCTTGGTATAGAGTTCACAATTTTTAGGTAGAAATATGGCTGCTAGAATAAAATTTATATTTCCAGCCTTTATATTTCCTATATAAATTTCAAAATTTATTTTGGAACTATGAGTGGCTATAAGTTCTGGACAATGGGCTATAAGCTATATTTTGGTGGTAGATACAACTTTCAGGAAGTGTCCTTCAAAGGAGGGTACTTCTGGGTTTATTTTTTCCTCCTGGCAAGAATGCAGGCATGATGGCTGGACCTGGAGCAACCATCTTGAGTTTGGTGATGATGTGAATTGACCCATGCATGGAAGCTGTATGTTGAGAAGTGCAGAGAAACAGGGTAGAAGAACTCTGGATCCTAGTAATTGTGGAGTTATCATTAGTTCTGGGCTCCCTATGTTAACATTTGCAAAAACTTAACACCTTGTTTCAGCCATTGTCATCTTTGGTGTTTTGTCACTTGCAGCTGGACCTATAACTGATACAAGAGATAATTGACATATGATATTGGAATAACAGCCTCAATTATCAAAGTTTGGAAGCAGTGACTCTAAAAAAGCACAAGTGAGTTGCAGATTATTCCAAAGTTCTGCACCTGAATGACCATAATCAGAAATAGGGAAACCAGAGGAAGAGATGGTTTGAGAGGAAAGTTAATGAAGTTAGTTTTAGATATGACTAGAAGCTTCATCAGGAGATTACATGAATATTTAATGCTCAAATGACACCAAATGCATGCTCTCAGAGACACTTGCATAGGGAGGAATTTAACCTTTCCTCAAAGACTCCCCCAGTTACTTTTGTGAGTTCCCATGGGCATTTCCCTTTATTCTTAGAAACATGTCCTTTCATGTGCTTTCACTTTAGCTTCCTTTTCAAGGCCTTTTGTCATTGCTTCTGCCCCTATAAGAACAGTATGGATCATGCAAAGCTGTCCTCTTCTGGTGGCCAACTTAACAGTACTGTTGTCTACAGCAGAGTGGTAGCCGGGGAAAGGGCTGGTTATTTCCTCAACTTCATGACTCACTTTGTCACCTGAGCCATAAAGTAGCACACCTTATACCCCGAATCATCCAAAGTATATGGCTTTTCTACCATGTGGTTCTAATTGGGCTCAATCTCTTTGAAACCACTACAGCAAAGACCCAGTAATTGTGGTGAACAGACCTTAATATGACCCTTAATAATCCCCATCTCCTGACACATCCTTGTGTAATCCCCTTCCCTTGAGTGTGGGCTCGCTTAGCAACTTGCTTCTCACCAATAGACTATGGCAAAGGTAGTGGGAATTTCCTTTTGTGATTATGTTACATAAGATTTTAACTGTCTTGTTAACTGGTTCTTTCTATTGCCTTCATGGATTACATGCTTTGATGGAGCAAGCAGCCGATTGGTAAAGAAATGAGTGAGGGAAATAATATGGTGAAGATGAAAATGTGATGGTGGTGTAGGTAAATGCAGTACTTGCCTCCTCACAAAACTACATCAAAATTACAACTAAACTACAGAACAACCATCATTTAGAGCCATCAGAAACTGAGCTGAATGGAAGTCCTACAGCTACAGAAATAAAGAAGCAGCCACCTGAAACTGTTAGGCAGGGAAGAAACATGTAATGGGCTAGTCCTATACCCATGCGTGGCAGATAAAAATCAGGAGAGATATCTTGGGAGTGAAGGGTCTCAGTTCCACACTAGACTCTCCAGCCCAGGCTTCCAGTGACATGAAAATAAGTCTCCATAACTTCTGGCTGTAAAAACCAGTGGGGATTGAAGGCTGTGGAAGACAGAAACTTCTAGCCTGCAAGGCAGTTCCTCTTCAAGTGCCCCCACACACACTTACTTGGATTCACTCCTTCTGATATCCAGCATGGGGGCAGCAGATTGAAAGGCACCAGTGGCATTTGGCGGGGGGGGGGGGGGGGGCACTGAATTATCTGGCATCAGGGCAAGAGCTGGGGGGAGCTTTCTCCCAGACAGAAGTGCTGACAGAGTCTAATGCTCCTTTTCTGAGCCCTCCCCCAACAGAGAAAGCAGATGGGGTCCATATCCGAGACTCCATCAACCTGGCTCACAATGTTTGCCCCATCCTGGTGATTTCCAGAGAGCCTACCTCACCCAAATTTCAGCCTCACCCAAGTTGTTTCCCATGGCTTTTCCATAAATATGGCTTGTGTTAGTCCATGCTTCAGATTTCCTAAATTTTCTCAAACAAGCAGCATCTGGCCTCAGCAAGTCCTGTATCTCTTGATAAGTGGCCCCAGGCCTGCAGCAGCCAGTCTTGGTTCACAGCTTGGCCTCACTTGGGCACTTCCAAGCCCAGGAAAAGCAGAAGTCATCTGTGGATCACTTTATAGCTCATTACTGGTGGCACTGGACAGAACACAGGCAGTGGATGACCTTGGCCTACACCTTCTGGAAAGCCCCAGAGATGTGCACCCAGTGGATAGCTCAAGACCACATCAGAGCACCACCACCAAACCACTTCCACAAGTGATACACTGAAAGGGTGGAGTCAGTGGGCACTAGAACACTGATGAAGTAAGTTCTGCTCTGTGGGCTGGGTCCCTGCACAGCTGAACCTCCTTGGTGGTCAGAGGTTGGTGGACAGTGCTCATAACCAGGCCTTGAAGCTGACTGACCAGGGTAAATTCCTCCCATTCACCTGCCAACAGTAATCAAGGCTCAACTACAACAAGAGAGTATATATAGCCCACATGGTGACTACACCTCAAGTACGCAGGTTGGGTGAAAGGGGAGGCTGTGCCACTGGACCCTACAGGGGATCTAATATAGTAGTCCACACTACCAAGCCAGGGAATTGTAACAGCTCTACCTAATACATAGAAACAATCACATGGATGCTACCAAAATGAGGAGACAAAGAAACATGGCTCAAAGGAAAGAATAGAACAAAACTCCAGAAAAACACTTAAACAAAATGGCACAAGTAATCTATTAGATGAAGAGTTGAAAACATTGGTTATAAGGATGCTCAAGGAACTTAGTGAGAATTTCAATATCATAAAAAAGGACATGGAAACCATAAAAAGGAACCCATCAGAAATTAAGGATATTGTAACTGAAATGAAGAACAATTTGCAGGGAATCAACAGTGGGGTGGATGAAGCTGAGAATCAAATCAGCGATTTGGCATATAAGGAAGCAAAAAACACCCAATCAAAAAAGCAAGAAGAAAAAAGAACCCCCCAAATGAGGATAGTGTAAGGAGACTCTGGGACAACTTCAAGTGTACTAACATTCACATCATGGGTGTGCCAGAAGGAGAAGAGAGAGAGCAAGAAGTTAAAAACCTATGGGGAAAAATAATGACAGAAAACTTCCCTGACTTGATGAAGAAAATAAACATACAGATCTAGGAAGCACAGAGGGTCCCAAACAAGATGAATCCAAAGAGGAGCACACCAAGACACATCATAATTAGAATGTCAAAGGTTAAAGAAAAAGAGAAAATCTTAAAAGCAACAAGAAAAAAGCAGTTAGTTAACTACAAGGATCCCCCCATAAGACTGTCATCTGATTTCTCAAAAGAAACTTTGCAGGTTAGAAGGGATTGGCAAGAAATATTTAAAATGATGAAAAGCAAGGTCCTACAACCAAGATTACTCAACCCAGTAAAGCAATCATTTAGAATTGAAGGACAGATAAAGAGCTTCCCTGAGCCCTGACTGGTATGGCTTAGTGGATTGAGGGCTGGACCACAAACCAAAGGGTTGCTGGTTCGATTCCCAATCAGGGTGCATGCTTGGTTTGCAGGCCAGATCCCCAGTAGGGGGTGTGCTAAAGGCAACCACACATTGATATTTCTCTTCCTCCCTTCCTCCCTTTCCCTATCTCTAAAAATAAATAAAATCTTTAAAAAAAGAGCTTCCCTGATAAGGTAAAGTTAAAGGAGTCCATCACCACCAAACCAAAATTACATGAATTTTAAAGGGCCTTCTGTAAGAAGAAGAGATAAAACTATGAACAATAAAATGACAATAAATACACATCTATCAAGAAATAAATCTGAAAAACAAAATAAATGAACAAGCACAACAAAAACAGAATCATAGATACAGAGAACATTTTGATGTTTACCAGATGGTTGTGGTATTAGAAAGATGGGTGAAAAAAGGTGAAGAGATTAAACAGTACAAATCAGTACTTACGGAAAAGTCATGAGGATCTAAAGGACAGCATAGGGAATTAGTAGCCAAATACTATGAGATCTGTCCAGAATGTATCCAGCCACATATTATGAGAAATAGAGACATTTATTGAAGAACATACAAGATACAAGAAACATTGTACATAGGACAATTACACCTCAGTCCCCTTCAAAGTAGGTACCTTGGGACCTCATACAGTTCTCCCAATCACTATCAGCTGCCCTGTCATATTTTCCTGAATCTCATCGATGGTCTGAAATGTCTTCTCTTTCATAGGTGATTTTAGTTTTGGGAACAGCACAAGTCATAGGGCACCAAATCTGGGCTGTAGGGATGCTGAGTCAACTGGGTGATTTGATGTTTTGCCATCTCTGCACAAGACATGATACATGAGTGGGCATGTCATTGTGATAAAGCTGCCAGTCACCAGCTGCCCTTAGCTGTTGCCTTCTGAATTATCCCAATAGTTTCTGTGGAAGAAGATTCAAGCTTAATGCAAAATTTGATGCAGATTTTTTGCTCTACTTGCTCAGTCATTTTGAATGCAATGGTCACAGATTACACGTGTTCATTCAATGGCATCTACTGCCCTTGCTGACTAATACAGTGAAGTAGTCACTGTTCATGAATGCCCATTCCCATCCACCTCCTTGGCTGCTAGGTTACATTGATGTTGCACAAACCGTTCTCATTATGTTAATAATAGCTAGACTTTTCTTGGACAGACCTCATATATATATATATATGACCCATGTACATGGACAGTGGTGTGGGGATTGCCTGAGGGAGTCGGGGTGCTGGGTGGTAGGGGAAAAAGAGCTAAATATTTGGACAACTGTAATAGCATAAACAATACAACTTTAAAAAGCAAGTTATAAAATACAAAAAAGAAAATGGCCATACTAGAAGAAAACAAGAAATAAAATGGAGAAGGGAGGGAAGGGAAGTGGGTGCTAGTGTTATTTTATAAGGTGTGGTTAAGGAAAACCTTCAGGACAAGGTGACATTTGAGCAAATATCTGAAATAAACCCTGGTGTGAGTTAAGGAGTAATTTGCGGGAAGACCATTCCATGCTGAGGGAACTGCAATGTAAAGGTCCTGAGACAGGAAAGTGCTCCATCTGTCAGGGGAATGTCTAGGACCCCAATGTGGGCTAGAGTGAAAAGATGGAGGGAAAAACCAAAGATGGGTTTGAGGATACTGGGAAAGATCATGTAAATGTCATTCTGAGTGAGATGGGAAGAACTGGAGGGTTTTGAATAAATAATGTTTTAAATATCTCAGCTGCTATGAGAAATAAAGCATTAGCAAGTATGTATTCATTGCTTACTCATAAAAGGGATATTATGTATATTGCTTTACAATCTGTTTTTTTTCCAAAGTGAGTTAAAAAAGCAAAATATAGTCATGATATCTCTTTGTTTAAAATTCCTTGTGGTTCCCAACCCCCTCACAAGAAAGTCTAAAGCCTTACCAAATAAAATAAGAAGAAAGGAGTGAGGCCTTTAACCAACAGCCAGGAGGAACAGCCTATGAAGAACTGAATTACACTAACAAACACGTGAACTTGGAAGTGAAACCTTCCCCAGTCAAGCCCACTAATGAGACCCAGCCCTACGTAATGCCTTGATTTCAGCCTTGCGAGAGACCCACCTAAGCCATACCGAAATTCCTACCTAGAGGAAACTGAGATGATAAATGTGTGCTGTTTTTAGTCACAAGGTTTATGGTAATTTGTTATAGAACAATAAATAACTCATACTCTATTATTTCCTTTATTCTCCTCATCTCTCCTGAGGCCCCTGCCTCCTCCATTCTAAAATCTCCACTAATCTCCACCAACATATGCAAATATATGCTTTGGAGGTGACTATCACACTAATTCTGCAGAGTTTTATAAATTTTATTTTAATGTTCAAGTACAGTTTTTTGCCCTTTACCCCATCCCAGCCCAACCCCAGCCCTCCCTATCTCCCTCCCATCTCCACCTCCCCCCAGTTTTTTGTCCATGTGTCCTTTATATTTGTTCCTGTAAACCTTTTCCATTCTCCCCTGAAATTTCCTCCCTTCTCCCCTCTGGTTGCTGTCAGTCTGTCCTCTATTTCAGTGTCTTTGACTGTATTTTGCTTGTTTCTTTGTTTTGTTGTTTAGGCTCCTGTTAAAGGTGAGATCATATGGTATTTGTCTTTCACTGCCTGGCTTATTTCGCTTAGCATAATGCTTTCCAGCTCCATCCATGCTGCTGCAAAGGGTAGGAGCTCCTTTCTGTTGTGTAGTATTCCATTGTGTAAATGTACCATAGTTTTTTGATCCATTCACTTACTGATGGGCACCTAGGTTGCTTCCAGGTCTTGGCCATTGTAAATTGTGCTGCTATGAACATTGGGGTGCATAGGTTCTTTTGGACTGGTGTTTCAGGGTTCTTAGAATATAATCCCAGCAGTGGAATTGCTGGGTCAAAAGGCAGTTTCATTTCTAGTTTTCTGAGAAAATTCCATACTGTTTTCCATAGTAGTTGTACCAGTCTGCAATACCACCAATAGGGCACTGGGGTTCCCTTTTCTCCGCATCCTCTCCAACACTTGTTGTTTGTTGCTTTGTTTATGATGACCATTCTGACTGGTGTGAGTGATATCTCATTGTGGTTTTAATTTCCATCTCTCTGATAGCTAGCTATACTGAGCATCTTTTCATGTGTCTCTGGATCCTCTGTATGTCCTCCTTGGAGAAGTGTCTGTCCAAGTCCTTTGCCCATTTTTTAATTGGGTTCCTTGTGTTCTTAGAGTGGAGTTGTGTGAGTTCTTTATATGTTTTGGAGATGAAACCCTTGTCTGAGGTATCAGTGGCAAATATGTTTTCCCATGCAGTTGGTTCTCTTTTTATTTTAATGCCATTTTCTTTAGTTGTGCAGAAGGTTTTTATTTCGATGACACCCCATTTGTTTATTCTTTCCTTTGTGTCCCTTGCTCTAGGGGACATATCAGTGAAAATATTGCTGCATGAACTAGGTGAGATTTTCTTGCCTATGTTCTCCTCTAGGATTTTAATGGTGTCATGACTTATATTTAAGTCTTTTATCCACCTTGAATTTATTTTTGTGTATGGTATAAGTTGGTGCTCGAGTTTCATCTTTTGCACATAGCTATCCAGCTCTCCCAACACCATTTGTTGAAGAGGCTATTTTTACTCCATTTTATGTTGCTGTCCCCTTTGTCAAATATAATTCTGCAGAGTTTTGACATGCTATTTGGGCTGTAACCTGGGCAAATAAATAATGAAATATAAGGTTTTATCATTTCTTTACCTATTGCTCAGCACAGCTTAATTTAAACCTCGATTCATCTTCTGACTTCTCACTTTCTTTTATCTTAATGTATTCAAATTCTCCTAAGTTGTCCTGGGTTCTGAGACTTCAAGGAAGAGCAATTATGAAATCTCTAGTTGTTCACAAGTGTCTTTCTCTCAGAGCTTCAACAAGTTTATTCAGTTGGTTTCAGTACATAGGGGTATTTGGATCTAGTTTTGACCTTCTAGCCTCCAAGAAAAAGGATTTCACTATGGGCTTTCAGACTATCCATGTCTCCATTCTTTCCCCACCCACTCTGAAGGTATTTTTGAAAACCTCTATGCCTTGTCCCAAGACTACCTTCATTTCTGATCTATATCTTATTTTCATATGCTTTAACAATCTATAACTTTCTCAACCAGTCAACCTCAATTGGGGGAAATTCCATAAAAATATTTTTTAATTTAATATTTTAATAAAAATCTATACTTTGGAAATGTATGTACTTTTGAAATATTAACATTTTTCTGTCTTTTTCAAGTATATTTTATTGATTATGCTATTACAATTTTCCCAGTTTTTTTCTCTCCTTTACCCCCTCTCCCCCTTACCCTTCAGCATTCCCCCTCCCTTAGTTCATATCCATAGGTTGTACGTATAAGTTTTTTGGGTTCTCAGTTTCCTATACCATTCTTAACCTGCTCCTGTCTATTTTATGCCTACAATTTATGCTTCTTATTCCCTGTACCTTCCCCCCCATTCTTTCCCACCCCCTCCCTCCCCACTGATAACCCTCCATTTCTCTGGTTCTGTTCCTGTTCTAGTTGTTTACTTAGTTTTTGTTTTTATTTTTTAGGTTGAGTTATTGATAGTTATGAGTTTATTGTCATTTTACTGTTCATAGTTTTTTATCTTCTATTTCTTAGACAAGTCCATTTAACATTTCATATAATAAGGGCTTGGTGATGATGAACTCCTTTAGCTTGACCTTATCTGGGGAGCACTTTATCTGCCCTTCCATTCTAAATAATAGCTTTGCTGGATAGAGTAATCTTGGATGTAGGTCCTTGCCCATCATGACTTAGAATACTTCTTTCCAGTCCCTTCTTACCTGCCATATTTCTTTTGAGAAATCAACTGGAAGTCTTATTGTCACTCCTTTGTAGATAACTCTCTCCTTGCCTCTTGCTACTTTTAAGGTTCTCTCCTTATCTTTAATCTTGGGTAACTTAATTATGATGGGTCTTGGTGTGTTTCTCCTTGGGTCCAACTTCTTTGGGACTCTCTGGGTTTCCTGACGTCCTGGAAATCTATTTCCTTCACCATATTGGGGACGTTTTCCTTCATTATTTGTTCAAATAAGTTTTCAATTTCTTGCTGTTGTTCTTCTCCTTCTGGCACCCCTATGATTCTGATGTTGGAGTACTTAAAGTTGTCCCAGAGGCTCCAAAACCTCTCCTCGTTTTTCTGAATCCTTGTTTCTTCCTTCTATTTTGGTTGGATGTTTATTTCTTCCTTTTGTACCAAATTATTGATCTGAGTCCCAGTTTTCTTCCCTTCACTGTTGGTTCCCCGTATATTTTGCTTTATTTCAGTTTGGGTAGCCTTCATTTCTTCCTTCATTTTGTGACCGAGCTTAACCAATTTTGTGAGCATTGTGATTACCAGTATTTTAAACTCTGCATCAGATAGGTTGTCTGTCTCCTCATCACTTAGCTCTTTTTCTGGAATTTTGATCTGTTCTTTCATTTGGGCCAATTTCTTTGTTTTCGTGTACCTGTTATGTTGTAAGGAGCTGAAGCCTTAGGTATTTGCCAGGGCAGGGCAACCCTCCTTGCTGCATTGTGGTGCTGTCTGTGGGGGAGGGGTCAGAGAGGCAACAATGATGCTCGCTCACTCCACTCTAGCCCCACTTTCCAACAAATTTTCCTGTGAGACTAGGAGTTTCTCCTGCCATTGAAAACCCCACAGTATTTTACAGCTAGAGGTTTTGAGTCTTTAATTTCCTTTTTAGCTAGTCCCACTTCACCTGCACAGCCTGCTGCCTTGATGCACATCCTTTTAGTTTGACTGCCTGTCTCCTGTCTCTTCCCTTCCTACCACTGTGGATACATGTGTGTTTAACTCTTTGGTTGTCAGAGTTCCATGCAGTTGGATTTTCTGGAACTTCTGGTTGTTTATTGTTTTTAAATTGGTTGTTATCCTTCTTTTGGTTGTGTGAGGAAGCGAAGAGTTTTACCTATGCCTCCATCCTGGCTGGAACCCATCTGTCTTCTTCTAACAGTTATGCCATTTTCCTTAATTTATATTCATAGTGCATAAAACCTCAGTTATTTTTGATGTGTGTCATTTGTTTTTCATATCTAGATAACACCAAATATTCCAGTCTTCACTACTATTCAGTATTTGTAATACATATTCACACTTTGGAAACATTGTTCTCAGTAATTTCTTCTACTCTAAATTTAATTCATTCAGAAATAAACATCCATATAGCAAGCACTGGTGATGTATCTACTATGAGTTAGGTACTGGAGATAGAAAGATGACTAAGACATATTTTAACCTCAAGGAACTCACAGATAAGATAGAGATAGACAAGTAAAACAATATTCATAGTCCCATGTGATAAATGCCATAATCAAAGGGTATATGAAGTGCTGTGGAACACACTGGTGGAAATGAATAGTCTTCCTAGGTATGTGTGAGGAATTTTATTTAGAAGTTTCCTTTTCAGATAAGCCTTGAAGTCTGAGTAGGATTTTTGCATAAGAAGAAAAGGCATAGTGCATTCTAGGCAGAAATAACATAATATACATGTCTAAGAAGATATCTATTGAATACCTTTAAAGAGAGCTTTAAAATATTTTAAATTGATTTCAAGTGGTTTCATTATGCTCTCTTTTATTTTCAGAGCTGCTTCAAATGATTAAAAAATATATTAGGATTTGAAGTACATGGTGGATATATTTTTCTACCCCCAAATTAGGACACGTGAACTGAAAAACTACAACTATAATTTTTGGACTAGTAGAACCAAGTGTTTGAATTGGAATTTGTCTGGGAAAATCAGGTCATTATACATATTCTCTTAGAGATTAGTATGCAGAAACTCCAGGTAGAGGATTAATTATTATAATCCTTGACAATCACAGAACTAAATCAGTATGTCTTAAGACTGCTACGTGGAATTTACTGACTCATTGGAACCAGTTATGTTGAGAGCTCATTTGGAAACTGTTCCCTATGAGCCAGTCATTCTACTACCTTTTGCATCTTTTGACTGTAAGAGACATTATAGGTAGCTCAGGGGAGTATAAAGTGTTGAGTGGAATGTTTTATGGGATCTCCCACCTCAAAGAACCAAAGGTGAAGTCAAACAGTGAAGGCCCAGGAATAGCTGAAACCAGTGCACATTGGTAGCATGCCCTCAAGGAACAATAATCACAAACTCTGGGTTTCAAGCAAGGTTGAAGTAAGCTGTAGTGATCTGGCATTTGCTACTTCCCTGTTGTCAATTATTGCAATGTAGGAATTTGGGGGACTTCCAGTCAAAATTGAAACATAGTCAAATGAAATTCTCCTCTTCAAACAACTACAGAAAAAATTACAACTCTGTTACCACAAAACAAATATCACCCATAACCATCAGAAAATCAAGCTGTATGGAAGTCCAACAGCCAAGGATTTAAAGATGCCACATTCATCCTGACAGGAGCCTTTTCTACAATAGGCCATGCTAATAAGACAGGGAGTCAAAGAAGCTCTAACTAATACACAGAAACAAACACAGGAAGGCTGCCAAATGAAGGAGACAAAGAAATATGGCCCAAATAAAAAAACAGGACAAGACTCCAGAAAAAAAAAATGAAATGAAATGGAGATAGCAAACCTATCAGATGCGGAGTTCAAAAAACTGGTTGTAAGGATACTTAAAGAACTCATTGAGTACGGCAATAACATAAAAAAAGACCCAGGCAAAAGTTAAGGTTACATTAAGTGAAATAAATAAATATCTATAGGGACCTGACAGTGGCAGAGATGAAGTCAAGATTCAAATTAATGATTTGGAGCATAAGGAAGAGAAAAAGCATTCAATCAGAACATGAAGAAGAAAAAAGAATTTTTAAAAATGAGGATAGTCTAAGGAGCCTGTGGGTCATCTCCAAACATACCAACATCCAAATCATAGGGATGCCAGAAGAAGAAAAGTAAAAGGAAGAAATTGGGAACTTATTTGAAAAAATAATGACAGAAAACTTCCCTAATTTGGCAAAGGAAATAGGCATACAAGCCCAGGAAGCACAGAGAGCCCCAAATAAGTTGGACCCAAAGAGGACCACACCAAGACACATCATAACTAAAATTCCAAAAGTTAAAGATAAAGAGAAAATCTTTTTAAAAAATCAAGAAAAAAGCAGAGAGTTACCTACAAAAGAGTTCCCATAAGAGTGTCAGCTGATTTCTCAAAAGAAACTTTACAAGCAAGAAGGAGCTGGCAAGAAGTATTCAAAATGATGAAAAACAAGGACCTACATCCAAGATTACTCTGTCCAGCAAAGCTATCATTTAGAATGGAAGGGCAGATAAAATACTTCCCAGACAAGGTAAAGCTATAGGAGTTCATCACTGCCAAGCCTTTATTATATGAAATATTAAAGGGACTTGGACAAAGACAATGGAGGGAAGGATTGAATATAGAAGGTGGGGATGGGTAGGGCATCAGAGAGTAATGGGGGGGAATGGGGATGACTGTAATTCAACAACAATAACAAAAAGTTTAAAAAATAAACTTAACAGATAAACACAGAAAAAAAGAAAAGAAGATCAAAACTATGAATAGTAAAATGGCAACAAATTCACAATTATCAACAACTGAATCTAAGAAACAAACTAAGCAAACAACCAGAACTGGGACAGAATCATAAATATGGAGATCATTTGGAAGGTTATCAGGTGGAAGGGGGAAGGGGGAGAATGGGAGAAAAGGTGTAGGGATTACAAAGCATAAATTGGTAGGTACAAAATATATAGGGAGATGTCAAGAATCATATAGGAAACAGAGAAGCCAAAGAACCTATATGCATGACCCACGGACATGAACTAAGGGGTCATTGTTGGAAGGAATGCAGGCACCTGGTGGAGGCTGGCAAAGGGGGAATAATTGGGAAAATTGTAATAACATAATCAATAATATATATTTTAAAAAAGGAATTTGGCCCAGTACTGCCAGATCCAATAAAGTAAGAATTGTGAATTATTGTGTGACATTCTATGGTTTTCAAATATTGGCTAATAATCTACATTAAAAAATAAAAACAAACAAAAAACACTGTAGGGGCCAAAATAAACAAACAAATTTTAAAAATTATGTCTTCAGTCTTCTCCAAAGCATTTATCCTCTCTGTCTTATTCCATTCAAAGTTCATGTTTATTGGAGAGAGAATTCCATTGTCCCAATCTGAGCCAAAGACCTATCCCAGACCTATTCAGCTATCACTTAACGACAGTGTTGCTTAGCATAGGCATGGCAGCTGGCAACCGGCAACTGGCAACTGGGGGTGGGTACAACTTTATGTATAAAAGGGGTCTTTTTCAGGGAATAATAATGATGACTAAGACATGTTTGATGCTTACTACATTTCAGTAACTGATCTAAATATTTCATGTGCATTATTTCATATAAACCTCACAACAAAATAATGAGAGGATACTCTCATTACCATGTTACAGATGAGAAAACTGAGGCTCAGAGAGGTTATATGGGATTTGCCTGAATCCACACTGCTAGGGGTGGGAAACCAGACAGTCTGTTCACTGGCCCTGTGCTCTTAACCAATTCATCATGATGCTTTTCTAAGGGAAGGGGGTGTTAGGAACAGGAAACCACCCCACTTGCTTCATAGGATGAGTAGTTTCAGGAAGCACATGTATGACATAGTTAGAGATAAAGAGGCCTGGAGTCTTCCAGATTCTGACATCTAGGAAACAGTCTCAGGCTGTGAAAGTGGCTTTCCCAAGGTTACAGAGCTAAGAGGAGGCTAGAAGCCCTTAAAATCCTCTACCTTTTTCATCACAGCCCCCCAGACTTTCCAACACCTCACTTATATTTGTGAGGATGCATAAATATACTCCTTTTTTTTCATTTAGTTCAGCCTTTCAGATGCAATTCCATATATCTATCCTTTATTCCATGTCTGCCTATTTATTTATGAAAATCAAGAGAAGCCCTAGAATGCCTTTCAGGGCAAGAAACACACTATTTTCTATTTGATTTATCATTTTTTTTTACTTTTCAGAGATCATGAGTAACAAAGAAAAATCAACAGGTTCCCAATACTGGCCAGGATGAGACCCAAACTGTGCAAACATATACTCAGAGATTAAATTCTACAGGCCAGTATCCATTGACATCCTTGCCACACTATCAGGCTAGGTGTGGGTTGAAAGAACTTGGTTTCTACAGATCTAGAAGTTATAAGAATGGGTTCAAGGAAAGTGCTGGTGTTTGGGCAAGCCTTGACAAATGGCCTGGAACTTCAAAAAACATGGGAAAATCTCAGGCCTGGTGCTTTGTCCTTTGTGCTTTGGGGAGATACCTTTGGGTATCAGGCCCTCTGTGCAAAGACTGAAGTGAGGAAAGATCCTGAGCATGGGTTAGACTGTAGAAAGCAGAGAGTGGGGGAAAGGCAGAATTGAGGTTATACAACGCTTTTTAAGTCACTTAAATTTTCCTGCATCCTTGTGTTACCCTCTTTGTTAAAACCTCTGGAATAAATCTGTAATACTCGTTCCCACTGATGGATACTGACCTTTTCAGGGAGATTGGTGTTTTCATCAGCTTACCTCACCTGGGACTCTTGCGCCCATAAAGAGGTGGTGCATAAGTGGGTTTTAGGACTTCCAAGAATACTCTGAAATTGTATGGAAAATATTGTGGGTATGTGCATTGTTCTAAAGAGAGCAGTCATAGATATGATTAGACAGTTAATGGGTCCACAATCTTAAAACAAATGTACAAACTACTGGCCAGGGAACTTTAAGGTGAAGAAATGCACTTCTATTTATGTCATTTCAGGTGCAATGAGCTAGGGTGCAAGGCAGGAATTTTCCCAGAGTCCTTAAAAACCACATGGAGTTCATGAACAAACTCATAGAATATTAGCCTGGGACAGGTGGGTCTTCTTGAGACAGACTTAAGGAAACAGGAGAAGAAGGCAGTAGAAGAGGTAGCAGAGATGTCAGGGAGTTTGAAAGGGGGAATGGAATAAAATCATAGCCAGACACATTGAAATAACTTGAGCAGAGGAGCCAATCTGAAAATGCTCTGCAGAGGTTGGCTGAGTGAAAGATATGAGATCTGAATGGCTGGAAGCAGAAGATTTGTGTTTAACTGTAATATGTAATATTCCCTTGCAAAGCAAAACAATAGCAATGAATGTGAAAGTAAGGAGCAGCTGCTGCTTCCCAAATATTATTAACAAGACAAAAAATGTATGAGGTGTTGTGAATAATGGCTGTGATTAAAGCAGTGTGGAAGTTCTGGTAGGATAAGCAGGGCTCCCAAGATTAGGATTATCAAGTTCAGTATCAAACACACTATCTGTGTGTGCATATGTGTATATGTGTGCAAGTACATGTGAATGCATTCATATGTCCCTATATGCATGTGTACACAAATGTAGGGAGTTGAAAGAAAGGATGCATATAATCTGGAGAAAGTATCATGGACAGGAAGGGAAATGTGACATAAATGAGACTTGATAGTAAGGGATGAAGGGGAAAAGGAAGAAAATGGAGAAGAGAGGTGAGAGAAAGGATTGGCTTTTTACTGTACAGGACAAGAGTCAGGAACCTAACTTACCTAGCCACATATGTTGTATATGTCTACACACATACACACACTTAATCACTTTCACTATATAATTTTTCATAAATAAATAAATAATTTTATTTCTCTCTCTAATTTTCCTTTCTATTTAATTACTGTTTTCTTCATTGAATTGTAAGTTCCATGAGGACAGTTCTATGAGGACTTGCTCATATTGGTTGTGGATTGGTTATGGCTGTATTCCATGTGTCTTTAGTCTGTGACCCAGATTCACAGAGTAGCCCCTATCTGGGATTTCAGTGTTCTCATATCAGAGAGAAGACGAACCATAGTGTTATCACTCTATGGCTCTGAAAGCATCTGCTTGGAAGTAGCATAGTCACACACACATGCCATTGGTCAAAGCAAGTTTCACGGCCTCTCCTGAGTTAAACAGGATGGGGATATAAATTCAGACATAGGTTACAAATAAAATTAAACAGTAATACAATATGCTGCACCACTGCATTCTCAGCACCTAGCATGGTTCCTGGAACAAAGTGAATTATTCTATCAATGATTCCCCATGGCCCTTGGCTCCTGGGAAAATTTGTTCTAACGTGTACTGTGAGATAGGTCATAAGAAGTTTACTCCTGGTTTGTATTATGTGATGTTGAAAATTAATATTTTCTCAATCTAATGTAATATGTAAACAAAAACAGCTTCAGAAAGTTGCTCTTTTTACTGTCATGTAGCACTCAATACAAATGAAAATCATGTGTTTTTTTATGCAAAGGCAGCTTCAAGAAAAGTCCCCTAGCTCCCTCCCAAACAGGTTGCTTTCTTTAAGCTCCTTCAACGCAGAAATTTCAAAACTGACACTAGGTGGGGAATTGAAGTGCTGTGATGTGACCGGCTAGGGTGAGAGCTTGGAGCTTTCCAAACAATTCACGGAGGTGAAGAACAGTCTGTGGGAGAAACACTGAACTATGAGGCATCTATTAGGCACACCAAACTCATTATGACCAAAGCTGAATCTGATATTCCCCTTCCCTCGAAACCTTCTCTACCTCAGCCTTTTCCATTTCATTAAATGCTGACTATCTCTGTCCAGTTGCTCAAGCCAAATTCTTAGAATTGTCCTGGAATATTCCATCTGTCTCTGTCTCTCTCTCATAACCCACATACAATTCATCAGCAAATACTGTCATTTCTGCTTTGAAAATATATCCAGAATCTGATAATTTACTATCATCTCCACCACTATCACCTTAGTCTAAAACGTCATCTTTAGGCTGAATCATCACAACCTTCTCCATCTGTGAACTATTGCTATAATGATATTGCCAAACAACCCCAAAATGTTAATTGCTTACAACATTTGTTTTGCTTGCTCATGGGTCTGTAGGGTGGCTGGAATGGTTCTGCCTTGGGCTGAAAGTCAAGTTCATATCCTCTCTGTGTATTTCATCATTGTAGGACCAGTAGCCAGCTGCGACATATTCTTTCCACAGCAGATGGTAGATGCACAACAGGTCAAGCTAAATTAGGCAAGCATGTTTAAAATCTCTGCTAGCATCATTTCCACTGACATTCCACTGGACATAGCAAATCATGTGGCCATGTTTAGCAGCAATGTGGTGATGAAATATATGCTGCTTGCTCTAAAAGAATATACTGCAAAGTCACATGATAAGAGGATGCATATAAAATACTATAACATGAATGGAATTAAAAATTAAGAATAATCCAATATAACATATCCCCTAACTATTTTCCTTGCTTCTGTCTTTTGCTTCCTAGCGTCTATTCTCAACATAATTCCCTCCCTCACCTCTTTCAAATCTTCGTTCACAGGTCACTTTCTCAGAGAGAACTCCCCTGTGCATACTATTTAAAGTTGTAATCCTCCTCCACAACCATCCCCATATCTACCTCCCTTTCCTGTTTTATTTTTCTCCAATAACACTTGTCACCTGACAATCTGTGTATTTTGCCTATTTAGTTTGTTGTCTTCTTTCTTTCAACACAATGTAAGCTCCCTGAGAGCAGGTATTTAGGTGTGATTTGTTCATGCTGTATCTAGAGTGTCTAGAACAGCATCCAGCACACAGTATTCCTCAATAAATATTGAATGGATAGCTTATTCATTCATTCATGTAGGAACAAGGAGTTGGCAAAGCGAAAAGTAGGAAGAGGTTGGGCATGGAAGTAGAGTGGGGAACTTTATGTAAAAGGCCTTGATATTTTTGAGGAGGGGAAGTGAGGTGATAACAAAAGCACCTCTGCTGGAGGGGAGATAAAAATGATATTTTATTTATGGTCATTTGAAGTCTATAGGCACTGAAGTAAGATTATAACTTAGGAACAAAAGTTTGCCATATTTTGAGGCAACCTGTTTCTTGCCTGCCTCCATTCACATGCAGAGAAGCAAAACCAGAATAACAAATTTAGGTGTCCTGAGTTCCTTTCATCCACTCTCCTTCCTTGGTACTATACAGCAAGCAGTCTTCACTGGCTGAGTACTCACCTGAGGCAATGGGGTCTGTCAGGCTGACTGAATTTTCCTGTGTTAGTCCCAGTGGGTTACTGCCCTGGGATAGAACCCTATTTCAGAAGCTCACCTGGTTTATGTTGCAGAAGAAAGAAGAAATTCCATTCAAGTAGGACCCAGGGTCAGCCTTACAATCATCATACTCCAAGTTATTGGGGTATGAGGAGACTTGGCTAAGCTATTGGAAATGACAATAAAACATTTAGCAGGATCTAGGCCTGAAAATGAGTTCCAACACTCACTAAGTATCTTGAAGTGGAGTCAATGGTTACAAAGTATTGGTCAAAATACTTGTAATGTTTAGCTTTGTCTTCTTTTTTAAAGTATATTTTATTTATTATGCTATTACAGTTGTCTCATTTTTTCTCTCCTATATCCCCCTCCACCCTGAAACCCCCTCCTTCCAGCATCCCCCCACCTTAGTTCATATCCATGGGTCATGAACATAAGTTCCTTGGCTTCTCCATTTCCCATACTATTCTTAACCTCCCCTTGTCTATTTTATGCCTACCATTTATGCTTCTTATTCTCTGTACCTTTTCCCCATTCTCCTCCCTCCCCCTCCCTGCTGATAACCCTCCATGTGATCTCCATTTCTGTGATTCTCTTCCTGTTCTAGTTGTTTGCTTAGTTCATTTTTGTTTTTGTTTTTTAGGTTCAGTTGTTGATAGTTGTGAGTTTGTTGTCATTTTACTGTTCATAGTTTTGATTTTCTTCTTTTTCTTAGGTATGTCCCTTTAGCATTTCATATAATAAGGGTTTGGTGATGATAAACTCCTTTAACTTGACCTTATTTCAGAAGCACTTTATCTGCCTTTCCATTCTAAATGATAGCTTTGCTGGATAGAGTAATCTTGGATGTAGGTCTTTGCTTTTTATGACTTTGAATACTTTTTTCCTGTCCCTTCTTGTCTGCAAGGTTTCTTTTGAGAAATCAGCTGATAGTCTTACTGGAATTCCTTGGTAGGTAACTGTCTCCTTTTCTTTTGCTGCTTTTAAGATTCTCTCCTTATCTTTAATCTTGGGTAATTTAATTATGCTGTGTCTTGGTGTGTTTCTCCTTGGATCCAACTTTTTTGGGGACTTTCTGAGCTTCTTCGACATGTATGTCTATTTCCTTTGCCAGATTGGAGAAGTTTTCCTTCATTATGTTTTCAAATAAGTTTTCAACTTCTTGCTCTTCCTCTTCTCCTTCTGGAGAAGATTTGGATGTTGGAACATTTAAAGTTGCCTGAGAGGTTCCTAAGCCTCTCTTCATTGTTTTGAATTCTTGTTTCTTCATTCTGTTCCAGCTGAATGTTTATTTCTTCCTTCTGTTCCAAATTGTTGATTTAAGTCCTGGTTTCCTTTCCTCCAATGTTGGTTCCCTGTATATTTTTCTTCATTTTGCTTTGTATAGCTTTCATTTTTCCTTTCTTTTGCATCTGTACTCAATAATTTCTGTGAGCATCCTGATCATCAGTATTTTGAACTCTGCATCTGATAGGCTGGTTATCTCCTTGTCACTTAGTTGTATTTTTTTCTGAAGTTTTGATCTGTTTTTTTTTTTTTTTCATTCAGGCCATATTTCTCTGTCTTGGTGCATCTGTTATGTTGTAAGGGCAGAGCCTTAGGTATTTGCCAGGGTGGGGCAACCCACTTCACTGCATTGTGGTGCTATATGTGGGGGAGGGGTCAGAGAGGGAACAATGCTGCTTGCTTGGCTCTCACCCTGCTTTCAGTTACTTCCCCCACTACCCATAATCAAACTGTGTTCTTCTGGTGTTGATACCTGAGTGTATGGGCTTGTGTATGTTCTAGGACCCTGTGGGTCCCTCCAATGGACTCTTCGGTGAGGCTGGCAGTTTATCTCACTACCACAACCACCACAGGTTTTTACAGCCAGAGGTTTTGAGGGTTTATTTTCCTGTGCTGTAACCCTGTGTTGCACAGTGTGTCTCACTCCCCAGTTTTTTCTCCCATTTTATCCACATGTGCATGTGGGACTGCCTGGTCTGCCAGTCACTGCCTTGATGCATGCTCTCTCCACCCCAGCTGCCTATTTCCACCTCTCCTACTGGTGGATGAATGTTTCTTTTTTAATCCCTTGGTTGTTGGACTTCCACACATTGATTTTCTGGCAGTTCTGGTTGTTTTTTGTTTTTAAATTGGTTATCTTTCTTTTGGTTATGCGAGGAAGCAAAATATATCTACCTATACCTCCATCTTAGCTGGAAGATGGCTTTTTTTCCATCAATTTTTATGTGTGTGTATGTGGATATATGAGAAGTCTTTCCAGAAAGAATCCAGCCATGTAATATGAAAAATAGATATATTTATACCACATTACGCATGGATGTATAGATGTGTGTATATATATATATACTGTGATATATGTAGATGTGTGTATATATATATGCATTGATGTGTGTGTATACACATTGATGTATAGGTCTGTCCAGGAAAAGTCCAGCCATTGTTAGTATAACGAAAACAGTTTACAGGACAACAATGTAACCTGGAAACCAAGGAGAGTGGACTGAAATGCACATGTGTGAATAACTACTACTTCGCTGTACTAGTCAGTGGCAGGCAGTAGACACTTTTGAGTGAGTATGTATACTGTGTGGCCATCACATTCAAAATGACTGAGTGAGTAGATAAACAAATCTGCATCAGAATTTGAGATAAGCTTGAACATTCCTCCACAGAAGCTATTCAGATGATTCAGAAGGCCGCAGTTATGGACAACTGGTGATAGGCAGCTTTATCAAGACAACATGCCCACTCATGCAGTTTTTTGGTGAAACATCAAATCACCCAGGTGACTCAGCTCCCCTACAGCCTAGATTTGGTGCCCTGTGACTTCTGGCTTTTCCCAAAACTAAAATCATCTTTGAAAGGGAAGAGATTTCAGACTGTCAATGAGATTCAGGAAAATATGACGGGGCAGCTGATGATGATTGGGAGAACTGTATGAGGTCCCAAGGTGCCTACTTTGAAATAACTGAGGCATCATTGTCTTATGTACAATGTTTTTTGTATCTTGTATCTTCTTCAATAAATGTCTATTTTTCATAGTGCTTGGCTGGATACTTTCTGGACAGACCATTTTTATATATACATGCATATATTTATGTATATATATATGCACATATACACAGAACATATGAATATATATACACATATGTATGTATACATATATATACAACTATATACATACACATGTATGAAGTTTTATATATAAATGGTGTGGTAGTCTCCAAAGATGGCCACCATGCATTACTTTTTTTAGTGTACTTTTTTAGTTTAGCATATTACTTCATTCATCAAGGAATGGAGTCTGTTTTTTCTTCTCCTGAAACTGGCGTGGTCTCATGTTTTTCTTTGATTGGTAGAATGTGGTAGATGTAAAGCTGTGCCCAGTTCCAGTTCTAGTTTTTCAGATGCATAAAGTATGTTTGCATTTTTTCAGGGTCAGTCAACCACCATGTAAGAGGTCTGACAAATATGAGAACACCATGCTGTGAGAAAGTCCATATTGAAAAATTATGTGGAAGAAAATCCAAGAACTCAGTAGATAGTAAGAACTATCTACTGAGACATAGGGACGAAGTTAAGACATTCTGACCAGGCCTCAGCTGTTTGAGCAGAGGCTTAGACATCATGGAGCAGAAACAAGTTGTCCATATTTTGTTGGGATTCCTGACACACAGAATCACAAGCAAAGAAAATGGTATTCTGTTAACAGTGGAAAATAGAAACAATGTAATGTATGTAGTGAAAGGCAGTTTAGTGTAGTGTCAATCTCATGAACTATAGATAAAAGCTATCTAGGTGCCAGCTACATGAACTTTAGCAAGTTACTGAATCTCTGCTATCCAGTTTCCTTGCCTTAATTTAAAGCAGGGTTAATAATACCTCAAATTGGAGTTGTGATGATTAAGTGAATTCATACATGGAAAGGTCTTCGAACTGTGCCTGGCACATAATAAATTCTATATAAGTGTTAGCTATCTTTGTGATGATGGCGATGGCTGATGATGATGACAATGACAATGAGAATGTATAATCTGCATTCTTAGTTAATCCATTTCATTCACATTTTCTCTTTTCTATGCAGAAACCAAGTAGGACAAATAAAAATACCAACCTAGGGCCTTTGTACATAGTATACACTCAGAATTCTGAGATTTAATGGAAAGTTCCAAATAATGTCTTGCTGACATAAGAAAGAACTAGAGGATTGTGACCTCCCCCCATTCCTATCTAATCTTCCTCTAGATTTCCATTTTGCATAGGCAAATGTTCAAGTTTGCATTCCTTAAGCACACATCCACAGGCTTTCATGGGAGCAGGGGAAAAGGCAGCCTTGAAATCAGCTGGGAGGCAGGGAAGCCAGTTTACAGAAAGACATTACCCATAGATAATCCACAAAGTAGATAATTCAGGGCAAGACACAAAGGTTAACTTTAGTAAATTACCATTTCCCAAGCACTCCCAGTGGCCTGAAGAGTTCATGCAGCCTCTCCAAGTACCTACCACTGCTGCAGGGGAATATTGTGGGCCCTGGGAGGATTGGCTTTAATACAGAATAAAGTAGATAATAAGTATTTCCACCCTTCTTGTCATGTTCATGGAAATGCAAGCTGTCAGGCCTGAGGGGAGGTGGGTGTTAACTGTTCATCTGACTAATCTGTAAATCAGCATGATTGGGCTCAGGTAGTAGGAGGCAACTTGGAGGAAAGAGCTGGGCCCCTGGCAATGGTGTACAAGTGGAGGATGAGGAGCGGGGAAACAGTGACAGAGTCACAAAGGATATGGCCTGACTTGGAAGTCAGTAAGAGGGAAAGAGGTGGAGTGAAATATTAAGGTAGGCAAAGTCTTTCCCCTGTCTGCATCCTTTTCCCTCATTTTCTCCACTGCCTATTCATTTGCCATGAGGGGTCTCCTGCCCTGATTGCACAGACCTTTTCTAGTTGGTGCCCCCCCAAAACAAAAAATATCACCCTTTACCACCCGCTTCCCCACATATTCAAAACTGCCATTACCCTGGAGAGTAGAGCCCATTCTAAATGAAAGCCTTGAAAGCAAACCCAGGACAGCCAAAAAGAACTGCCTGTGAGTGAAGCCTATGAGGGGTGGGAAGCAAAGGAACAAGGAGAGTCCTGGGATCCTACTGCTGTCTGGAGGAGCACGTCAGGGTGTGTTGGATGGGCTAGTTTGGGCAGCTGTGTGGCTGCTAGAAGAGCTTAGCCTACTGAGTTCAAGGTGCTAGGGAGGAATTGCAGCTAATAAATGCCAGGTTTGCAGGACAGGAGTGGTGAAGGGGCAGTACAGAGTGTGCTGGGAATGGAAGAAAACAACAAAAATAAATCCCTCTCCCTAGGGAATTACCAAATGTTGCATCGTTTGACTCTCTCAACTCTCCTGCTTTCCAACAGGGACACTGTCTGCCAGCATATAATGTTGAGAGGATTAAAAATAGCCCCTAGTAATTGCAAGAGGATCTGTTTATAGAGTTCTGGCCTTCATACCACCTGTGAGTACACCCAACCAAGCAATCTTTTCTAAAGAACAAACTAGTTCTTTCTCTGAAGGGCCCACTAGCCACAAAAGGCAGATGGTTTTCTGCTATTTTCTCTCCTCCTTTGTAGCAATTCCTTCCATCCATCCACTACCCACAGGACCTTCCTGCTGCCCAACAGTGCCTGCCCACACTAGGCTGGCCCTCTGGCTCTGAGCATATGTCTATGCCCTCCCCTCAGCAAAACTTATTTGTTCTGTATCTAATTCTCTCCCTCTCTCTCTGTTGCTGGAGACTAGCTAAGTAATCTGAATCACTGTTAACAATTCTAAATCCCTTCCAAGAGCCTTCTGATGCACTCTCTCCTTTTCATGTTCCTGGAAACTAGCATAATGGATTGCCTCTCACAAGTAACATGTGTTCATTTTGAAAGGGGAAAACTAAGTTTTTTATAACCTAAGAAGAGGTTGATAGTATGACTTTCAGACAGGCAGGGCACCAGGAAGCTATTTTCTGAGGCATAGGGACTTTCTGTTGGCAATTTGTCCCACCAATCAGTGCTGGCAGGTACAAATTCTGCCTACCTCAAAGACCAGCCCTGTGCCCTTAGAGTAGGAGTCAAAGACTCAGACACAGACTTAATGACTACAGGAGCCAGGTAGGCAACTGACTTTAACCTAGTGGGTGTGGTAGGCTAGTCTCTGGCCAACTGGAGAGCAAAGGCCTATCTTAGTTATGAAATAGCAGTGCAAAGGGAGATAATACACTGCAATTGACAAGCTGACTCAGTGCTGGGTAGATAAGAGGAAGTGGTGGGATGGAATTGAATTAGAGGGGCAGGGTGTAAGCTCTCTTCAAACAGGGCAGCCACTACTCAACTTTAGCCCAGTGTTGCTGCATGTCCAACCGCATGCCTAGATATGGAAGAACCTTCACATTTTCAAAAGAGCCAAAAGAATTGTTTTAAAATGCAAAATCCCCTTGCTTTTCAATAATATTGAATTGCCAAAAATAATTCTCAGATATTGAGCTGAGCAAAACACATCTTTGGGATGCATGCAAAATGCAGGCCATCAGAACACATGACACTACATATTGAATCAGGCCAGAATATTTAAGTTTGGGGAACTTTCAGCCTGGCACTGATTATATGTTCATGAATAAGAGAGAAAAAGAGAGAGAGAGAGAGAGACCCAAACTAGAGATAATTTCTGTATGTATTTTTAAATCTCCTGAAAGGTGTTTGAGTAAGGATCCCAGTGGAATAGTCCTGAAATTTAGTCAGTAACTAAATTCAGTTACTATTCAAATACCCACCAAAAGATTGCCTATTACACTCATGGGAAGTTTAAAGCCTGTGCTTGTTTTCTCTGACACTCTGATATCCTTGGGTGCTACCTGCTATTCACCAGCATTGGAGTGCACACAGAAAACTTGAAACACACACAATAGTTAGGAGAGCAAGTCTGCAGTAAATGTAATCCCAGAACCCATTTCAAATTCCATGCTCTCATGAATCTCTGTCAAAACAGACAGGAAGCAATCCACTTCTGGCTTTAACTTTATCTAATTAGTTGAAATTGGAAAGTGGAATTTTCCTGGGGCTATCTATGCAATTTTTTTTGTATAAAGTCTTCTCAAGTGATCCATAAACAGTTTCCAAAGGATGAAATCTTATTCCACTTCCTCCTATATATTTTTTAAAATTAATCTTTAATCTTTATTTTTTCCATTACCATTTAGTCCCCTTATAACCACTTCCCTCCAGCAATCACCGCATTGTTGTCCATGTCCATGAGTTCTTTTCCTTTGTGCTCAATCCCTCCACCTCCTAACCACTCCCACCCACTAGCTGTCATCTGCTCTCCATCTATGAGTCTGTCTCTGTTTTTCTTGTTCAATTTGTTCATTAGATTCCACATGTGAGTGAAATCATATGGTATTTGTCTTTGTCTACCTGGCTTATTTCATTTAGCATAGTGTTCTCCAGGTCCATCCATACTGTTGCAAAGGGTTACATTTTCTTCTTTTTAATAGCTGAGTAATATTCTATTGTGTAAATGTCCCATAGTTATTTGATCCACTCATTTATTGATGGACACTTGGCTGCTACCATATCTTGGCTATTGTAAATAACACTGCAATGAACATAGGGGTGCTTATGTTCTTTCTAATTAATGTTTTGGGTTTCTACGGATATATTCCCAGAAATGGAATTGCTGGGTCAAAAAGCAGATCCATTTTCAATTTTTTGAGATATCTCCACACTGCTTTCCACAGTGACTGCACCAGTCTGCATTCCCACCAACAGTGCAAAAAGGTTTCCCTTTCTCCACACCCTCATCAGCACTTGTTGTTTGTTCATTTATTGATGATAGCCATTCTCATTGTAGTTTTAATTTGCATTTCTCTGATGATTAGTGACATTGAGAATCTTTTCATATATCCATTGGCCATCTGTATGTCCTCTTTGGAGAAGTGTCTATTTATGTCCTTTGCCTATTTTTTAATCCAGCTGTTTTTTGTTGTTGTTGTTGTTTTGATTGTTTTTTTTGGTGTTGAGTTTTGTAAGTACTTTATAAATTTTGGCCATTAACCTCTTATCAGATATTTTGGTGAATATGTTCTTCTATTCTGTGGGGTTTTAAAAAAATTTTGTTGATGATTTCCTTTGCTGTGCAAAAACTTTTTATTTTAATGTCTTACCATTTGTTTATTTTTTCTTTTGTTTCCCTTTCCTGGGGAGATATATCTGAAACAAGAAATGCTATGAGCAATGTCTGAGATTTTGCTGTCTATATTTTCTCCTAGGATTTTTATGGCTTCAGGTCTAACATTTAAGTCTTTGATCCATTTTGAATTTATTCTTGTGTATGGTGTAAGAAGGTGTTCTAGCTTCATTTTTCTGCATATATCTGTCCAATTTTCCCAACACCATTTATTGAGTAAACTATTTTTAGTCCATTGTATGTGCTTGCTTTCTCTGTCAAATATTAATTGACTATAAAGGTGTGGGTTTATTCTGAGCTCTCCGTTCTGTTCCATTGATCTATGGGTTTGTTTTTATGCCAGTACCATGCTGTTTTGATTACTATGACCTTGTAGTATAGTTTAATGTTAGATTGCATGATTCCTCCAACTTTGTTCTTCTGTCTCAGGATCACTGTTGCTATGTGGAGCCTTCTGTGGTTCCATATACACTTTTGAAATATTTATTCTAGTTCTGTGAAATATGTCACTGGAATCTTGATAGAAATTGCATTGAATCTATACATTACTTTGTGTAGTGTGGACATTTTAATGATGTTAATTCTTTCTATTCATGAACACAGAATGTGCTTCCACTTATTTGTATCTTCCCCAATTTCTTTCTTCAGTGTCTTATAATTTTCTGAGTACAGGTCTTTTACATCCTTGATTAGGTCTATTACCAGGTATTTTATTCTTTTTGAAACAGTTGTGAATGGGATTGTTTTCTTAAATTCCCTTTATGTTAGTATAGTATTGGCATATAAAATGCAACTGATTTCTGGATATTAATTTTGTATCCTGCTACTTTGCCAAATTCATTTATCAGTTCTAGTAGTTTCCTGGTGGAATCTTTGGGGTTCTCTATGTAAAGTATGATTTCACCTGCAAATAAAGACAGTTTTACTTCTTCCTTTCCAATTTGGATGCCTTTTAGTTCTTCTTCTTGTCTGATTGCTGTGGTTAGGACTTCCAGTACTATGTTGAATACGAGAGGTAAAAGCAGACATCCCTGTCTTGTTCCTGTAACAGGGTGCAGCAAGGTGGGGGAGGTGGCTAAATAGGGATTTGCAATGGGGTCCAGAACTCGGTGTCCAGGAAATATTAGAAAAAAATGTATATATAGGATGTCCTCACCCCCACAGATCTGAGCTGGGGGATGGGATGTGTGGAGCAGGGCCATTGAGAGTTGTTTTGAATAGCAACAGTTTTGCAGATAACATCTAGAGTGGTTATTTAACATATCTATAACCTTTAACTGGTTTTATAGATATGTTAAATAGCTGTGGCCATGCTTTGAGCCAGGGGGATGGAAGTGACTCCAACCCATGATGTAATTGGGAGGCAACTCCCCATGGTTACAGAGCCTGTGTAAGAGCTTGAAGATGATTGGCTCCACATCACAGGGCCACACCTGTCCAGACTTACTATGGCCACCCAGTAAAACAGGAAAAATACAGGAATGCTGGCAGCTATGGCCAATTGTGGGAGGAGTCAGAAATGGTGTGGCAGAGGAAGATTAGCACTGGGATTTAAACCTAGGCACGGCAGCCATGCTGCATCTTTTTGGGACCACATGGCTTGGGCAGAGAAGAACCACAGACTTTTATTTCTTTTTCTGAGATACAATACTCTAGACTGGGCAGAGAAGGAAGGAAAGATTGTGCATTTGTGGGTATTCTGAAGGACTTTGGGGTCTCAATGAAGACATTAAGTCATTACTCTTAAGCTTATATAACTTTAAATAAATAATCCCTTTCCTTTTCACCAATCTCTGGCATTGAGAGATGTCTGTCCCTGGCAGTGGGCAAGGAGAACCTATTATGGGGCAGGGGGACCCCCCAGAGCACAAGTGTGGGTCCATTCAGTAATAGTATATCATTCACCCTGTCCCCGAGTCTGCTCTGTAACATTCCCAATCTTAAGGAGAATGCTTGTAGTTTTTGCCTATTGAGTATGATACTGGCAGTGGGTTTGTCACATATGGCCTTTATAATGTTTAAGTATGTTCCCTCTATTCCCACTTTGCTGAGAGTTTTTATTATAAATGGATATTGGATTTTTTCACAATGGTTTTTTTGCATCTATTGATATGACCATGTTGTTGTTATCCTTCATTTTGTTCATGTGGTGAATCACATTTTTTGATTTGCGAATGTTGTACCAACCTTGAATTCCCAGAATAAATTGCACTTGATCTTGTGTATGATATTTTTGATGCATTGCTGTATTCAGTTTGCTAATATTTTGTTGAGGACTTTCTTTCTTTGTAGTGTCTTTATCTAGTTTTGGAATTAGAATAATGCTGGCCTCATAAAATGAGTTTCAGAGCCTCCCTTCCTCTTGAATTTTGTGAAAAAGTTTAAGAAAGATAAGTGTTAGTTTTTCTCAGAATGTTTAATAAAATTCACCTGTGAATTTTGCAGACGACATGATAGTGTACACAGAAATCCTATAAATATATAAATAAATTGATCAATGAATCAATCAAATGTTTATAACAAAAGAAAAACATGAAGGGAGCAGAGATCTTAAAAGGCTTTGTATACAATACTGAGGAGTTTGAAGGTTTTTGTTCTAAGATTTTATTTATTTATTTTTAAAGAGAGGAGAAGAGAGGGAGATAATTGTCAATATGTGGTTGCCTCTTGCATGCCACAAACTGGGGACCTGGCCCACAACCCAGGCATGTGTGCTGACAAGGAATTGAACCAATAACCCTTTGGTTCACAGGCCAACATTCAGTCCACTGAGCCACACCACCCAGGGCTGCAGTTTATTTTTATATTGAGGTATAATTGACACGCGATACTGTATTAGTCTGAAGTGTACAACATAATGATTCAATATTTGTGTATATTGTGAAATGATCATCACAGTAAGTCCAATGAACATCCGGCCCCATACCTAGTTATAAAAAATGTTTTTCTTGTAATGAGGACTTTTAAGATCTACTCTTTTGAGTCATTAAGTTCTTATGCCTGAGCCAAATGTGTCCCCCTGTAGTTTTATCTACATTTCTAACCCCCCTCTTCCTCCCTCTCCTACTGTTCCTTCATGTATTACTATACCTACTAGCTTTCACTTCTTGAGTGATTACCATGCTAAGAACTGTGGTTGGTTCTGAACCTGTACTTAATGGTACCTACCTCATAGGTTTATGAAGATTATTAAAGATGTAAAAACTGAAGTGTATAAAGGTTAAGTAACTTTTCCAAGGTCTCGTAGTTAAGTGAGTGGTGGAGTTAATTTCTGAACCCCATGTATCTGCAATAACAATGGCTATTTAATGAGTGCTAGGCACTCACTGTGCATATCTTTCTTTATCTGATTTCATCCCCAGAACAAGCTTTTTAGGTAATATAATTATCTTCATCTTATAGATAAATTCAGTCCTCACACAACTTATATGTAGTACAGTTCATTCAAATTTTGGAAAGTACTACTATTTTTGTTATGCAATTTATTTTTATTTGTATTTTTTCCATTACCATTTATGCCCCTTATAGCCTCTTCCACCTCCTCCCACCCTATTCCCCCTGAAATCATCACACTATTGTCCATATGCATGAGTCCTTTGTTTTTGCTTGATCTCTCCACCCCTTAACCACCTCCCCACCAAGACCACTACTATTTAAATCAGCAGATTTACAAAGTTGTGGTTAAATTCTAGGTACTATAACTTACATAGTTTAGGTCGACAGATAGGCCAGCTTAACAGTCATTCTTGTTTTAAAGGGGTCATCCTTTCCATGTGTGCCCTGGGAAAGGATGATAAGCAATATCAAAGTTGGTTTCCCATTGAAACAGCTACATTTTAATAGAGGTTAGAAACCAGAGATAATTACCAAATCAGCCTTGTCCCCTGCCCTTCTCCTACGCATAATGCCGTCTCCCAGATATCCTGATGCCACAAAACAAACTGGAGAAAAGACAGTTGTGGACTGGAAGATTTGGACTGTTTACCAAAGAAGGCAGTGGTGGCAAAAACTAATAAATCTGGGCTTGATAGGTATCTTTCCAGCAGAAAAAATAAATCATTATGAAATGTTGTTGTCTCTTGAAGCCTCTCATCCCAGTTCCTGATTCATGGGTGAGAAGCTCAGAGTTGCAAGCCTGCCACCTTATAACCATACAAAACATTAATCTTCTGGGTTTTTTCCAACCCCCTGAAAGCACAGGGTAATCAGACAGAATTACAGCTCTGAGACATTCATGATCATAGGATTTGCACCAAATAAACTGCTCAGGCTTTGATATCAATGGCCAACTATAGCTTTTTCTTTTCCTATCTCTTTTTGATTCTGCTTCAAGAAAGCCAAGGGCATCTTTCTACATTTTATTCCATGTACATTTCTTCAAAAATCCTTGATTTTCCATGAATAAAAGAAGTTCATTTATATTGCCCACAGACAGCATTTGCAGATATTGGGACAACCTGGGGCTTAGTATTTGCCCTGGTTTATAGGAGTTTACCATCTAGGCCCTGTTTTCTGAAAGTATGGACAAGGTGGCAAATGGGATGAAGGCAGAGCCTGTACTGAGAAAACACAAGGCCTGTGTACAGGAGGTGTGATTGCAGAGGGCTCAGGAGGCTCCTTCTCTCTATCCCTGGACTGCTGCTGCTGCCTGAAATTTCACCATGCATGTCTGATTTCTTTGGTTTCAAATTCACTTCCCTGTTTAAATGCACATGTCCTTTGGAGAAATACATTAATACAGGGGTAGGGCAAAAGTAGGTTTACAGTTGTGTGTATGGAAAATAATATAATTAATACATAATAATATAAGAATAAACTGTTTCATGTATTCAGAACTGTAAACCTACTTTTGCCCACCCTGTATATTTCAGGAAATGAGTTTTTCTTTTCAGTTATGTAACTAGTTAAAAGCAGAGCTGTTTTTCTTGTAATTTAATGTTTTTAAATAGGTGGTACATTAACATGACTCAAAACTCAAAAGTATTTAAAAGGGATACATTAAGACATCTTTCTTCCTCCTGTTTTAATTTACCCCATTCTTTGTTCAATCTTCTTGCCTCTAATAGGTAACAACTTTTATTAACTTCTTATATAACCATTTAGTATTTGTGCAAATATATGTTTGTGTCTTTTGCATATTTTTTCCTTTCTTCTATGAAGGTAGCACACTATATTAACTTTTCTGTACATTGCTTTCTTCACTGTAGTGTATATCATAAAGATATTTCAACATCAGTACAAAGACAGCTTCCTCAATCATCCATTTTTTTAACAATTGTACAATATTACATCATATGGATTGCCATAGTTTATTTATCAACTTTCTGGTAGACAGGCATTTGGGTTGTTTCTAACCCTTTACTCTTATAAAAACATGGCAATGAATACCCTTGTGCATGAATTGTTTCATAAGTGTGGGGGTATACCCATAAGATAAATGACCAGAAAGGTAAATATTTTAAAAACATTGATAGATGTTGCCAAATTTTCCTCTGTGGAGGTAATACCATTTTGTATTTCCAACAGCAATGTGTGAGTGCTCATTTCCCTACTACTTTACAATAGTGTTGTCAAACATTCAGATTTTGGTGAATTGAATAACAAGGAAATAGTATGTAAGTTCAGCTTTAATTTATACTTATTATAAGTATGGTTGAGCACTTTTTCATATGTTTAAAGGCTGTTCGCATTGTATTCTCTTCTTCATTAAACCTACAACATTCAACAGACACTTATTGAGCACTTATTATATAGCAAGCACTGTGCCAGTCATTTGGGATATATCAGTGAACAAAGATGACAAAGATCCCTGACCTCCCTAAAGTTTATATTCATTCACCCACTGGTTCATTCATTCTACAAACCCTGAAGCAGGTGCTGGGGATGTGTAGATGAGTAAGACATAGTTTCTTCTTCAAGGTTCAGTTTGATTGAACAAGGAAAAATTTATTATACTATGGTAAAGTAAGTGCTATAAAACTAGTGTGTGCATAGTGTTAATGGAGCCCAAGAATGCAACATATAATTCAGACTGGAAGCAAATCCAGGAACACAACTTTGAGAAACACTGGGAGTGGAGGTAGCCAGGCTAAGACAGAGGCAAAGGATAGCTCTGGCAGCACAAAATACAGAAACATGAAAACTCATGTCACCTTTTGGGGATTGAGGGATTATTTCTGATTGTGGTTATGGGATGGGGGGCAAAAGTAAAAGAAAGTGGGCAGAGACATAGTTTTCATATTTGGTACTCATTAAATAGTTATTGATTTGTTGAATGGATGAATGAGTGAATGAAAGTTGAGGTAATATACTAGAGTTTTATATTAGTTATCTATTGCTGTGTAAGAAGTTTCCTCCAAACTTGGCAGCCTAAAACAATAAATATCTCTTATCTCACATAGATTCTAAGGGTCAGGAATCTGGAAGTGGTTAATCTAGGTAGTTTGGGCTCAGGCTGTAATCAAGCTATTGACTGAGGTAATCATCTTAGGTCTTGACAAGGGCTGGAAAATGCAGTTTCAAACTAACTCATGTAGCTGTTGCTAGGCCTCAGTTCTTCACTGGGTGTTGGTGATATATATATATATATCTCATAGGAATACCTGATACATATTAAGTACTATATAAATAAAAGGTATAATTTTTATTACCTTAAAAGTATGAGGAGTTGTCAAGAGATTTTATGAAGATGACTGACCTGATCATCTCTGTTATTTCAGAAAACTCCTTCTAACTTTAGTATGAGGAGTGGACTGGGGAGGAGGACAGCAGGAGGAAAGGAGATCCATTAGAAAGCTCTGTTGCAGTTGAGAGGTGACAATAGCTGGATTGGGGTGGTAACAGTGGAAACAGACAGAAGTGGATGCATTCGATATTCTAGAAGTAGAATTATCTACACATCGATGAGATGTAGGTGATGAGGAAGAGAGACAGGGAACAGAGGAAGAGGAGCATGATCTTTTATGTCAGAGGTAAGGTGGGGTCCTGACTGCTGTGGTTCAGTGGATTGAACACCGGCTTGCAAACCAGAGGTAAGGTTGGGATGATAAGTTGAATTAGAACCATGAGGTACTTGTAAAACATCCTTGAGGAAATGGCCAGTTGGCAGTCAGAGTTACAAGTATAGAGCTCAGAAGGGAGATCTGGGGTAGAGATTTTAAGAGTCATCTACATGTGAGTCACTGAAACCATGGGTGTGGATAAGATTGCCCAGGAGAGTATATGTCCAGTAAGAAGGGAAGACTCTCCAAGGAAGAACCTTGATGGTCACCGGCAGTTAAGGGATGGATAGAAAAAGAAGAATCTGACTGTAAAGGAGTGTCAGATGAGTGACCAGAGAGTAAGAGGAAAACCTTGGGAGTGTGATGTCATATAAATCAATATAATGTCTCATGAAGGAAAGAAGACTCAACAGTGTCATTCAACAGTGTCATTGTTGCCTGGTATAAGAAAAAGGTCACAGGAGATAATGGCTGAAAACCAATGGTTGAAATTACCAAGGGAAAACATCATTGCTGATCTTTGTGAGAGTCGTGTTGCTGGAACAGGTGGGTGAGTGTCTTTGCCCCAGCCTCTATCTCTAAACTGTGAATACACCATCATGGGATTTATAGACCTTGATGTTCAGTACCAACTTTTCTTCCTAAACAGAAGCTTTGACCCCACCAGGATCAGATTCTTAGAGATGTAGATTCAGAGATAGAATGCACTAGAACTGAGGTACCCCTTGACTCAGATGATAATAATAAACAGGGGCTAATAAGTAATAAATAGTAAGGGATAATCTGACTTAATCCTGACACCAATCTTATGAGGCAGGCAGCTAGCTACAGTGTTTACTACGTGCCAAGCAATGTTTTGAGTACTTAACATGTCAACTTCATTATTATTCCCAGATAAAAATCTAGTGGACCACATCACAGTATAAATCTAGGCTGAGCTGGTGTAGGCCAGGATCACCAAGATCCTCAGGCATTGAAGAATTTCTGCTGTAGCCCTGGCTGGCATAGCTCAGTGGATTGAGCGTGGGCTGGGAACCAAAGTGTCCCAGGTTCGATTCCCAGCCAGGGTACATTCTTGGGTTGCAGGCCATAACCCCCAGCAACCGCACATTGATGTTTCTCTCTCTCTCTCTCCCTCTCTCTCTCTCTCTCTCTCTCTCTCTCTCCCCTCTCTCTCTCTCTCTCTCCCCCTCCCTTCCCTCCCTAAAAATAAATAAATAAAATCTTTAAAAAAAAAAAGAATTTCTGCTACCTCTGGACTCAAGGAAAACTCTTCTGAGAGGGATGTAGAATTATGAGGGCATTTTCTTGTGTGGATTATTCAGGCAGAAATGTCTGGAACAGGGGGTGTCAGGTCAGAAATTATAGAGTATCATCCAGGAGACCATGATAACTTGCCCCAAGAGGTTCTTTTTTACTTTCCTCCATCTTTCTGATTACTGTTGATCTTGGTCCCTTGAGTCCTGAATCACCAACTCCATGCTCATTATTACTTGCCATTAATCTTTGGTGCACCTCTTTCTCACTGGGGCCATTGTTTATTCATCTATGTATACCTCTTTCTTTCTTTCCCCTCATCTTTAATTTTACTTCTAAAATAGGCACATTCAAGTCAAAAATTAAGCCCATTTAAAGAAAGATATTAAAATACTATATCATAATATGCTATGCTATAGCTAAAATTCATGATAACAATACTCAAATGATTGCAGGAAACTTGTTTAATAAACCTTTTTGAAGGAATTTTTTTCAATGATGGGCCATCTAATGGTGAATGGAAGATGACAATCCTTTCTGCCTAAGAAAATACAGTGGCCTTTAAAAGAAAAGCCTTCAACCAGCCTAAAAGCTCCAAAGCACTAGCCTATGAAAATGTGTGTACAGGAACATATAAGTCCTAGCTAGAGCATATCTGGTATCATGTATGACTACAGACAGGCATTGTTGAAGGATATGTGTGTGTGCATGTGTGTATGAATATAATGAAAACAGTTTGCAGGACAATATAACCTGGAAGCCAAGGAGAGAGGACTGGAATGCACACATGTGAACAATGACGACTTCACTGTACTAGTCAGTGGGGGCAGTAGACACTGTTGAGTAAGTATGTGTACTGTGTGGCCGTCATGTTCAAAATGACTGAACAAGTAGAGCAACGAATCTGCATCAGATTTTGTGTTACACTTGAACATTCCTCCCTGGAAACTATTGGCATGATTCACAAGGCCGCAGCTATAGGCAACTGGTGATGGGCAGCTTCATCACGATGACACACCTGTTCATGTATCACATCTCATGAAGAGTTTTTTGGTGAAACATCAAATCGCCCAAGTGATTCAGCCCCCCTACAGCCAAGATTTGGCTCCCAGTGACTTCTGGCTTTTCCCAAAACTAAAATCACCTTTGAAAGGGAAGAGATTTCAGACCATCCATGAGATTCAGGAAAATATAATGAGGCAGCTGATGGCGGTCGGGACAATTGTGTGAGGCCCCAAGGGACCTGCTTTGAAAGGGTCTGAGGTGTCATTGTTCTATGTACAATGTTTCTTGTATCTTGTATCTCAATAAATGTCTCCATTTTTCATTTACATGGCTGGATACTTTCTGGACAGACCTTGTATATGTGTATATGTGGTATATACATATAGTGGAATATTATTCATCCTTTAAAAGGGAAGGAAATCCTGTCACATCTACAACATATGAAAATTGAGGACATTATGCAAAGTGAAATAAGCCAGTAGCAAAACAACAAATGTTGCATGATTACACTCGTATGAAGTATTTAAAGTAGTCAAAATTGTAGAAATAGAAAATAGAATTGTGGTTACCAAGGGCTGGTGAAAGAGAAGAGGGGCAATTAACGTTCAATGGGTATAGAGTTTCAGTTCTGCAAGACGGAAAAATTCTCGAGATCTGTTGCACAACAATGTGAATATGATTAACACTACTGACCTATACACATAAAATGGTTAAAATGGTAAATTTAATGCTATGTAATTTTCACCACAATAAATCAAAAAAGAAAAATACGGTTCTGAACCTTACCCCACAGCTACTGAACCAAAATGTGAAGGGTTGGAACTGTGAATATGCAATTTTAACAAGTCTTCTGTGTGATTTTTATCTCCTCTAAACTTTGAGAACCACTGACAAAATGTATAGTAAATACTCTATTTACAGCAATAAATTCCCCAAAAATATTTATGTGCACAAACACTTGCTGCCAGTTAGTGTGCTTATAGAATATAAATTTATTTTATTATTAGCCAAAGCAGAAAAGAATCCAAAAGCAAATGTACTGCAAATGAAGGTCATCCAGTCCATTTCCAAACCAAACAAAGATAACTTTGGATCCAGCACAATTTTGAATTACCCGTGACTCTGATCTTCTCCATTAGAGTGAATAATTGAAAGCTGGCTATGTGTATGCTTACAGATATTATTTTAAATTGTTCACATTAGATAAATCTCAGCCTCTGGTGCTGTCTGTAAGAAATAGTGGTAAGAATATTAATGAGAACTGTTTTAGAATGAGATCTTGTAATTTTTAAACCACCATGAAGACTACTGTTTTCATTGTGACTAAGTAGGAAGCTGCTGAGAAGGGCCTTGCTTTATTCAAGGTCAGTGTCAGGCAAGGGATAAGGACAATAGCTCACATTTACTAGGCACTTCCTATATACTGGGCACTGGACTCACTTCTTTCCATGGAGGATTCCTTTAATCCTTACCCCAGGCCTATAGCTATTATTATCTTCTTATTTGCAGAAATGGAGGCTCAGAAAGCATCAGTAATTTGCTGAAGACCACACAGCATGTGAGACATAGAGCCAGTCTTGAAACCTAGGGCATTCTGGCTCTACAGCCCATCTTTTTAACCATGACACTATGACCCTGCTAGTACACAGTCTTTCTCTTCCCATACTTCCTACCTATTGGTAGCTTCTATTCCAGACCAATAGTACTGTCAGACAAGGGACATTTAGATACAAAGCTTTAGTTGGCTGGTTAGAAGTTCACTTTTTACCTTGTTTCTAGTATCTGGGCTTTGTTCTTAAGACAAGTACACCTTGAAGCCCAGACCTGATATCTGTGTCCCTCTCTTGTTACCAGCCTCTCACACACCCCCTACTGGGGACCTGGCCCACAACCCAGGCATGTGCCCTGACTGGGAATGGATCTGGTGACCCTTTGGTTCACAGGCTGGCACACAATCCACTCAGTCACACCAGCCAGGGCCTTATAACGATTTTTTAAACTCTATATCTGGTAAATTGCTTGCCTTTATTTCATTTAGCTCGTTTTCTGGAGATTTCATTTGGGACATGTTTCTGTGCTTTCTCATTTTGATTACCTCATTGTGTTAGTTTCTTATATTATGTAGACCTGCTATGTTGCCCAGTCTTGTTATGGTAGCCTTATGTATTAAGTGGCCTTATGGAACAGGTGTCTTATGGGACCCAGTGGCACAGTCTTACCAAACACCTGAGCTGGGAGCTCCGGAAATGTCTTTTGTAGAGGTTATGTAGACCTTCCTGTTGTAATTGAGTCCTGATTACTATGGTCCCATTCATGGATGGGGTCAACCCTCAGGCTGGCTGACTGTGAGGATCAACCCCAACTACAGTGTCCAAGCTGCTGTGCAGGTGCTAACCATATGAAGCAGAATTTACCTCGGCAGTATCTAGTGCCTGCCAAGATCTCTCTTTTGATATGCCACTTGTGAAGCTAATTGGATCCTGTTCTGATGTTGTCTAAACATGCTCACTGAGTGTATTTTTGGTTCTGGGGCCTCTTGGGAAAGACTGTGGTGCAGACCAATGTCAGATGCTGAAAGTTACTGGTCCTGGCAACCTGTTTGGTGCTACAAAGTGATCCACAGTTTTTGCCTTTCTCTGCTGGTCCTGGATGTGCACAGTAAGGAGAAAGCTGCACACCAAGGCCAGCTCTTATCAGCACTGGGCCAGGAGGCAAGTCAGCAAAAGTTCCAAGGTACCCTGAGATCTGCCTCTGCCTGCTCTACCTGCAGGCTACCTGTTAGGCTCAGTCATTGAAAGAGGGCTGTGGCAGTAGTCAAGTTGCATGAGGTAGGTTCTCAGTTGCCAGATAGTCACAAATGTTGTTCACCAGATTTTTACAAGTTAAACTCTATGCCAGTCCTGTGTCTGCAGTCACTCAGCAAATGTCCTAATGTGTACCAAGTCTAGCTGCCAACTGCTACATGCTTACACAATTTTGTGGTGGGGCAGAGTCTTAGAGTTTCATCAGGGTGAGGCCAGTAGAGCTTATCAGGCCCAAACAGACCAAGATTTGGCTGTGTGAAAGGAGGGCTCTGCACTGGTCAGGAACACAAGGGAAAAATGCTCCCTATCCTAGAGCCACACAACTCAGTTTGTCCAAGATTCTGTCAGGAGCCCCATTTGAACAGGGCAGGGCTGCTGGGAGTCAGAAGGGTAGGGCTAGTGGATTACCCATGAGGGGTAGGTGCCCATGATGCTTAGAGGAATGTGGGAGGAGTGGCCCCCACCCCAGAGCCACACATCTCAGTCTCTCCTGGATTTGGCTCAGACCTCGCCAGTGTGAAAACACCAAGGTTTGGGAGAATGGGCCACCAGTAGTCTAGAGGTCGGGGCTAGCATATCTCCCATGAAGAGGAGGTGCTAGTAAGGTTCACAAGAAAGTAGGTGGAATGGTCCCACCCCAAAGCCTAACAACTCTGTCACGAACACCCCCTGAGTCTGCCCAGACCTCTACATTTTGGACCCAGGCAGCTGACTCCTCTGCAACACATGAACTTTGGAGGGTGGGGCAACAAGCACTCCAGAGGGTGGGGCTATTGCTTTCTCCCAAGTTGGTGCCATATGGAAGGGAGTGCTCCACCCAGGAAGTGGGAGAGTGACTCAGTATTAGTATTGTGGCAGCTGTCCCTTCAGCTATCTTACTAGAGTTACAAATCCCAATCTCTCATCTGAAGACTCTAGTCTGCTCTGCCCTCCCTGTGCCAGAGCCCAGAGTGAGTGGCTGTGAAAGATATTTTGTGCATTGGTCCTTTAAGAGGGTGGCAGTGTCTCTAGCAGACCTGAATCTCTCTGGTGAACAGAATTCCTGCTAATTTTCACAGTCAGATATTATGTGGGCACCTATTCCTGGATCTGGTGCTCTGGGTAAGGGATCCTAGCTTAGGTTTGAGACCCCACGCTTCTCAGTTGGGAGCACCCTCTGCAACTGAGATATCACTCTAGAATCTCAGCTGCTACCCTTCTCGAATTTTTGCCCTTCCTATCAATCTTGATGTGGCTTTTTCTGTAAATCCTTGGTTATAAGACTTCTGTTCAGAGAGTCTTCAGTTGTTATTCAAGATGATTTCTCTATATTTTAATTGTAATTCCAGTTTGGTCCTGGAAGGAGATGAATAACATCCACCTACTCTACCACCATCTTAGATCTCCTCTCTTTGACAATGATTATGAAGCAACCATCATAAAAATGCTTCAGCAATGCAAATTCTATTAGAACAAATACAAAAATAAAAAATTGCAGCAAAGAAAGAGAAGTTACAAAGAGAGTCGAATGGAAATTATAAACTTGAAAAATACAAAGCAGAGATGGAAAACTCACTGGATAGACTCAATCATAAAGTTGAAAGGACAAAGTATATGTTAGTGAAGGTGAAGAAAAATCAATAGACTTTACCCAATTCTGTATAATGGAGAAAACATAGACTGAAAAAAATAAGAAGATCCTCATGGACCTATGGGACAATAACAAAAGATCCAGCATTTGTATTATCAGAGTTCCAGAAGGGGAAGAGAAAAGGGTAGGGCCGAAAGCGTATTTTTAAAAAAATGGCTGAAAACTTCCTGAACTGGGTGAAAGACACAAACATACAAATTCAATAAGCTGAACAAACCTTGAGCAGGATAAACCTAAAGAAATCCATGCCAAACTACATCATATTTAAACTTTTTGGAACCAAAGATCATGAAGAGTCTTGAAAGCAGCCAGAGTAAAACAATGCATTACCTGTAAAAGAACATCAATTCAAATCATATCAGATTTCTTATCCGAAATCATAAAGGCAAGAATGAAGGGACACATTTTTCAAGTGCTGAGAGAAAAGAAATGTTAACTTCAAATTCTATACTTGCAAAAATATTATGCAGGAATGAAAGAGGAATGAAAGCAATTTCAGACAGTATAATCAAAAGAATGTTTCACTAGCTGACTTCTTAAATAATGATTAAAGGAAGTTCTTTACACAAAAAGAAAAGTATAAAAAGGAGGAATATTGGAGCATCAGGAGAGAAGAATGTTTAAACTGAGGCATATCCTTACCATGGAATGTATTTCAGCAAGTTAAAGAAACAAATTATGGACACATGAAGGTGGTTCAGTTCTCCTGGCATGGTCAGAGTTTTATGGTTTGCCTTCGCTTGTCTAGGATGGAGTGATCTAAAGACAGTGTTGGGTTTTTAATGGCTATGCTCCTAGATCTAAAGGGGGGTGTGGTTGATCACTAAGGGCTCTCATTTCCACACTAAGAAATTGGCTTTGACTGGCACCAACTTTGTGGACATAAATACGGCAGTCTCAATGCCTGGATCCTCCTTGGGCAGGATGGCATAGATTAGGCTTTGATTTTGAGTGTGTATGTTTTGGCTAGGTTGGGATTCACCAAGATTTTGGTATAGGTGAGTAGACTTTTTGGAACTTGGAATTCCATGACTGGACTTCAGGCATATAGCTTTCCTTTTCAGATGATTTATTAGTGTTAGCTAGGTGAAAAATAGAACATGAATCACTGAGATAGTTTCTGAAAAACCTCATCATTCCCAGTCAACCTTAGTCAGTCTAAAAGCTTCTAAGCCTATGAACTTGTTTGGTATTACTCTTGTCTTTTAAACAATCCCACTTGAGCACTTAGTCATTTTCCCCCATATGGTCTAGAAACAGTATTGTCAGAGTTAGCCCAGGTTGATTTGAGGCCAGACTGGGTGATATACACCAAAATGTTGTCTAGGTGAATCACTACATTCATTTCAATATTCATAAAAATCCTTTCATTGATCTTATTGAATTAGGATATGTTTTGGCTGCCGTAAAAAAAAAAAATCCAAAAATAGCTTGGACTTCTGGTCAAGATGTCAGCATGGATAAATGTAGCTCACCTCTTAGCACAACCACATCAAAGTTACAACTAAATTATAGAACACCCATCACCAGAACCATCAGAAATAGAGTTGAATAGAAGTCTGAGAACTACAGAATTAAAGAAACCATATCCATCCAGACTGGTAGGAGGGCACAGATGCAGAAGAGCTGGTCCCACTCCCACATGTGGTGGATAAAAATTTTGGAGGGATATCTCAGGAGCAAGGAGTCCCAGGCCCAAACCAGATCCCCCAGTCCACCGTTCCAGTGTCAGGAAGATGAGTTCCCGCAACTTCTAGCTGCAAGAACCAGCAGGGATTGAGTCAGTGGAAGAAACTTCTAGAGTCCCAAGCAATTCCTCTTAAAACACCCACACAAAAGGACTTACTCAGACTCACTCCCTCTGAGCTTCAGCACTGGAGCAGCATCTTGAAAGGCACCTGGGCAAACAGAGAGGAACTGAAGTGTCTGGCATCAAGGCAAGAGGTGAGAAACAGTTTACTCCCAGACAGAAAAGTGGGCAGAGCCACAGAGCTGGCAAGCAGGTGCCATATCTAAGACTCCATCAACCTGGTTAGCACTGTTTGCCCTATCCTGGAGATCCCCTGAGGCTGTGTCCCATCCAACTTGCAGCTGTTAAAAGAAACTTTTCCATAATAATTGCTGGTCTTGGCTGAAGCTTCACAACTTCCTAAATCCTTTCAAACAAGCAACAACTGGCTTTAGTGTACCCTCAGCCCCCATACCTCTTGATAAATGGTCCCAAGCATGGCACCAGCAGCAGCCAGCCTAGATTCACAGCTTGGTTTCAACTGGGAATTTCCAAGCTTAGCACAAGTAGCAGCAATCTCAGATGCTCTATACCTCAGGCAGATTGGCCCCAGGCAAAAGAAAGGTGGGGGCTGAATTTGGCTTTCACTACCCAAGGAACTCCAGGGCTTGCATTCCCAGTGAACAGCTACAGACCACATCGGAGCACCATGTCCCTGCCCTTGCACAGCTGATCCTCTACAGAGGATAGAGGTTAGTGGTCAGTGATCACAGCCAGTCCTAGCAGCTGACTGGCTTGGATAAATGCCTTCCATTAATCTGCCAATAGCAACCAAGGCTCAACTACAAGAGGAGGATGTACTCAGTCCACATGAAGAGTATACCTTGTGCATCCAGCTTGGGTGATAGGGGAGGCTGTGTCATTGGACCCTACAGGACACCTACCACCTTAGACCACACTACCAAGAAACAGAGTCAAAGCATCTTTACCTAATACATAGAAACAAACACAGGGAGGCTGCCAATACGAGGAGACAAAGGAGCATGGCCCAAATGAAAGAACAGATCAAAACTAAAAAAAAAAGAGCTTAATAAAATAGAGATAAGCAATCTATCAGATGCAGAGTTCAAAATACTGGTTATGCCCTGGCTGGCATAGCTCAGTGGATTGAGCGCGGGCTGCAGACCAAAGTGTCGCAGGTTCGATTCCCAGTCAGGGTACATGCCTGGGTTGCAGGCCATGACCCCCCAGCAACTGCACATTGATGTTTCTCTCTCTCTTTCTATCTCCCTCCTTTCCCTCTCTAAAAATAAATAAATAAAATCTTAAAAAAAACACTGGTTATAAGGATGCTCACAGACTTAGTGAGGACCTCAGCAGCATAAAAAGACCCACTCAGAAACAAAGGATACACTAATTGAAATAAAGAACAATTTACAGGGAAACAACAGTAGAGTAGATAAAGCCAAGAATCAAATCAATGATTTCCAACATAAGGAAGCAAAAAAAAAAAAAAAAAACCAAAAAAAAAAAACAAACCAATCAGAACAAGAAGAAAAAAGAAGCCAAAAAATGAGGATAGTATAAGCAGCCTTTGGGACATCTTCAAGCTTTCCAGCATTCATATCATAAGGGTGCCAGAAGCAGAAGAGAAAGAACAAGAAATTGGAAATCTATCTGAAAATATAATGGAAGAAAACTTCCCTAATTTGGTGAAGGAAATAGACATGAAAGTCCAGTAAGCATAGAGAGTCCCAGGCTAGATTAATGCAAAAAGGTCCACACCAAGACACATCATAATTAAAATGCCAAAGGTTAAAGATAAAAAGAATCTTAAAAGCCACAAGAGAAAAGCAGTTTGTTACCTACAGGGAAGTTCCCATAAGACTGTTGGCTGATTTCTCAAAAGAAATTTTGCAGGCTAGGGGGAACTGGTAAGAAATATTCAAAGTCATGAAAAGGAGCGAACTACAGCCAAGATTGCTCTACACAGCAAAGATGTCACTTGGAATTAAAGAGCAGATAAAGTGCAGATAAAGAAGAAAAAACTAAAGGAGTTTGTCATCACCAAGCCATTATTACATGAAATGTTAAAGGGACTTATTTAAGAAAAGAAGAGCAAAATTATGAACAATAAAATGACAATAAATACATAACTTTCAAAAACTGAATCTATAAAACAAGCTAAGCAAACTAGAACAACAGAGGCAGAATCATGGATATGGAGAGTGTTTTGATGGTTGCCAGATGGGAGGGCATGTAGAGGAATGGGTGAAGAGGTGAGGGGATTAAGAAATACAAATAAGTATTTACAGGATAGCCATAGGGATGTAAAATACAGTATAGGAACGGGAATAGCCAAAGAACTTATATGAATGACCCATGGACATGAACAATGGTGGGGGGATTTCCTGACGGAGTGTCGGGGGGTACTTGGTGGAGGAGGCAAGGGGGAAAATTGGGAAAACTGTCATAACAGAATCAATAAGATATAAGAAAAAACAAACAAACAAAAAACCCAAGTACTTCAATGGCTTAAAGAAATTTATTTCTCTCTCAAACACACTGAGTACATAATTCAAATTTATAGGGCCACTCTGCCCCATGTTGTCATCCAGGGACTTAGGTTCAATCTATTTTATTTTTCCATCACCCCTTGAGCTTTGGCCTTAGCAGCATAGCTGTAGCCAGGTCAGATTCATCTGTGTGTCAACTCATGGGAGGGGCAAAGTCACAGAACAGCACTTGGCAAAATTTTACAGGCCAGGCCTTGGAAGTAGCACACATCACTTCCACTCATGTGCCATTACTGAAAACAGTCATACCGCCACTATAATTACACAGGTTTTTAGGATTAAAAAAGGGAATTCTTAGCCGGACAGCTATGTCCCTGCTACAATTCTATTATTATAGAGAAAGAGGAGAATAGGTTTTCAAGATCAGTCTGCCACAGGTAATTGTGTGTGTACTCGGACCAAGGTGGCACATTTACCTTTTTTGTTCTTCCTGATCTGTGTTACAGAAGTCATTAACTCAAATGCTTATAGGAGCCAGGCAGGTAAAATAGTGAAATAGCCCTGATTAGCCAGACAGATTTGTGACCTATACCAAGGAAGTTGTCCCCACTTGTCTGTAGCCAATTGTTGCCATCTGAGATGTTTAGGCTCAGGGACCTTGGCACCCTAATAGAGGCATCCACTGGTGGTGTCCAATCATGCAAATGTGGGTTCCAGTCAGATGTGCAGCAGAGGTGCAGAATTACAATAAATCTTGGTACATGAGTTTTCCCTAAGCTCCTGAGTATGCTGAGGTTATATAGGACAAGATCTAGACATTTTCCATTCTTCTTACCACCTCCCACACACACAATCCTGAAGTATTCTTATAAGGACAAATGAATTTTCAAAAATGGAAATGATGCTTCCAAAGGCTGCATACATGCTGAGTTCATGGCCTATTATAAAGAGGTGGTAGTAGCCTATGTGATACCTCTAGAAATTAGAAATCTTAAGCAACATGGAGATTTCCAAATTAGGGTTAGAAAAAGATGGCTCTTTGGGGAAGAAAAAATAGAAAAAGATGTAAAAATCCCAGTGGATACAGTTCTGTGCATGGTACACAGCTTGATAAAAAGTGGATGAACTGAATTTCAGTCCCACACCACTTTGGCCTGGAACATTTATGACAGGCACAAACCTGCTGCCCTGCTGCCCTGCTGCCATGTCTAGTAGAACCTTAACTGTCCTGCCTGCTGTTATTGCTGCCTGTGGTCACCAGATGGCAGTAAACTACATAAATTCTATTTACCTTTGGGTGTCCAAGGAAGAATCTGATGTGCCACGTGTGGCAGCCTCCACTTCAGTTAAAATCTGTTAGCTCCCAGAGGCTCCTGGGTTCAGCCGATCAGGGAAATTTATTACACATTGATCTCTTTGAGACTTCGAAAAACTGGGTTACCAGTTTGTTTCATCCTACCCATGGCACCTATTTAAGGAAACAAAACAAATCCATTTTCCTGCAGACTTGATTATATCTTTGCAGGTAGAGCCATGAAATGTTTCTTAAAGCAGTTTGGAAATATGAAAATATCTAGCATAGTGCACATCATTCCAGCATAATTTCTGTATATTCCTGTTTTCAGGAAGGGTTCTACTGTATTACCTTTCTGCCAGCTAAGAGACAAAGAATATAATTTATACTGTATTCCCTTAGGGCCCTTAACACATAGTGTTTCCAGTCATAATTATATCTGAGAAACCTGAGTCTAATGGGTTCCCTTGTTAACCTCTTAGGTGACAGCACCAATAGTGATGAGGGGACAGGTCAAGTTGATTTTGAGAATAGTTGTGTTACAGAACACAACAAGGGGGGCCTGGGATGATATACTATTATTGAAAGAAGGTCCCGGGTCCATTATGTCTGCCGCCAGAGGAAAGACGTCTCTCAATGCCAGAGATTTGTGAAAAGGAAAGGAAACATTTATTTAATGCTATACAAACTTAAAGTAGTGACCTAATGTCTTCACCCACAAACACACAGTCCTTCCTTCCTTCCCCCTTTGCCCATTCCAGAGTACCGTATCTCAGGAAAGGAAATAGAAGTCCATGGCTCAGGCAGTCCTCTGGTTCTTAGTTAGTACTCCCTCTCGACTGGGAGACCTCCTTGGGTTCCCGGCACCCTCAGCTGAGTCGCCGGGATCTCTGCTAAAACCAGGTGGTGATTCCCCCTTCTAAAGCTGTGGGGGTCCCCACTCTGCCAGGCCGCGTGGTTCTCTCCTCAGGGCTGCCGCGTGGTTCTCCCTCTCTCAGGGCTGCAGGAGTCTACACTCCGTCAAGTCCACGTGCTTCTCCTTCTAAAGCAGCATGGTTCTCCTCCTCTCAGGGCTGCAGGAGTCTCCACCCTGTCAGGTCCGTGTGGTTCTCCTCCCCAGGGCTGCGCATGGTTCTCCTTCCTAAAGCAGCATGGTTCTCTTTCCTAAAGCAGCACGGTTCTCTCCTCAGGGCTGCGCATGGTTCTCCTCCCTAAAGCAGCATGGTTCTCCTTCCTAAAGCGGCATGGTTCTCCTTTCTAAAGCAGCATGGTTCTCCTTCTCCTCAGGGCTGTGCGTGGTTCTCTCCCTCAATGGCCACCAAATCTGGGTTTTTAAATCCCCGCGGCCAATCTTCTTCTGCAGCCCCATGTCTGACTCCTCCCACACTCGGCTTCACATGCCAGAACTCGTGTCCTTCCAGCTTTACTGGGCTGCCATCATGAGTCTGGGCAGGTGTGGCCCCATGTCCTGGAGCCAATCCTCTCTGAGCTCCCACGCAGGCGCTGTAACTCAGGGGACCCACCCCCCCAGTTACATCTGGGTGGGGAAGTTACTTCTGGGTGGGAAAGTTACTTCCATTCCCCTGGCTTAGAGCTGATCACAGCTACTTAACCTATCTATGCAACCAGCCAAAGGCTATAGATATGTTAAATGACCAAGCCAGAGGTTAGCTGCAAGGCTGTTGCTATGCAAAACAGCTCGCAATGGCCCTGCTCCATTTGTCCCTTTCCCCCAACCCACACCCTGGGGTGGGGGATGGAGACATCTTAAAATCTCCTGGACACCTTAAGTTCTGGACCCCATTTCAAATGCCTATTTGGGGCCCTCCCTCTTGGCTGCACCCTGTAACAGTTGTACAGCCTCCTTGCCTGGCACTGAAGCACAAGGCAGTGTACAGTCAGCCCTCCGTATCTGTGGGTTTTGCATTTGTGGATTCAACCAACTGCAATCAAAAACAACATTTTAGATCCACAGTTGGGAATCTGTGAATGTGAGTGGCCGACTGTATGCATTATTCTACACCATTTGATATAAGGGACTTCAGCATGTGTGGATTTGGGTGTTCAGTGGGCTCTCTGGTTATTTCCAGCCTTAGTGAACAAGTCAGCTCAGTTGAAGGGAATGGGCAGAAGGTGAGTGTGTAATGCTGTGGGGAAGCTAACAGAATCTGAGAGGGACTGGTAAGATCCAGATGGAGGAACATGGCTAAAATGAGTCTAGAAACAGGAGAGAAGGGGGAGCATCAGGAGCCTATGTGCTGAGTCAATAGAGCCTGAGAGAACCACAGTGCATGGAAACAAGCCTGCTGAAGTAGAGCTGAAGGAGGCTAATCATGAACATGGGCATCCAGTGGTCCCAGCTGGGTTGTTACATGCTTGTATTTCTCTGGACCAACTAGTTAATGGGGCCAAGATGGGGAAAATATAGTGAGGCAGGAATTCAGTACTTTTCTTCTAGGCTATAATAGCCACTGCTTACACTGTGTACAGGGAGTAGTGGACTTGTCCTGCCTTGTTCCCTGGCAAGGTGTTCTACATGTCTTCTCAGGATAAATGCACTTCCGTGGGCAGTACCATGAATAGCTTTTCAAAAAAAAAGATTTTATTTATTTATTTTTACAGAGACAGGAAGGGATGGAGAAAGAGTGAGAAAGAAACATCGATATGAGAAACACTGACCAGTTTCCTCACATATGTGTCCAGACCCAGGAACAGAACCTGCAAGTTAGGTATGTAACCTGACCAGGTTTTGAATTGGTAGCCCTTCTTTTTGCAGCATGACACCCCACCAACTGAGCCACTCCAGTCAAGGCCTGAATAGCTTTTATTAAGAAAATGTGTGCCCTGGCTGGCATAGCTCAGTGGATTGAGCGCGGGCCTGTGAACCAAAGGACTGCCAGTTCAATTCCCACTCAGGGCACACCCTGGGTTGTGGGCCAGTTCCCCCCACCCCTGGTGGGGGGTGTGCAAGAGGCAACCACACATTGATGTTTCCCTCTCTTTCTCCCTCCCTTCCCCTCTCTCTAAAAATAAATAACATCTTTTAAAAAATGAACATGTGTTATGAACTTAAAACCATTAACACAGAAAATAATTTTTTGCGGCCAAGTCTGGTATGAAGCTTCTGATGAGGCCTGACTTCACAAGAGATGGCAGGTGTTGGGGACCTCTCTGTGTGGTTTTGGAGATTGTAGCCCACCCCCCACCCTGAGAGCAAGCTCTGAAAAGAGCTAGTAAGTCTCCCTGGAAAACCAGGTCATAATGCAAGTGGCAGGGATGACTAGATTCTAACATCGAGGGTCTCGTGGGAATAAGGTGTGAAATGTACATTTTTGTCCTCTGAAGCCAGCTGTGCTCAGTGATAAGACATTAGTATAACCCAGATGTTTGAGTTCAAGGCATAAAGAGTGAAACTCCCTACTTCATGATATATACCTTTACAGCCATCTGGCACCTACATGTCTTATAGACCCCAACCTGAAAAGATTTCTGTGTTTCTGTAATTGTTATCTATAGATAATGTTAATGTCTTATGACTATAGCCTGTTGGACATTGATAAGCTATGCTCACGTGCTGTATCCCCCTGAACTTCCCAACCCTGATAAAAGCCATGTCAGAGAAGGGCTCAGGGCATTCTCCACTAGAGGGAATTGCTACCCCTTTTCCCAGGGGAGCAACAAGATTGCGCATTGGAAGACTCTTTATTTCCATCTGCAGTGGCCCTGGGGAACCTCAAGGGCCAAAGTTACCCTCAGGCAGGATTTGCTGGTTATATTTCTTCATTCCTAAACAAGTCTAGTGACAGCTTTAAGGAACTTGAGGGGATGGGGATTGCCGTCTAGAAAATGGGAAGGAGAGTAGATTTTCTCATGTATTGTATTTTCTTACAGTGTCATGGTATATCTAGGGACACAGCTGTCATTGAGTATTTCTCCTCTTCATTGGGTATACGGAAAAACCATAGAGGGACTAACGAGGCTGACAGGAGCTTTCGCTTTATTTTGAAAGAATCTTGTTAAAACAGTGATCACCCTGCAAGAAAAGTAGCTAACAGGATGGCTTGTTGTGTGGGTTTCTTTTCTGTGGTACATGAAAACACTGGCTTATTTCGTTTTAACCCACTAAAATGGTTTATCTCAATATGACCTCATCTTCCTTCCTTCCCATTTCCAAGTAGGCCCTTCTCAAATTCCCCTATCAGTAACTGTTTACTTCCTCATAGAAATTTCCACCCAGCAGCTGCCACATTTCACTTTAGTAAAAGGAGTAACCAAGACCATTCTTGGCTCAAACCTTAAACTGCCACAAACATTAATTGCTCTCCTTGTCAGAGACTCAAAGTATTTGGGGTCCCCTCTCCCCAAAGACCTGTGTTTCTGCAACTGATGGGAACCCTTGGAGAGGGGCTTGCTTGCATGGAACTTGGTTCCTCTTTCCACCCAAGAAAACCCAGGCAAGTTTTAGTCACTCACTGATAACATGATAAGTAAGAAGCGGATGTGGTATTTGAACAGAAGATCTTTTGACTGCAAATCGAGCCCTTGTTCTAACACACCGAAAATCATTATAAACAATAGAAACTCAATTAATGTTCATTGAGAGGCAGTATTTGTAGCACAGTGGTTAAGATTTAAGCTGCTGACAACTGGGTTATTTTTATTTTTTATGTGCAGTAAGATATACCAGTCAGTGGCATTAGGTATATTCGTAATGGTGTGCAATCATTTCCAGAATTATTTCATCATTTCTAACAAAAACCCTGTACTGATAAACTGGTTTTGAATTCAGGTTCTGTCACTAAGTATTAGTGTAAACTTGTGCAAATTCCTAAGGGGGCCTTAATTGTCTCATTTATAAGATAAGAATAGCAAGTGTATCTACTTCACAGAACTGTCATTGTTTGCAGATGACATGATAGTGGACATAGAAAATCCTAAAGGCTCCACCAAAAAACTGCTCAACCTAATAAATGACTTTGGAAAAACCATAGGATACAAAGTCAATATTCAGAAACCAAAGGCATTTTTGTATACCAACAATAAAATGTCAGAAACAGAAATCATGGGGAAAATCCCATTTGATATAGCAACAAGAACAATAAAGTACCTAGGAATAAACCTAACCATGGAGGTAAAAGACCTGTACTCAGAAAACTACACAACACTGAAGAAAGAAGTTAAGGAAGACACAAACAAATGGAAGCATGTGCCATGCTCATGGATTGGAAGAATTAACATAATCAGAATGTCCATACTATGCATAGCAATTTACAGATTCAATGCAATTTCTATGAAAGTTCCAATGACATATTTCACAGATATATAAAAACACTTCAAAAATGTATATGCAACCATAAATGACCCCGAATAGCTGCACCAATTTTGAGACAGAAGAACAAAGTAGGAGGAATCACAATATCTGAGATCGAACTGTATTACAAGGCCACTGTAATCAAACTAGCCTGGTACAGGCATAAGAACAAACACATAGACCAATGGAACAGAATAGAGAACCCAGAAATAAACTCAAATCTCTATGGTCAATTAATATTTGGCAAAGGGGACAGCAGCATAAAATAGAGTAAAATAGCCTCTTCAACAAATGGTGTTGGGAGAGCTGGACAGTTACATGCAAAAAAATGAAACTTTATCACCAACTTACACCATACACAAAAATAAATTCAAGGGGCATAAAAGACTTAAATGTAAATTGTGACACCATAAAAGTCCTACATGAGAACATAGGCAGAAAAATCTCAGATATTCCATGCAGCAATATTTTCACTGATATGTCCCCTCAAGCAAGGGACATAAAGGAAAGAATAGACAAATGGGACTACATCAAAATAAAAAGCTTCTGCACAACTAAAGAAAACAGCATTAAAATGAAAAGAGAATGAACTGTATGGGAAAACATATTTGCCAATGATACCCCAGACAAGGGTTTTATCTCCAAAATATAAAAAGAGCTTACACGACTCCACTTTAAGAAGACAAGCAACCCAATTAAAAAATGGGCAAAGGACTTGAACAGACACTTCTCCAAGGAGGACATACAGAGGATCCAGAAACACATGAAAAGATGCTCCATATCACTAGCTATCAGAGAGAAGCAAATCAAAACCACAATGAGATACCACTTCACACCAGTCAGAATGGCCATCATAAACAAAGCAACAAACAAGTTTTGAAGAGGATGTGGAGAAAAGGGACCCCTAATGCCCTGTTGGTGGAATTGCAGACTGATACAACCACTATGGAAAACAGTATGGAATTTCCTCAGAAAACTGAAAATTAATCTGCCTTTGGACCCAGCAACTCCACTGCTGGGATTATATCCTATGAACTCTGAAACATCAATCCAAAAGAACCTATGCACCCCAATGTTCATAGCAGCACAATTTACAATAACCAAGCACTGGAAGCAACCTAAGTGCCCATCAGTAAATGACTGGATCGAAAAACTATGGTACATTTACATGATGGAATACTACACAGCAGAGAGAAAGAAGGAGCTCCTACCTTTTGCAACAGCATGGATGGAACTGGAGATCATTGTGCTAAGTGAAATAAGCCCCACGTCAAGGGACAAATACCATATGATCTCACCTTTAACAGAAGCCTAATCAGCAAAAGAAAAAACAAGCAAAATACAACCAGAGACATTGAAATTAAGAACAACTGACAGTAACCAGCAGGGAGGTGGGAGGGGATAATATGGGGGAAAGGGTGAAGGGGTTTCAGGAACAACTACAGAGGACACAGGGACAAAACCAAGGGGGTAGAATCAGGGGAGGGAGGTGGGGATGGATGGGGTCGGGGAGTGGTGGGGGGAAAAGGCAGACGACCGTACCTGAACAACAATAAAATTTTAAAAATAGGGAAAAAAAAGAAGTGCACCTGCTTCACAGAATTGTGTGTATACACATAATACATTGTGATATTAATTAATATTATTAATATTGATTGTATAGATTGTTTCTTTCATATTTATTGAGTTCTTACTCTTTGTCAATTTCAGAGTACTTGAGCTACTAAGTGACAGGGTTTAGATTTATTTTTTTGGTCATTAAAAATCTTTATTGTGTTATATTTAGATTGTCCTCCCACCCAAATTAAAGAAAAAAGTAAAAACAAAAATAATAAATCCCAATAAGAGACTCTTAAGAGTTCATAAACTATTAATATAAAGCTGGTAGTTAATATGGTAAGGCAGAATTTTCAAATTTGTGTAAAAATTCTTATAATTTAGGTAGATGTTTTCCTCATCCATTATAAATATGCACCACAATATGAAGTTGTGCTATTCTGAAATTTGTACCAACTGTACAAAAACAAAAGCGAGGGGGACCATGAAAAAATGTGTATGGTCTTCATGATTTGAGAGCACAAACATTTTTGACCAGTAAAAGGGTGATTATGAGAGCCTAATATTTTTCTGTATCTCCTATCTTCTGCTTGTCTGTATAAATGAAAGTCACTAAGATCTTAATAGCAGGGTCTTCTCTGCTGTTTTCATGACCACCATAAGAGCAAGTGTCTGGGCAGAGGAATACCATGGCCAGACAAGTCTTGAAATGTCCAGAACTTAACACAGTTCAGGATAAGTTGCAGTTGGCTCATCGACTGGCATCCCATCTTCTCTGGACAGCACAAAAGAGATGCCACTATCACTTTGCACCCAAGGGATTAGTACTTTCACTGAGACCACCTAGACGTAGGCAATAATTAGCTCTGTATTGATCCGCAGACCCAGGTTTCCTTGTTCAATTGTCAGCACCACCTCTTCCATCAACACAGCCCTAAAGTCCAGTTCCTCCTCATGACATTTGGCCTTTAATGCTCATAACATCTCTTTTTTGGAGATAGTCTTCCCTGATTGGATGATCTATCAAAAACCATACCGTGGCAGCCACAGAGCTACACACCTTAATCTGCTTGTTCTTCCTTTTCCTGGATGATTTCATCCTGAATGTAAACTCTTTTTTTTATTACAGGAGGTATCGAATGCAAGTCCAAAATCTAAAAGCAAAATGGAACCTTAGAGCAGGAGTCCTCAAGTGAAACTTTTCTCAACAGGACTAAGATTTTAAACTCTGGTTGGTTTGACCTCAAAGCTTCCATTTATACTGTTTGTACTCTGAGGATTAACTAAAATGAGGAACATTCAATACCTGCCACATAACATTCCCTGAAAAAAAAATGCTAGCTCTTTTATTGTTATCATTCCTGCTACCAAACTGAGTTTCAAACTCATGTTTCCTTAGCCTCTCTGGTGATGGTAGATTGCTCTCTACTGCTACAAAGTAATGTTCCCAACTTTGCGATAAATTTTTCTCTACACTTAAGTAGAAGAAAGAAGCTGGAAGCCTCTTTGATGTATGTAGAAGTAACTACATATGGCTGCCACTTAGGAATGGCCACCCTAGCTGCATGACTGGAGGATACCCACTTCTTTTTCTATTTCTCCCTCATGGTAGGCCCAGGGCCAGCAGTGACAAAGAGCAACTTCCAGAAAATGAAGCAGAATGAAGGGAAAATCCCTTTCAATCATTGCCTTCCACAGCTATTCTCAACTACCCACCACTCCACCCCACCACCAAGACCAACCAACCCCTCCCAACAGTAAATGTTATTGTCAGTCCCAATATCTACTGAAGTTTCCCATCTTACCCTCTGGTGCAGACCCCAGCTTGTGGGGTCCACTACATTGTGGAGGAGGCACGAGAAATTCACAAGGACTACTGAGTCCTGTGGAGGAAAAGGGATGACACGGCCACTCTCTCAAGGGAAAAGTGCCCCGACCCTTGCTGTGACCAGCCTTTATTTCTTTTCTGGGCCTGTTACATGATGGTCCTCACTTACTATGCACAGGTTCGCTTTGGGTGGTTACCTTTTACAGAAAACAAAGGAGATGATGCCTCTAATCACATCACAGAAGGATATTTGCAAATGCAAAGGGAAAAGTGGTTGAGCTGGTTACACTCATCCTTAGAAGGTTTAGCATGGATTTTAGGAAGTTACAGTAAGCACTTGCTGTCTCAATTCAGGGTGAGGGAGTTTTAGCAAAAGCAAGTCTCATAGCGGTCTAGGTACAGTGCAGGCCTGATTCCCCATGGGAGAACCTATCCATGGACATAGGTCCTGTGCATCTGAGTGGGAGCTGGGCCCATGCCACGCAGAATGGTCTCCTATAACCCTCTCACTCTCTCAGTGTTCGTCTCTTGGGCTAGTCAGAAGTGAGCAAGGGGAGGAGGGGGGAGAAATGCAGAATGGGAGAAAGTAGGGCAGCTCCAAGCTCCGTTGCCTACACTTGCTCATTTCCCAACTCTCACCCAGAGCTTCTCCTCCAAATCCACAAGCTGATTCTACACCCCACAGTTCTTTCCTCCAAAACTCGCTACTTTCAACCTGCTGGATTCTGCATCTTAACCCCCTCAGTGTGTCTTACCTCAATGAGAGGAGTCATTGTCCAAACAGGGGGTTGGAGAAAGAGATCCTTGTTTCTGCTGCCAAGGATAGCCTGGGATCTTCAAGTTACATATCTAGATTCTCCCCTAATACTCTGGTTCAACAGAATGGATACTTGCCCTTTCTCCGCACATCTCATGTTTTCCAATTTCCATGCCCTTGCTTCTGTTCCATGTCCTTGAAACATCCTACACCCTTTACTTTCATCATTCATGTAAAGTTCCACTGCTTTCTTAAAGCCTTCCCTGGTTTCTACTCCGCAGATGCGGTATCTTCCTCTTTTTGCTCTTCACTTGTTCTCCATATGTACTACTCCAACTGACACTTCAAATAGTCTGCCTGTCATAGTCACTCATGTTAATGTCTTAGCTCCCCTTACAAGATGAATGACTTTCTCATAGGCAAGAACTCTATCTGAATCAAATTGGTAGCCCTGCAGTGCCTTGCACATAAATGATACTTGGTGAACACTTGATCCTAATTGAAAGCATTTTCCATAGAAACATGGGTAAGCTTTGATTACTTTATGGATTTGGAGGGATGACCCTGGGGGCTCAACTACCATGTGAAACAGTACTTGTGTTTATAGGAAAATGCAGGCAAGCTATAAACAACAGATTGCAACATGCACACTGTGTTTATAAATTAGAGGTGGCCTAAACTGATAGCAGGAAAAGAATGTATCAAGTGGTCTGCTACAAATTCAGTCTTTTGCCAGTAGAGGGCAATATCGGCAGCACCCGAGCTGAAACAACCACGAACCCAAGTTCCTTTTCCCAATGTGGTGGTCATGACAGTTTAGAAAACAGAATTCTCTGGCAACAGGCAACAGAAGCTCCTATCGGCTTTGTTGAAATTCAAGGTTGAGCTGAGAGGTGGCGGTGGAAAGAAAATGGCGGGGTTGCTATCCCCCTCCTCCCCAGTATACATTAAATTTTGTTTCATTGTCTCTAAGTCACTACAATTCTTTATATTTCAGTATTACACACGCACACACACACACACACACATTAAAATGACATAAAATGAGAAATGACGTAACTTATAGTAACTACAGTTTTTAACTCATTTTGGCCTAAGATCCTATTTTTTATTTTATTTTCATAGGTCTTTACAAATGATAGGAAATGTAAAGGATTTGTAGCTTAACTACTTGAGGCCCCCCTCAAGGGCCTCAAGATCTTTAAAAGTCTTTATATTTTTTCTTATTTTTATTGTAATTTAAGTACAGTTGTCTCCATTTTCCCCACACTACTCTCCCCTGCCCTACCCACTCACATCCTCAATCCTAACCCCCTTTGGCTTTGTCCATGGGTTCTTTATACATGTTCCTTGATGACCCTTCCCCTTCTCCACCCCCCACCTTATCCTCCTCCCCTCTACCCTCTGGTTACTGTTAGCTTGTTCTTTATTTTAATGTCTCTGGTTCTACTTTGCTTGCTTGTTTGTTTTGTTGATTAGATTCTACTTATAGGTGAGATCATATGGTACCTGTCTTTCACCACCTGGCTTATTTCACATAGCATAATGCTCTCCAGTTCCATCCATGCTGTCACGAAGAGTGGGAGCTCCGTCTTTCTTTCTGATGTGTACTATTCCATCATGTAAGTGTACCATAGTTTTTTTTTCTAATTTTATTTTAATCATTGTTCAAGTACAGTTTTCTGTCCATTACTCCCATCCCAGCCCACCCACCCCTCCCTCCCCACCTCCCTCTCATTTCCACCCCCGCCCTAGTTTTTGTCCATGGGTCCTTTATACTTGTTCCTGCAAACTCTTCCTCTTTTCCCCTGAAATTCCCTCCCCTCTCCCCTCTGGTCACTGTCAGCCTGTTCTCCATTTCAGTGTCTTTGGTTAAATTTTGCTTGTTTGTTTCTTTTGTTGATTAGGTTCCTGTTAAAGGTAAGACCATATGGTATTTGTCTTTCACTGCCTGGCCTTATTTCGCTTAGCATAATGCTTTCCAGCTCCATCTATGCTGTTGCAAAGGGTAGGAGCTCCTTCTTTCTTTCTGCTGCATAGAATTTCATCGTGTAAATGTACCGTAGTTTTTTGATCCATTCATTTACTGATGGGCACATTCAGTATTATTCTGTATTAGTGTGCAGTGTAGTAGTTAGATAACCATATACTTTATAAAGTGTTCCCTCAATATTTCCAGTATCCACCTGGCACCAGACATAGTAATTATAATATCAATGACTATATTCCTTAAGCTAGTACAGGCTCCTTTTCACTTACCTGTGTTTCAACCTAGGTGCTACCTTTTCTGAGAGAACTTTTCCTAAGTATGTCTTCTTTTTTAATTGCTGTTCAATTACAGTAGTCTCTTGCATCTTTTTAAACTTCATATAAATGATGATATGAGTCTATCTTTCTTCAATTGGTTTTGCTCCACACTGGTTTGTGTATTATTATTTTTAAATGTTTTATTTCTTTATTTTTAGATAGAGGGGAAGGGAGGGAGAAAGAGAGGGAGACAAATATCAGTGTATAGTTGCTGCTTGCACGCTCCCTACCCAGGACCAAGCCCTCAATCCAGGTATGTGCCCTGACTGGGAATTGAACCAGCGACGCTTTGGTTCACAGGCTAGCACCCAATCCACTGAGCCACGCCAGCTAGGGCATGATTTGTGTATTATTATAGTCATTAGAAATACATTAGAAAAGAAATAATTGAGAGCTATTTATCTGCATTTATACCTGTTTTCTGCTTTTGGGACTACCTACTTAAAACTTGAATATGTGATTAGATTTGGAGAAATTACTCAACTTGAGGAAATCTCTAGAAAACAACCCCTACACCCCCTTTCAGGAACCTACTCTTCATCCAAGGCTGCACCCCAACTTCCTGTTCAAGGTTTAAAAATAGTAAGTGAGCAATTTCAAACAACAAACACTTCCTAAAAGGCATTCTTAACACCTATGAAATGCAAAGTTGTGCAAGAAGTTAGTAGCATGCAATGAAAATGTAACATAGCCAACTCTGGTTTTTTTTCTGAATGTTAACAAGTTATCTTGAAATTTGTACCTATTCAATTTCACATCTTTATTTTTTAAGCCTCCATCCTCAAACAGGGGCATATGAAGGCAAATTGAAGCAAGTTAGGAAAACATTTTTCGTGCAAATCTTAATCCAATTTTTCTACTAATACCTAAGAGAAAAAAAAACCCTCAGGTAATATCCCCTCTCCCCTTCTCCTCAACACTTGTACAATTACCTTATGCAAATAGTTGATTATCAAGGTCAAACAAGGTTATCACACAATTTATCTTTCATTCCCCAGATAAATGTAATGGGTTTATACTGCTCTCCTTAGATTTCAAGTTTAGAAACATGTAAATATTGCAAAATTTTTAAATTTTATCTAAAGTTTAAAATTCTAATAATTTCTTAGAGTATCTCATTTTTCAAAGAAGAAACCCTCAATTTATAGCTCTGCAATGCTGGGCATTTCACTTCTCACTAGAAAGTTCACTAGAGTTTTCTTTTTTTCAACACCTCCATCTATTGCAATGTTATCGAGTTGTCACTAAATGCATATGGTATTGGTTTTGCGATGCCATGCAGAAATAATGGGACACACAGAATAATTTTACTTCTAGGTTCTGCCAGCTCCCCACACAGCCCACCACACCTAACACATAGTCTGTGTTGTTATCTCTAGTGATAGTTCTCTTCCTAGACCAGACCCTCTATCTAAATTCCTTTAGGCAGTTAAGGAGGGAGTTTAAAAAATAATAACTCTTCTTGACTCTTTTGTCTGTGATTATCTTTAGCTCAAAATAACCCACATGCTAAAGCAACACATTCTGGGGAGACTCATTTTGAACCTCTTCAGTGGATACAGCCTAACTGTTAATCAACTAATGAATGGATAAACAAAAGGTGGTATATAGATAGAATTGTTACCAGATGAAACCTGTTTCTTCTTGCTGATGCACCAAAGAATTACAAATCATCAAGCCTATTAGCATGCAGGCAAAGTTTATTAGGACTAAGTTCTAATGGGATAGCAAAAGCAAGGAAGGCAAAAGCAGGGGTGGAAAGAGCAGGGAGGCCAGAGTCTGGGTGGCTGGAGGCCCTCTGTGTGGCAAGACAGCCAAGAGAACCAAAAGAGAGAGAGTCCTTTATTCTGAGGACTTACATAGTTGGCAGGATGAGGATGAGTGAGTTACAGTTTGATGACAGGTAAAGGTGGTTCCAGCTTTCCCCCAGGGAGATGTGACTACCTAAACGTAGGTATGGGTGGGAGTCTGTTAGCCCAAATCCTTATCTGGCTCCAGACCTCATTTGTTCATTTTGCATATGTGACAGGAGGCACACAGTTAACCAAAGTTGCTTTATGGACTTTTTCTTTTTGCACTGTAGATCGCTCCCCTTCTCCCTTCTAGGCCTTGGAATGTATACACAGTCTCAAGGTTTTCCTGTTCCCAGCTAGTGGAGATGACACACATAGACTTTCAAGGGCTCCCCATTTCTGCACTATCATAGTTTGCTTGTGTTCTTCGGAGTGCCTGGCAGCCATATTAAACCAGGCTCAAGACTACTGGGTCAATGGGTGAAGCATGTCTTCCTTTGCTTTTAGCCTCCTGTATTAAGTTCTTTGTTAGATTGCAATGGTGATGGTCCTGCCTTTGTTTCCCGTGGCCACTCATTCCTAGCTGCTACCTAAGTACCAAAAGGTGTTGCCTGGCAAGCAGGGTGCTAGCTTCTGGCCAGCAACAGCAACACAGTCTCAGAGTTCTTCCTATGCTATCTCCTGTGTCAGAATAATATTCAACCATAAAAAAGACTGAATGAAACACTCTTCAAAACCATTATGTTAACTGAAAGAAGCCAGTCAGGAAAGGAAACATTTTGTATCATCCTGTTTATATGAAATTTCAAGAATAGACACATTTATGGAGATAGTAGGTTAGTGGTTGCTTAGGGCTGAATATGAGATGGTAAGTGGGGGTTAATAGCTAAAAGGTACAGGGTTTCTTTTGGGGGTAATGCAAATGATGTAAAATTAGGTAGTGATGATGGTTGCACAGCTACATGAACTGGCAACATAAGTAATGTCCAAACCTACAGAGTCATTGGTTGGGTTGAGCCCAACTGATGACATATGCTCTCAAGCAAGATCTCAAATGCTCTAGAGAATAACAGTTTTGTGGCTTCTGTTATGCATTTGAAATTAAGAAGGGGATATAAAGAACATTGGAGAAAGTAAGGTGGAGATTAGATTATAGAATACTTAACAAGATTGTGTGTTCTTTTGGGTGTTAATACCCCTTTTGAGGTGTTTTACTTGTAATATTTCAAAGGTGTGTTAACTTAGATGCACAAGAACAATGGACAGGGCTGGTTAAAATCTTTCACTAAAGAAGTTACAGGCCTGGGGCTTCTCTCCCACTATACCCTGTGCAATTAGGAATTTATAATCACATCACTCTGTAAGATTACTTTCTCTAGAATCCCTTTTTTCATCAGCAGAATATATTACAAACTATCAAACTGTCCACTTTAAAATGGATGGATTTTCTTGCATGAGAATTATAGCTCATTAAAAAAAGATAAAAATTGTTCATGAATATCTGAGAAACAATACTTTGTTAATGATTTCAAAGTGACGATAAAACATATTAAAAGATGAAAAATGACTTAGTGAGTCAGCCACTCACATGTTTTGTAAGGAGAAAAGTTGTCAAAGAAAATGGCAAGTGCAGATGCCTTAAGGTGGAGAGAGATTGGCTTCTTTAAGGAACAGAAAGAAGACCATATCATGTGGTTTCTGTTTAGCAAATGTGGAAGAGAATGATGACAGATAAGGTAGAGAAGTAAGCAGAGACCAGATAGTAAAGGTTTTCTAGGTCATTTTAGTGAATTTGAGATTCTTGCTAAACAAGTGAGAAGGTATTGGGGGATTTTAAAGAAGGGAATTACATGAGCTGGGTGGAATTTTTCAAAGATTCTTTTGGCTGCCAAGTGAAGAATAGTTTGTGGGGTGTGATTAGAGAGACTAGTTAGAAGGCTACTGCAGTAGTCCAATCAAGAGGTAACAGTGAGGGCTTCCGGCCAAGATGGAGGCATAGGTAGACACACTGTGCATCCTCACACAACCAAAATAAGGACAACAATGTTTTAGAAACAAAATAACAACCAGAACTGACAGAAAGTTGAACTGTATGGAAATCCGACAACCAAGGAGTTAAAATAGACACATTCATCCAGACTGGTAGGAGGGGCGGAGTTGGGCAGCCAGGTGGAGAGGGGTTGTGGCAAAAAAAAAAAAAAGTTGTGGCACCGGGCACACAAGGCAGCAGCAGCTGACAAACCCTGAGCATGCAAGACAGCAGCGGGCAGACCCTGGGCACACAGGCGGCAGCTGGCAGACACCAGGTGCAGGGTGGCAATGAGCAGACCCAGCAAGGCAGCGATTGTGAAATGAGGCATGGTATGCAAGGCGACTGGCTGACCAGGCAGTCCCACATTCACGCACAGATAAATCAGGCAAAACTGGGGAGTGAGACAGACCGCACAACCCAGGGTCCCAGCACCAGGAAATAAAGCCTCAAAACACTAATTGAAAACACCTGTGGGGGCTGACGTGCAGGGAGAGACTCCCAGCCTCACAGGAGAGTTCGCTGGAGAGACCCACAGGGTCCTAGAATGTACACAGGCCCACCCACACGAGAATCAGCACCAGAAAGGACCAGTTTGCTTGGGGGAAGCAACGGAAGGGACTGAAATCTGACAGAGAGCGGAGCAAGCGCCATTGTTGCCTCTTGGACCATGTCCCCACATAAGTGTCACAACCGAGCGACTGGGTTGCCCCGCCCTGGTGAACACCTAAGGCTCCGCCCCTCATACATAACAGGTGAGACAAGACAAAAAAAAAATGGTCCAAACGGAGGAACAAATCAAAGCCTCAGAGCAAATACAACTAAGTGACAAAGAGATAGCCAACCTATCAGATGCACAGTTCAAAGCACTGGTGATCAGGATGCTCACAGAATTGGTTGAATTTGGTTGTAAGCTAGATGAAAAAATGAAGGCTACACTAAATGAAATGAAGGAAAATGCACAGGGAACCAATAATGATGGGAAGAAAACTGGGATGCATATCAATGGAGCATACTAGAAGGAAGAAAGAACCAACCAAACAGAAAAGAATGAAGAAACAAGAATTCAAAAAAATGAGGAGAGGCTTAGAAACCTCCAGGACATCTTTAAATGTTCCAACATCTGAATGATAGGGGTACCAGAAGGGGAAGAGGAAGAGCAACAAGTGGAAAAGTTATTTGAACAAATAATAAAGGAGAATTTCCCTAACCTGGCAAAGGAAATAGACTTCCAGGAAGTGTAGGAAGCTCAGAGAGTCCCAAAGAAGTTGGACCCAAGGAGGAACACACCAAGGCACATCATAATTGCATTACCCAAGATTAAAATGAAGGAGAGAATCCTAGAAGCAGCAAGAGAAAAGATAAAATTATCTACATAGGAGTTGCCATAAGACTGTCAGCTGATTTCTCAAAAGAGACCTTACAGGCAAGAAGGGGCTGGAAAGAAGTATTCCAAGTCATGAAAGGCAAGGACTTACACCCAAAATTGCTCTATCTAGCAAAGCTTTCATTTAGAATGGAAGGGCAGATAAAGTGCTTCCCAGATAAGGTCAAGTTAAAGGAGTTCATCATCACCAAGCCCTTATTTTATGAAACGTTAAAGGGACTTATCTAAGAAAAAGAAGATAAAAAATATGTATAGTAAAATGACAGCAAACTCCCAGTTATTAACAACCACACCTAAAACAAAAACAAACTAAGCAAACAACTACAACAGGAACAAAACCACAGAAATGGAGATCCCATGGAGGGTTAGCAACAGGGGAGTGGGAGGAGGAGAGAGGGGGAAAACGTACAGAGAATAAGTAGCATAGATGGTAAGTAGAAAATAGGGGAGGGCAAGCATAGTATGGGAACTGTAGAAGCTAAAAAACTTATGACACATGGACATGAACTAAAGGGGGGAAATTGTGGGAGGCCGCTCTGTGTGGCGTGAGCCCAGCTCCTACTGGGAGATGCACAGGACCCACACCCACAGATAGGTTTTCCCGTGGGGAATCAGGCCTGCAATGTACCTAGGCTGCTATGAGTCTTGCTTTTTACTAAAACTCCTTCACCCTGAATTGAGAACATTTACTGCAAAGTAACTTCCTAAAAACCATGCTAAACCTTACAAAGATGAGTGTAACTGGTCCAGCTACTTTTGCCTTTTCATTTGCAAATATCCCCGTTCTGTGATGTGATTACCAGCAACCTCTCCTTTGTTTTCTGTATAAGGTAACCACCTAAATCGAGCCTGTGCATAGTTAATGAGAACCTTTTGTAATGTGCCCAGTAAGACAATAAAAACTCATTGGATCAAGGGCGGAGGCTTTTGCTCCCTTTGAGAGAAAAGCATGCCATCCCTTTTCCTCCACAATTCGGTAATCTGTGTGAATGTCTCATTTTCATCCATAATGAGGTGGACTCCAGGAGCCGGGTCCGCATCAGGAAATGTGGGTGGGAGAGGGTGTGCAGGGTGGAGGGGAATGAAGGGGGAAAATGGGACAACCGAAATAGCATAATCAATAAACTATACTTAAAAATACAAATCAATAAATTAAAAATAAATAAATTAATTAATTATTAATAGAAAAAAAGAGGTGATAGTGGTCTGGACTAAGGTGGTAACAGAAAATAGAGAGAAGTGAGTGGATTCAGGACATATTTTGTATGTAGAACTATCAGGACATACTGAAGCAGGGAGTATAGTGAGTGACGAAAAAAGAGAAATTCAATATAACTTTTAGATTTTCAGTCAAAATTGTAAATAAGTGAGTGTCCTTGTTTCAAATCTCTGTAGAGATCTTTTGGGCTATGTAAAAACATAGGACTCTATATAGTTCTAACTCAGAACAGCAATGTGTAAATCTTTCCTTATTTCTTTAATCACTCATCATTATAATTCATTTTTCACCCTTGGCTCTTTCAAATAACCCAACTCCAAGCTGTGTGATAATAGCAATGAACTGTCTTTTTATTTTAATTTTATGCTTCATTGTTATTATGTTATTACTTCTTCCCACTGTTTTCTTTATCCCCTACTTATAATCTTAACATAAACTTTCCATGAAGGTCACCATCTGACCACATTTATTTTCCAGTGAGGTCAACGCAGGGTTCCAAAGAACTACAGGAGTCCACATTTTTTCTTCTAGTTGCCAATGGAGCTTTGAATTGTCTGTGGTTTTCAATTACTTGTGCTATTCTTCTTTCCATCAGCATAGCTAATTGAGTTGGCTCTAAGTCCCTGGGGGAAAAAACAGCTTCATAATAAAGACCAAATGGCCAGCATACTTATTTCATAAAACTCAGCTGAAAAGCTCTACAGGAGAAACTTAATAAGGTCAAGATAATGTATTTTTTCTCTTACATTCCAGTTTTATAAAAGCTTTAGTTTCTAAAATTGCTTTTAAATTAATGTAGATTTCTCAACGCAATAGATTTCTCACTAAGAAATCAAGTAATTTGTATTAACTTAATTTTCAATTTTATTAGGTGTACAAAATCATGCAATTTATCATTAAGGTATTTGGAGGGTGTTCATCTTTCTTTCAGGTGCTGTTTATCTAAGAGAATTTGAACCAGACATTTTCATACTCAATACATCCAAAATATGGCCCATTACTTTTCCGTCAAGCCTGATTTCTGCTGTGTCCCTGTTTTAATAAACAGCACTGTCATTCAATCACTCAACTGAATCAGAAACCTTTTCCATCCTCTCTCATTTAGTCAGTTACTAAACCTTGTCACCTACCTCTTAAATAAATATCCCACTCATATGCCCACCTGTCCATTTCTATTTATTCCCATTGCCATGTCTTTGGCTCAGGCCTCTCTCTCTTTCACCTAGAATATTTTAATAGTATTCTGACAAGTCCTTTTCCTATCAGTTGTCTTCTTCTCATAACCATGCTTCCTGGAACTGCCACAACTTTTCTTAATGTACATCTGATTTTTAATCTATGTAAAAGCTTTCATTGGCACCCTATAGCCTGTTGGATAAAATCCAAACCCATACAAGACTACTTACTTGTTCTCTATTCACTTTCCTAAGAACACTTTCAGTCCTTTCCCTATGCCCTATGTATCCTAAGTTACTTACAAGGCCCTTTATATATGTTATGAGTTTTTAAACATATTTTATTGATTATGCTATTACAGTTGCCCAGTTTTTTCTCCCCTTTATTCCCCTCTGCCCTGTACCCACCTCCCACCATTGCCCCACCTTAGCTCATGTCCATGGGTCATACATGTAAGTACTTTGGCTTCTGCATTTCCCCATACTATTCTTAACCTCCTCCTGTCTATTTTGTACCTAACATTTATGCTTCTTATCCCCTGCACCTTTTCCCCATTCTCCCCTCTACCCTTCCCTGCTGATAACCCTCCATGTGAAATCCATTTCTGGGATTCTGTTCCTGTTTTAGTTGTTTGCTTAGTTCATTTTTTTTTTGATTCAGTTGTTGATAGTTGTGAGTTTGTTGTCATTTTACTGTTCATTTTTTTTATCTTCTTTTTCTTGGATAAGTCCCTTTAACATTTTATATAATAAGGGTTTGGTGATGATGAACTCCTTTAACTTGACCTTATCTGGGAAGCACTTTATCTGCCCTTCCGTTCTAAATGATAGCTTTTCTTGATAGAGTAATCTTGGATGTAGGTCCTTGCCTTTGATGACTTTGAATACTTCTTTCCAGCCTCTTCTTGCCTGGAACATTTCTTTTGAGAAATTGGCTGATAGCCTTATGGGAACTCCTTTGTAGGCAACTGTCTCCTTTTCTCTTGCTCCTTTTAAGATTCTCTCCTTATCTTTAATCTTGGCTAATGTAATTATGCTGTGCCTAGGTGTGTGCTTCCTTGGGTCCAATTTCATTGGGACTGTCTGAGCTTCCTGGAAGTCTATTTCCTTTGCCAGATTAGGGAAGTACTCCTCCATTATGTTTTCAAATAAGTTTTCTATTTATTGCTTTTCCTCTTCTCCTTCTGGCACCCCTGTGATTTGGATGTTGGAATGTTTAAAGTTGTCCCAGAGGTTCCTAAGCCTTTCCTCATTTTTTTTTTTTAATTCTTGTTTCTTCATTCTGTTCTGGTTGAATGTTTATTTCTTCCTCTGCTCCAAACTGTTGATTTGAGTCCCAGCTTCCTTCCTGTTACTGTTGGTTCCCTGTACACTTTCCTTTATTTCACTTTTCATAGCCTTCACTTTTTGCTCTATTTTGTGACCATACTCAACCATTTCTGTGAGTATCCTGATCACCAGTGTTTTGAAGTCTGCATCTGATCAGTTGGCTATCTCTTTGTCACTTAGTTGTATTTTTTCTGGAGCTTTGATGTGTTCTTTCATTTGGCCCTTTTTTTTTTTGTCTCAGCATGCCTGTTATGTAGTAAGGGGTGGAGCCTTAGGTATTTTCCAGGGTGGGGCAACCCAGTCACTGTGTTGTGGTGCTGTATGCGGGGGAGGCATTTGAGAGAGAACAATGCTGTTTGCTCAGCTTTCAGCTGGCTTTCGGTCACTTCCTCCCCTACCCACAAGCAAATTGGGCCCTCTGGTGCTGATTCCCGGGTGAGTGGTTTTGTGTACATTCTAGGACCCTTTGGGTCTCTCCAACAGACTCTCCTGTGAGGCTGGGAGTTTCTCCTGCTTCTTTAACCCCCACAAGTATTTTTCAGTCAGAGATTTTGAGGCTTTATTTCCCCACACTGGAAGCCTGGGTTGTCAGGTCTGTCTCACTCCCCAGTTGTTCCTCCCAGATTATCTACACGCAAATGTGGGACTGCCCATTCCACCAGGCACCACCTTGCCATGCGTCCTCTCCACCCCAGCTGCCCATCTCCACCCCTCCTACTAGTCTGGATGAATGTTTCTTCTTTAACTGCTTGATTGTTGGACTTCCATACAGTTTGATTTCTGGTAGTTTTGGGGGTTTTTTTGTTTTTAAATTTGTTGTTTTCTTTCTTTTGGTTGTACAAGGAGGCAAAGTATTTCTACTTATGCCTCCATCTTGGCTGAAAGTCCATTTACTTATATTTGTTATGAGTTTTATGCCCCATTGACTTTGTATGTGTTGCTCCTCTGCCCAGAATAATATTTCCTTATTGATTCCCCATCCCATCCCAGCACACTTATGTTTTTCAAGACCCAGCTCTTGAAGAACATAATGTCTTCTCTATGAAAGTTTCTGAGATCCATCCCTTGGCCCTGATAGAAAGTAGCACTTAATGAATGCTGATGAATGGGTAAATGCATTGGATGGTTGAAAGGTACTTCATGGGGCTAACAGTGCAAGGTTCAGGAATAAGAACTCCAGAGCACTGAAGCATGTGAGAAGCTGAGCTAGAGAGCTTTGATTAGGGATGACAAAGGAAGGAAAGTTGCAGAAAACAGAGAGAGGAACAAAGGCAGTCTTGTGGTATTCCTGGCTCAGGATGATTTTCCTATACAGTCAGCCCTCTGTATTCATGGGTTCTGCATAGATGAGTTCAACCAACTGAGTATTAAAAATATTCAAAAACATATATTACATTGTTGTGACATGTACTATGTAGTTAGGCCTACAATGGTTGTATATGTCCAGAATATGTACAGACTTTTTGTCATTAGTCTCTAAGCCATACAGTGTAACAACTATTTACATAGCATTTACATTGTATTAGAGATTATAAGCAATCTAGAGATTATTTAAAGTATATAGGAATATGTGTGTAAGTTATATGCAAATACAATATATGCCATTTATATAAGGGACTTGAGCATCCATGGATTTAGGTATCTGCAGGGGTGCTGGAAACAATCTCCCATGGGTGTGAAGAACAACTGTGCTCAGTTAATTTTTTCACAAAAAGTAAATCATGGTAACTACTGAGCTGAAGCTACACATAGAGGAAAGGCCCTGCCATAGTTCCTCCTGGAAAGGAGAAAGAAGTTAAAGTCATATTGAGATACACATTGTTTTTTGCTGCTGTTGTTGTTACAAATAGCCATATGTTTTTGGCACCCCAGATGGGACGATAATTGTCCGTGGCAGACCGACCCCCTCAGGTGCTAGAGAGTGAGACTTAATTTCTCTGCACTTCTCCTGAGGGCATCAGCCGCCTATCACGCCTGGAAAGGTGAAAAGGAAATGAAACGGGGAGGGAGCAAAAACATGAAAATGGTTTGGTTGAAAACTGGTTTCTGAACACTGTTTTGGAATAATGGAGATGTGGATAATGGTTTGGTTAGTATGCTTCTCCCAGGTTGCCCCTGTCTGCTCATTTACAGTTTCAGTGAGTCCAGGTGGCAGTAAGGGAACCTGTGCTCAGGTTTGGGGAGGAAGCAAACCCCTAGGCTCTGTAAGCCGAGCCTGCATGTATGGTGTGGATCGGACAGCAAACCATGTGGGTGTGTCGCCATTTTGGGTAAAATGGAGGATGAGCCACGTGAGTGCCCCACCATGGAGGGTGGGTTGTGCATGGGCGCCGCCATCTTGGATGACCCGGCATGCATGGGCGCCACCATCTTGGAACTGGACAAGGTGGTGGGCTAAGGGCTCTCTTCACATTATGGGCTGTATGCTCCTACTGTGTTGGCATTGCATCAGTCAGGTTCTCTGCGTAACTGGTTCTGATAGGAATGGCTGTGGTTCTGAAGGTCATGAACTGAGGTCCAAAGGTGACCATCTGATTTATAGGGTGTTTGCAAGGTCTAAGCTTCAGAAAGCTGCAGGATGTCCCTGCGAATCTAGGGACTTTTAGTGGAAGGTACCTGTAGTGTTAGGGACTTTTGGCTGCCACATACTGAGTTTAAGTATAGTCCTTCCTAGTGTGGGAAATGAGCCAGGATTAAAAGAGATTGATGGTTAAATCTGAATAAGTAAAATTATGTGTAAAGGTTGTGAAAGTTTTAAACCTGGAGTAAAGAAAACCTGAACTACCTGGTGCTGGTTTCATGGGAAAAGAGCAAATTTCTCACATTGGTTTTGTTCCTGATCAGAAACCTGTACTTTGAGACCTAGGGAAAGGTCACCTGTAACCAGTTGGGGAGCATGCCTTTGCCACATGGGACCCAGGAAGGGTCATTTGGGGCTGACGAGTGTTTCAGCCAGAGGCAAAGGGGGCATGTCTCTGCCATGAGACTGGATCGGAAGAGAGCAAGTCTCTGCCATTGGTGTTGTTTCTGATCAGAAACCTATATTTGACCTGTTTAAGGTCACCTGAAGACCTTGAAGAGCAAGTCTCTGCTATTGGTGTTGTTTCTGACCAGAAACCTATATTTGACCTGTTTAAGGTCACCTGAAGACCTAGGAAAGGTCACCTGTAACCAGTTGGGGAGCGTGCCTTTGCCACATGGGACCCAGGAAGGGTCATTTGGGGCTGACAAGTGCTTCAGCCAGAGGCAAAGGGGGCATGTCTCTGCCAAGAGACCGGACCTGAAGGAGCATGTCTCTGTGAGGCACCAATGGACGCACTGGTGCAAGAGAATGTTTCTACCTGTGTATTCTGGAACTCTGTGTTTTGGATTTTGCTCTGTATCTGCTCTGAAAAGGAAATTGAGGATTCCAGGGAAGGTTGAAACTTCACACTCTGTAGGAAAGTTTTGAGAAGCCTGGTGGATATCAGAAGGAAAAGGATTTTCCTTCATGCTCTGTATTTTTCTCCCTACCTGATCCCTCTAGAATTTGGCATTCTGAAGGAATGAGTGATAATATAAGGTTTCTTTGAATAAAACCAATAAGACCAGTCGTGAATAGTGGTTTTGTTAACCAAGACTTTGACTGGAATGTCACGCCTGAAGGAGGCATGTATGGGTTCTGGTCGTCACCAGAAAGCCCTGAGGAACTGGGATTGACTTGTGAAGCTAGCGTAAGCCCACGAAAAAGCCTGGTACTTTGGTTGGTTGTGTGGTTCATGGCAGTCTTTCCAGGGAAGGAACGAAGGTTGCTTTGCTGAAAGATGGCCAAAAGAAACCTGTAAGCACAATGGAAGCCTCAAGGATTTGAGTGAAACAACTGGTACAGGCGAAGCCAGATGGCAAATGTGTGGCTCGGCTTCTGTGCCCCAAGAGGGGTGGACTTGTTACAGAACACACAAGGGGGGCCTGGGACAATATACTATTATTGAAAGAAGCCCCCAGGTCCGTTATGTCCGCCGCCAGAGGAAAGGCGTCTCTCAATGCCAGAGATTTGTGACAAGGAAAGGAAACGTTTATTTAATGCTATACAAACTTAAAGTAGGGTCCTAATGTCTTCACCAAAAAATCCTAAAGTCCCTTAAAGCACCCACAAACAGACACAGTCCTTCCTTCCTTCCCCCTTTGCCCAGTCCAGAGTACCGTATCTCCTAAAGCTGTGGGGGTCCCTACTCTGGCAAAGGCACATAGTCCTCTCTCCCCGGGCCACGGGAGTCCCCACTCTGCCAGAGCCGCGTGGTTCTCTCCCTCAGGGTCGTGAGAGTCTTCACTCTGCTAAAGCTGTGTGGTTCTCCCCCTTCAGGGCTGCACATGGTCCCCCCCCTGCCCAGGGCTGCGCGAGGTTCTCCCCCTTCAATGGCTGCCACGTCTCGGTTTACATCCCAGAGCCAATCTTCCTCTGACGCCCCATTTCCGGCTCCTCTCACAATTGGCTATAGCTGCCAGATTCTGGGCAGGTGTGGCCCTGTGGTGTGGAGCCAATTGTCTCTAGCCTCTTCTGGATCTTATTACACATCCCTATTTGAGGCTCCCCTCTAGGCTGCACCCTGTTCCAGACTGAGAAGTCAATCTAAAGGCTCCCTGTGTGAGTTCCAGCAAGGTAGACTCAAGGATCATAAGTGATCCGGGCTGCTCTTGGTGTGTTTATGCAAACTAACAGTCAAAATTAAAAGTGGGACTCAAAGTAGTCCCTGTAATAACAGTGAGGGTGATCTTAAGGAGAAGAATTGTGGTTCAAGAAAATCACAATGCTTAGTATTGGACATCAGAATGGTGCAGCTAACTGAAAGTTTGTTTTCATTTGAAAGTTGAAACTGAGTTTGTAATATCACCAAAGATGTGCAAGTTACAGGTACGAAGGACCTGTGAAATTGGTATTGCTAAATGTTATTGCAGGAAGAACCTTGCAATTGAAGGTCTTCCCAAAAGACAGTCTCACAGGCACAGAGACTGGTTTGGGGATTGTTGTGTGAATTAACCTATATATTCTTTTGTTTTCATAGGGCATATGCCTATGACTTCATTACCTGAGTAATTGGTTGAATGAGTGAATGAATATAAACCTCACTTAAGGAGCCCATTTTCATCATCGCCCCCTGAGACTCAACGGTTTAGCTGAACTAAGTGGTTGGGTTGATGAATGATTTGGGCGGTCTGTGGGCTTTACTTTAGAACTAATTTTGCCTTTTCTGTCTTGATGGCTTGGACAGAAAGGGCCCAGATATCTGAAAGGAGGGAAATCCTAACATATTCCCCTCAGCCAGAGTGAAGGGTAGTGGGCCACAAGAGTTTCGGATAGGTGTAGCATGCCTTGTACACCTTCCTCCAGATAAGCCATTCTTTACTTAAGCCCCTGCCTTTGTCATTTAGTGGTTATGATTTAATTGTGCCTTCCAATTCTTTCCAAATCTGTCACCTCCAGGATATGACCAGGACGCCAATGGTCCAGTAATGCCAGCCTTTGGACACCGAGCCTGCGACTTCCTGGTGACAGCCAACTGACCAGGATTCTGTAAGGTCCTTTTCCTTGCAGGAAGGACTCCCACCGTGCTGCACCCCGCCCCCCACGTTTCAGGGTACCCCTGACCCATGGGTGGGTAAAACAACGTCCATTTTCCAGCAGGAAGCAGTTACAAGATGATGAGATCTTCATCCACTGTCCTTTAAAAGAATTTAAAGTGGGTGTATATCTGAAAGGAGGGATTGTTACAGGGTGCAGCCAAGAGGGGGGCCCCAAATAGGCATTTGAAATGGGGTCCAGAACTTAAGGTGTCCAGGAGATTTTAAGATGTCTCCATCCCCCCCACCCCAGGGTGTGGGTTGGGGGAAGGGACAAATGGAGCAGGGCCATTGAGAGCTGTTTAGCATAGCAACAGCCTTGCAGCTAAGCTCTGGCGTGGTCGTTTGGCATATCTATAACCTTTGACTGGTTGCATAGATATGTTAAGTAGCTGTGATCAGCTCTAAGCCAGGGGAATGGAAGTAACTTCCCCACCCAGATGTAACTGGGGGTGCGGGTCCCCTGAGTTACAGCGCCTGCGTGGGAGCTCAGAGAGGATTGGCTCCAGGACTTGGGGCCACACCTGCCCAGACTCATGATGGCAGCCCAGTAAAGCTGGAAAGATATGAGTTCTGGCAAGTGAAGCCGAGTGTGGGAGGAGTCGGAAATGAGGCTGCAGAGGAAGATTGGCTGCGGGGATTTAAAACCCAGACTTGGCGGCCATTGAGGAGGAGAACCATGCGCAGCCCTGAAGGGAGAACCATGCTGCTTTAGGAGGGAGAGAACCATGTGGCTGTACAGGTGCAGAGAAGATCACGGCCATTAGAGAGAGAGCCACACAGCTTTAGCAGAGTGAAGCCTCCCGCAGCCGTGAGAGAGGGAGAACCATGCGGACTTGATGGAGTGGAGACTCCGGCAGCCCTGAGGGAGAGAACCACGTGTCTTTAGCAGAGTGGGGACTCCCGAAGCCCTGTGAGAGAGAATCACCATGTGGCTTTAGCATCGAACCGCCACTCAGCTTTGGCAGAGTGGTGACCCCCCTCCTTGCAGTCATTGAGAAGAGAGAACCACGCGGTTTTGCCAGAGTGGGGACCCCCGCAGCTTTAGAAGGGGGAACCACTCCCTGGCTTTAGCAGAGATCCTGGCAACACAGCTGAGGGTGCCAGGAACCCAGGGAGGTCTCCCAGCCAAGACAGATTACTGGAAAGAACCAGGGGCTGTCTGAGCCAAGGACTTCTATTTCCTTTCCTGAGATACGGTACCCCAGACTGGGCAATGGGGGAAGGAAGGACTGTGTCTATTTGCGGGTGTTTTAAGGGACTTTAGGATTTTTGATAAGGACATTAGGTCACTACTTTAAGTCTGTATAGCATTAAATAAACATTTCCTTTCCTTTTCACAAATCTCTGGCATTGAGAGACATCTTTCTATAGGCGGTGGACATAATGAATCTGGGGGTTCCTTTTGGTAATAGTATATCATCCCTTGTTGTTCTGTAACAGTGAGAGAGACAGAATGGACTATTTAGAGTGGCATGGAGCATGAATGAGAGCATTGTGTCTTTATTATGAAAAAAGAGAGACATATATCAGGGCTTAGTGATAGAATGGAGAGAAGTGTCAAAGAAGGAAGTCTTCCTAGAGGAGTGAAACCTGAGGTGTATTAAAGAAGAGGAAAGTTAGCTAGAAGTTATATCTTCTCCTGATCTCTGATAGCCTATCTCGTTACTCTCATTTAACATAGATTGTGTCACAATTCATAAAGTATGTCGTCTCCCTATGAGATTGTAAGTTTTTTTTAAGGAAAGAGCTTGTGTTTACCCTGTTGTATTAGAGTGGTTAGCTCCTTCCTATGTATGTTACATACATGATAGATAATAAACAAATAACTTGTGAAGTAAACATATAAATAAATGAATAAATACTTATATTTACTGAGTGCTTCTATGTTTTAACTCATTGATGCCTCACATAAATTCTACAAAGAAGGAACTATCATTATCTCATTTAACAGATGAGAAAACTAAAGCAAAGGGAGGTTACACATTACATAGTACAGAGAATTGTCTTGGACCCCCCTCTCATGGGGTCCACAGCATTGTAGCTGAAACAAAAGAAATTCACACGGACTACTGAATCCTGTGGGGAAAAAAGGGCGAGCAGTTTCTCTCTTAAGGGGAGTAAAAGCCTTGGTCCTTCCTTCAATGAGCTTTTATTGTCTTACTGGGCACATTACAGGAAGGTCCTCATTAGCTATAAACAGGCTCGTTTTAAGTGGTTACCTTATACAGAAAACAAAGGAGCTGATGCTGGTAATCACATCACAGAAGAGGGATATTTGCAAATGAAAAGCAAAAGTGATTGAACTGGTTACACTGGTCCTTGGAAGGTTTAGCTTGGTATTTAGGCAGTAAATGTTTGCCACTGGGGGTTGGACCCATGTCACAGAGAATGGTCTCCTACAGAGAATGAAGAATCAAGAAATTTGACTTCAGGACTCCAGTAAGAACTAGACTGACAACCATTTGGGGTAAATGGCTAAGCTGTTTAAGTGCCTATTTCTCCCAAATTATTTTATAATCAGACTGGACTTAATTAAATAGTACTCTGCTGGCAGTGGTAGGAAATAACTGGTCTGAGAGATAGCTTGGCTTTGGCATTGTTGGACAGCAAGATTACTTGAACATAACTTTGGGTTATCACTATCTATTTTTTATGTTCCAACCAGTTAGGGAATCAGCTTGCCTTCTCCCTCTTCATCTACAGCCAATGATTTTTAGCTGTTACCAAAAATCTAAGAACCTAAGTATTCAAATCCCACATGTCATCACCCAGACTATCTGGAGCCTACCCCAGTGTGGCTCATGGGGTCATGTCCTTATGGATCTGCTTTCCAAGCAGTTAGCACAAGTTTGGTTTCAGGCCACCATTGTAGCTACATTTCTTTTAGATTAAGTGCCATAATGAGGCCAAAAATGGAAATCTTGCAAATATTTCATGGAGATATTTGTTCAAAGAAAATATATAGAATCTGGGTTGATAGGACTTAGTTTACATTTCTAACTACTTAATCATGGATTGACTTGGTGGTTTGTTGGTTTACTTGTTTAGAGTTAGTATAAAAATTCATACTCCTCTGCCAGACACAACTGGCTCTCCAAATTCTGCCCACTCATAATCTCACAGATTCTCCAACATGGATCCTGACCTTTAGCTCTACAAGTTTTACGTAGAACTCCTGTGGGACATACACTACCTTGCTTTTCCTAGACCATTCCCTTGATCTTTTAGGCCCATCTGCCATCCAGCAATCCCCAATAAGCAGCTGCCATTAAGAGCTTTACCTGTTAATCTTATCTGTACCTCTGTAGTACATTTGGTCTGCTCCCTACAATGTCCCTTCTATTTGCATGTGCCAGGGGGTGCCACTGATTCAAGAAGTGCTGGAATTTGGGGCAAGTATTAGCAAACTTCCCAAGAATCTGAATGCTGAAGCAGCACATTCAGAAGAAGAGCAAACATGTACAGACAGTCATTGGAATGCTATTGGCTTTAACATATGAACAGGAGGCTGCCAAAGTCATCTGAGTCAGTTAGTAATCAGCTCTGGCATTGATTTGTTGCCAGATCTTCAGTTGAGAACATATAGAGCAACTATGATTTTTAACATCATGATCTTATTTCTTTTTTTTTAATATCTTTCTTTTTTTAAGATTTTATTTATTTATTTTTAGAGAGGGAAGGGAGGGAGATAGAGAGAGAGAGAATCAATGTGCGGTTGCTGGGGATTCTGGCCTGCAACCCAGGAATGTACCCTGGCTGGGAATCAAACCTGGGATGCTTTGGTTCCCAGCCCGCGCTCAACCCACTGAGCTACGCCAGCCAGGGCTATGATCTTATTTCTTACTGTTGCTTTTTTTTCACCCTAAAATAGAAACTGGTGACTATTCTGTCACATGGAAAATAGAGGACATTATGAAAGACAGTTAGAAGTGGTTTGTGGAAAACAGAAAGCAAAGAAAACTATGGAGAAAGCAGAGGAGTACTGGAAAGTGGGTTGAGAGAGCTGGGTTGTAATCACAACTCTTTCATGAACTGGCCCTACTGTTACAGAACAAACAAGTGGGGCCTGGGATGATATACTATTATTGAAAGAAGCCCCCGGGTCCGTTATGTCCACCGCCCGAGGAAAGACGTCTCTCAATGCCAGAGATTCGTGAAAAGGAAAGGAAATGTTTATTTAATGCTATACAAACTAAAGTAGTGGCCTAATGTCTTCACCAAAAATCCTAAAGTCCCTTAAAACACCCGCAAATAGGCACAGTCCTTCCTTCCCCCTTTGCCCAGTCCAGAGTACCATATCTCAGGAAAGGAAATAGAAGTCCATTGCTCAGGCAGTCCTCTGGTTATTCCCAGTTAGTACTCCATCTCGACTGGGAGACCTCCCTGGGTTCCCGGCACCCTCAGCTGAGTCGCCGGGATCTCTACTAAAACCAGGTGGTGGCTCCCCCTTCTAAAGCCTCAGGGGTCCCCACTCTGCCAAAGACGCATGGTTCTCTCTCTCAGGGCTGTGGGAGTCTCCACTCTGTCAAGACCACGTGGTTCTCCCCCTCAGGGCTGCCGCCTCGGGGTTTAAATCCCCGCACCAGTCTTCCTCTGCAGCCCCATTTCTGACTCCCCCTACACTCAGCTTCATATGCCAGAACTCATACCCTTCCAGCTTTACTGGACTGCCATCATGAGTCTGGGCAGGTGTGGCCCCATGTCATGGAGCCAATCATCTCCAAGCTCCCACGCAGGCGCTGTAACTCGGGGGACCTGCCCCCCAGTTACACCTTGGTGGGGTAGTTACTTCCATTCCCCTGGCTCAGAGCCTGGCCACAGCTATTTAACATATCTAAGCGACCAGCCAAAGGCTATAGATATGTTACATGACCACGCCAGAGGTTAGCTACAAGGCTGTTGCTAGGCGAAACAGCTTGCAAAGACCCTGCTCCATTTGTCCCTTTCCCCAACCCACACCTGGCGGGTGGGGTGAAGACATGTAAAAACTTCCTGGACACCTTAAGTTCTGGACCCCATTTCAAATGCCTATTTGGGGTGCCCCCTCTTGGCTGCACCCTCCAACACTATAACCTTGTACAAGGCAGGTTACATAGAGCCTCCAATTCTTCATTTCAAGTATCTTTCAGTACAGAGCTTGTCAATCAGGGAAAATGGAAAATTGGGCTAAATATTAACTGATATTAGAAAATTATTGTTAATTTTATTAGGTGTAGTGTTGTGACTGTTTTTCCACTCTTATTAAGATATAATTGACATATAATACTGTATTAGTTTAAGGGGTACAACATAATTATTTAATATATGTCTATGTACTGTAACAATTATTACAATAAATGTAATTAACACCCATCACCTCACATAGTTACAACTTTTTCCCTGTTCTAAGAATTTTAAGATCCACTCTCTTAGCAACTTTCAAATTTACAATGCAGTACTGTTAACTGTTGTCACCAAGCTGTACATTACATCCACAGAACTTATTTGTCTTGTAACTGGAAGTGTGATTATGTTGGGAAAAAAAAAAACCCTTAATGTGCTAGTGATTCATACTAATCTATTTATGAGTGAAATAACAATGTCTGAGATTTGTTTTAATCTTGAACATTCCTTTCCTCCCACTTTTTTTTTAATTTATGGGAAGGAGTGGCTAAATAAAACAGAATGGTAAAATGATGATTGTTAAAACTGGGCAATGAGTGCATAAGAGTTTGTAATGCTAACTTTTGTATACATTTCAAATGTTCAATAATAAAATGTTAAATTTAAAAAGATAAGAGCATGTTTATTTTAAAGGAAGATGAGGTAGAACATCAAAAATGCATAAGGGGTCAAGGGGAATAAAGTTAGCATAAGTGTTATATGCCTTTCATCTATGTTTATTTTCAGCCATCAAATTAGCCTTATGACAAATACATGAAAACAATTATGATTTGAGTAAAGTATGGTTTTAGTGTGATATTTTATTTGCAGACCATTAGTCAAAACTACTGACACTTTTTACATGACATCTGGACATAACCTTTTTTTACCAGACAACAGCACTACATACATGTTGGCCAGGCCAGCACTTGGAAATACTTGCTTTCCACTTACTGAATGACATCTTTAATTTTGGCAGTGTGATCCCATTGGTATGAAGAAGGTTAAACCCCAAAGTTGATTAAAAGTCACCACCACAAAGACCAAAAGTTGGGGGTTGCTATTGACTCAGGTATAGAAATTGGGCAATGAAATGACAAACTCTGTCCAGGACATTATTCATTACAAAGTAAACTCATGACTCAGTCTCCCACTCATGTTTATTCAAAATGTTTCAAGTTGGAAAGGTCAACCTCACCAAGTAAACTTGCAGAATTCATGGTGAACAAATGTTACATCTTTCCAGGGGTGCACCTGGTAATTGCCTTTACTGGAGAGAGGCGCACTGATTTTTGGCCCTGAGCTCACTCTGGCTAAAGGTTACTATCACTACCACCTGCCTCTGGGCTGGGCTTGCTTGAGATTGGGCCTTGCCAAGCTGGGGGTGTGGAGTGATGGGGTGAAGGAAGGAGGTGAAACTGGGCCAGCAAGCTGACTCAATCACATGTTTTTTTTTCCTGCTATCATGTCCTACAGCTATCCAAGTAAGCCTATTAATGCTTGGTATTTATAAGGGTGTGGGATATTTTAACCTAATCTGGCATCCCAGTCCTCTTGATCACTATTGCCTCTCTTAACCCATGGCATAATTACTGTCCCAAATTTTATCCTGTGAGTTCTCGGCTTCCTCAGGCTTGGCTCCCTGCAGAATTCCTGTCTTTAGCACAATAGGTAAAAGATATGGCTCTTATAAGTGGAAGAAAATGAGGGGAGAAATAATAATTACTAACTTTTATAAAGTATTAATTCTGCCAAGAATTGACTCATATAATCTTCACAACAATTTTTTTGAAGTAGGAACTATTGTTACCCCCATTCTGCAGATGAGCAAACTGAGGCTAGGAGAGGATACATGACCTGGCTAATGTTACATGGCTCACAAGCTATAGAGCCAAATTTGATGCAGGTATATTTCATACCTGCACCAATGTTTTTAACTACATTGCTATATACTGCCTTCTGAAAGTATGCCCACTGAACTCTCATTTATGAAACTACACTGTAGTTACTCCAGGTGAAGACATCTCGCTGACCTCAATGTACAAGTCAGGAACTGTGGCTTATACTTTTTGTATGCTCTAACCACCCTTAATCCACTTCCTCATGTAATACATGTATTTGTTCATTAGAAGGTGTTAGAAGAACAGATTGTCCTCTAAGACATAGTTGGGTAGTACTTCTTTTCAGGGTCTAAATGTTTCCGGTGTTTGGGAGTAGTGTAAAGGCTAAAGATGTATTTCACTGTGTGGGATCTCAAGTCATGAGTCAGTGAGTTAGAGGCTACTCCTTATTTGGGGGAAATGTTTACAAACCAGAAAGGGCAATGTTGGTGAAAGCTGAAATAGAACTAGGGATGGAATTCCTCTCATAAAGACTCATTATTTGCATGGAAGGGAGATATTTGGAAGCGGGCATTTCCCCAGGGCTCTAGTAGATACCATAACTGTACTTAGGATACTGCTCTAGAAGTTACACCTATATAATTCCCCAGGGGAAGGGAAGCAGAAGAAAGCAGCAGACTCGGGTGAAACTCATCAGAAAACTCTTCCTGGAAGAGGTGACTTGAAATGTGTATGGAAGAAAAAACAACAAACAAAAAATAAAGAAATAGGAAATCAAAATGAGTAGAATTGCATATGCAAAGGTTTAGAATCATTCGTTAGAGATTAGTTTGCTATATTTGACTAGATTATAGAATAAAACGAGATTAAACAACAAACTTTTATTGAGCATCCATACTATATCAGGCATTATACTCAGCCCTGAGAATACAAGGGAGAACCCAATCTTGCCCCAGAGAGACTTTGGGGACCTCCTCATCTAGCAGGAGGGGCCAAGGCACACAGAAAAACCTATGGTCCAATGGGGGCTGTAACTGAGGAATGTAGTAGCATCATGGGGCACCGATGGTGAATGACTTGGTGTTTGGGGAAATTAGGCAGGTGTCACAGATGATGGACACTGGAGCTGGATCCTGAGGGGTGGAGGGTTTTTCCAGGAGGGACAGTGGAGGGATGGGAAGAACAAGCCAGGAACAGGGAACAGTATTGGCATGGATGTGCATATTCTGGAGAGTGGCAGTTATTGGCAGCCAGTGAAGGAGAGTGGAAAAGGTGTGGTTGGGATTGGCCTGCTCATGGCTTTGGTGGCCACAGTGGTTTGTACTTTGTTCTGTGAACAATAGGGAGCCATCACAGGTTTTCACTGAGGCCCAGGAGGTTTTCACTGAGGCCCAGGAATGACAGACCAGGAAGACAATTCTTAGGGAACCAGGTGGGAAGGGTTGGAGGAGGGAAAGGCTACAGCAGGTACACTAATTTGGAGGCTGTCTCAAAGGTCCTGGCAAGAAGTGGCAAGTGCTCTCGATCTGGACTGTAGCAGTGAGAGTGGAGAGAAGGGGGCATTCTGAATTCGAGTCCACTGGTAGAATGGCTCTGATGTTCCAGCATGGGTCCGTGGTGAGACTTAATGGAGACAGGGTCCACAAGACTGTTAGTGGGCAAGGGGAGGAGTGGAGACAGGTCACAAGTTGAGCTTGGAGAGGTTGGGTTGGGGGTGCCAATGGGACTTCCCAGTGGACATGGTCAGCAGGAAGTGAAGTGAGAGACGGGGCTGATATGGAGCCACTAGGGTCCAAGTGGCATCAGTTGACTCTGTGGGACCGGATGCAGTATTTCTTCTCCGATTTACTCCCCCAGGGCAAGGCCTGGGGACAGAGCAAGGTGAGCCTTAGCATGAAAGGGGCGAGGTGGTGGGGGACACCGGCCCAGAGTGAGAAGATGCCCTTCTTCCAACTCCACCCAGAAACCTCATCTATCCCCCTCAGGATCAGCACCCCCTTTCCAGAGCTGAGCTTCGGGCAGTGGAGGGTGATGGTCAGTGGACAGAACTCATTTTCAAACAGGAGCCAAGTGCCAAGGAAAGGACAATCACTTCAGCCTTTCAGTTCTTTACTGGGCCAGTGCCTTCAAATGAAATCTAAAAACTTAACCACTGAGGACTTGAAGTGGAGAGGACAAATACCAAGGCTCTACCACAGGCGCTGGAGAAGTCAGTGCAAACAACAGAGCCTTCAGTGCAGCGGAGCTGGGAGCACATCCACACAGCATTTTTAAATAATTTTTTTATTGTTCAGATACAGTTGTCTCCATTTTCCCACTATCACTTTCCCCCACCCCACCCATGTCTATCTCCCACCCTCAATCCTACCCCTGTTTTGCTTTGTCCATGGGTCCTTTATACACGTTCTTTAATTACCCTTCCCCTTATTTCCCCCATTACCTCCCAACCCCCTCCCCTCTGGTTACTGTCAGTTTGTTTTTTATTTCAATGTCTCTGGTTCTATTTTGCTTGCTTGGTTGTTTTGTTGATTAGATTCCATTTATAGGTGAGATCATATGGTATTTGTCTTTCAGTGTCTGGCTTATTTCACTTAGTGTAGTGCTCTCTAGTTCTATCTACGCTGCCACACAGAATTTTTAAAGATCCGGTATGAACCACAGCTAGTCTGTTAGGAGGCTGAAAGCTGTAATTAAACCTAGCAGGTCCCGTAACCAAATCCCATAATCCCATAAATCTATAGCAACAAGTTCAACATGAGAGTTTAGTCACATTCTGAGTGCAGGTAACATTTACATACAATGGTAGGGAATGGCTCTTCCAATCATAGGTCCTGTTTCACTGAGATTTGTCATGGTCATCATCACCTGAGTTGGGGACATAGAAACTAAGAATGTGTCTCCCCATACATACATGCACACACATGCATACATCCTTGGTTGTGTCACTTTAATGTCTGCTGTATTTTGCTCTCAACAAGTCTTGGACTTGTTACAGAACAGACCCGGGGGGGGTGCAAATGATATACTATTACCAAATGGACCCACCCTTGTGCTCTGGGGGTCCCCTCCCTGTAGTAGGTTCGCCTTCCCCGCAGCCAAGGAAAGACATCTCTCAATGACAGAGACTGGTGAAAAGGAAAGGAATTATTTATTCAAAGACTTATACAGACTTAGAATAATCACTTAATGTCTTCATTAAAATACTAAAGTCCTTTAGAATACCCTTGAACACACACAGTCCTTCATCTTCCCTTTGCTCAGTCCTGGGTACTGTATCTCAGGAAAAAAAGTAGAAGTCCATGGTTAAGGCAGCCCCTCAGTTCTGGCACCATCAGCTGTTTTGCCACTGTGATCTCCAGATAATCCAAAACTATGTGATACCTTCTCATGGCCCACCAGCAAGAGTCCTTTCACCCCTTTTCTTCCAGGCAAAGTCTCTCCTGCTTCCTAAGCCACATGGCAAAAAGGGCACACCCTAAAGCTGCATAGTCCCAACTGTCGCCAAAGCCACATGGTCCCAAAAAGCCCCAGGATGGCTGCTGCACCTGGGTTTAAATCCCAGCTCCAATCTTCCTCTGCAGCCCCATTTCCGACTCCTCCTACAATCAGTTACACCTGCCAGCATTCCTGTATTCTTCCAGCTTTACTGGGCTGCCCTAGTAAGTCCAGGCAGGCATGGCCCCAAGGCATGGAGCCAATTAACTGCAAGTTTTTACACAGATGCTGTACCCAGAGGGAGTTGCCTCCCAGTTACATCCTGTGTTGAACTCACTCCCATGCCCCTGGCTCAAGGCATGGCCACAGCTATTTAACATATCTATGGAAACAATTAAAAGTTATAGATATGTTAAATGTCCATACCAGAGATTAACTGCAAAGCTGTTGCTATGCACAACTCTCAGTGGCCCTGCTCCATGTGTCCCATCCTCCAGCTCAAACTTGTGGGGATGAGGACATCCCATATATATATATATATATATATATTTCTAATATTTCCTGGGCATCCTGACTTTTGGACCCCATTACCAATCCCCATTTGAGCTCCCTCCACCCCTTGGCTGCACCCTGTTACAGACTGAACAAACACTAAGATAGGGCTACTGGGTTTAGCACAGGATCAAGCTATCCCAAGTCCTCTTCTGTAACACCTCCTTTCTTCACTTTAGGAGCAGTACACCTGCTTGGGGCCCTCTCTGCCAATGCAATCTGAGGACAAAATAGACATTCTGGAAATAATACCACTGGGCACCAGAGAGTTTCAGCCTCTAATGCTGCAGATAATCCCATGTTCCCACAGCCAGTTTTTCCTAGGTTGCTCCCTTAGAATGCAATTTCTGAGTCCTCTCTCAGTTTAGGCAGCAAATAACTGGACATCAAAGTTTCAGGAATGTGAAAGAACCCAGGAGCTGCTACTATGATTAGCTCCCAGGCTTCAAAGTGCTAAAAGATAGCCTTCCCTGACACCAAGATAACCATCAGGAAGTGAACTATAGCCTCTCTGAGGTTCCCAAAGCTTGCAAGTAGACTCCAGAAAACTGCATCTTAGCCTTAGCCCCTGATGCTCAACCTGAATGACTTATAATCCTTGACCTAATCTTATTTTCAAAATGCTTGATCCAGAACGGCCTTAGAATGATTTCTTGGAACGGTCTCCCAATGATTTCTTTGTTAAGTCCCAAAAGTCAATCATTAAGAACTCCTCAAAGAGGTGGAAAAGAGTCCGGTTAACCTTAAGTCTCTATAGAGTCCCTTGCCTTGCATGTGCTTTTATGTACTGTCAGCCATTCTCCCTGACTCATGGGACCTAATTGTGCTTTCTCTTCTGAATCAAGGAAAAGGGTGGTTTTGGGTAGGTGCAGTCTTAAAAAACCTCTAGCTCAAGGCAAATCTGATCTCTTGGTTCCCATAAGTGTGAGGGACCTCTCCATTAGTCCCTGTTAAAAGCCATCTTCAACACTTCCAGAGCCTAAGAAATGAGCTACTGTGGACACTGTTTCTCCCCAACTATGAGGGTCTCAGAACCCTGAAATGTTCTTCATCAGGCTCATGGTTCCCCAGATTCACAGAAACAGTTTCCAAGGGGCCCTTGAGGACTAACTAGCAGGGGCAGGGGGCCTTAAAGCACTAGTTTTGTGGCCCTGACTAAAAGATAAGGCTCCATGGTTGGCCAGAGGTAAGAGAGTATCCTCAAGCCTAGTGGAGTTATTCCTGACCCCGCCCAGGAGAAAGCCAACAGAATTGAGTTCTCTCCCTGAAATGCAATGAATTACCATACTGCCCCACTGACACCATAGAGTAAATTTCTCCCCCTGCCTTCTCAATTCCCTATGCAAGGTCCAGCTGTTGACGGGAAAGACCTGGTTATTCTTGCTGACGCATGTAAAGAATTACATATCAGCAAATCTAGTAGTATGTAATCAGTTTATTAGTGGCCTGTTCCCATGGAAGAGAACAGGACTGCGTAGAGTAGGGGATGAAAGGCAAAGTTTCAGGGCAAAGCAGGGTGAGAAAAGCAAGAAAGGCTGGAGACCAGGGTGGTAAGCCCCTGGGCCGCCTGAGGCCGGGTGGCCAGAGGCCCTGTGGCCTGAGAGCCAAGAGCCAGAGAGAGAAAGAGAGAGAGAGAGAGTGTCCTTTGTTCTCAGGACTTATATAGTTGGTGGGATAGGAGGGGAAAAAGTTACATATTGATTAATGGGTAAATGTGGTGCCAGCTTTCCTGGGGGAATGAGAGTACCTGAACTTAGGTATGTGTGGGGGTCTGTTAGCCTAAATCCTTATCTTGCTCCAGACCCCATTGTTCATCTTGTTGTAAAGCAAATATGTGACAGGAGGCAGTTAATTAAAATTGGGGCACTTTCCAAAGTTATTTATGGGCTCTTTCTGTAAACATCAGGGACTCCCTCGTAAAACAGATAGTGACCAGAAGTAGGCAATTAACCAAAGTTGTTTTATGGGCTCCTTCTTTGGGCACCGGGGACCCTCTCCCACATTCAGGCCTTGGGATGAAAGCACAGTTTCAAGGCTTTCTTTCCCAGATAGTGGAAAACGTTACATAGAATTTCAAGGACTTTCCTTCTTTCTTGCTAATACAGTGTTTCTTGTGATGCTGGAACACCTGGCAATATTATCAGACCAGGCTTAGGACTGCTAAGTTAGCATGTGAGACTTGTCTCCTTCCTCCTTCCTGCCTCCGTTTACTATTTAATCTACCTAATTGGTAAAAGGCATTTCCTGGCAACCAGGGTGCTAAATGCTGGCCAGTGACAGTATTGCAGTCTCAGAGTTCTTCCTATGCTGCCTCCTACTTTATAGTCATGGCCCCCAAGTTGATGTCAGAGCTAATTCTGAGTCTCAGTTTGTTCCTGGAACAAACTGTTAATCAAGGTGGAAAATATAAAATTATTAGTTTCTGATTATTCCAGAACCAGATGGCACTGTAGTTGGATGGTCTGGAATCTCAAGAATGCCAGTATCTCAGGGAGAAGGTCCAGTAACGGGAACCTCTGAAACTTCCAGGGAGAGTTTAAAGGCCACTCTGAGACCTTTAATCCTGTCCCTATAACTAGCCAAGGAGCCAGCATTTATGAGAATGAGATTTTCTATCTAAGGGAACTTCAGAGCTTACAGGCAGGCTGAGAGTCAGCTGAGGTCAATTTACACCTACCACGGGGAAGCCCTGAAGCTGGAATAAAAGAAGCATCCTCAGCTGTGGCTATTGTTAGGTTCAGTGGTGAAGGCCTTAGCCAAAGAGAACAAATGGTACCGTATTATAAATACAAATAATCCAGTGCTTAATGTTTCAGCTTCTTCAATCAGACAGACTTGGGTCTGATTCCAAGCTCTGACACATTCTAGCTTTGTGACCTGGGGTATGCCATTCAACTTTGAGTTTTAGTTTGCTCATGTATAAACTGGAGACTATAGATGTACTTAGCTCACAGGGTTATTATGAGTATTGAAAGAGTTGATGCATGATTAAGCCTTCACTATAGGACTTGACTGTAGCAATACTCTAGAAATGGTGTTTCTTCTTGTTTTTATCACAGATCTCATGAGCATGCCCACTGGGATATGGTAGAGAAAGGAAAGATCAAAGGCCAACTATTAAACAGGCCGAAGTGCTTGGCATCTATGCCTCATCAGGCCACCCCTGAGAACATTGGTTTCCAGATACTATTATTTATGACGGGGTCCTTGTGCATGTGACCTGAGGAGTGGGCAGGTTCCTCTAGGATTGATAAAATCTGGGATACTTGTTATAAGCACTGTTTTCTAAGGGAGTGTATTAGGACAGGACAGGTAGGTGGCACAAGACAAGGATGATTTGGTGACATTTACTGGTCAAATCATGTTGGCCCTTAAGAGATTGCTTCAGAACCAGCCAGGCAGCCTTAACAACACAAATTCTTTAGCCGATTCTCAGACACTGATTTACAGTGCCTGGAGTAGTCGAGACCTCTGTGGCTCAGTTGGTTGGGCATAGTCCCACAAAGCGAAAGGTTGCCAGTTAGATTCCCAGTCAGGGCACATACTGTGGTTGCAGGTTTGGCCCCCAGTCAAGGTGCATAGAAGAGGCAGCCTATCGAAATTCCCCTGTCATGTCGATATTTCTCTCCCTCTCTTTCTCCCTCCCTGCCCTTCTCTCCATAAATAAATAAGTAAAATCTTAAAAACAAAATAAAGTGTCTGGAGTAGAACAAATATGGAGTAGGACAAAAGGTTAAATAAACTCTCAAGATGAATCTAACATAGCCAGGTTTGAGAAGCCAGACCTAGCTAAGCAATAATTCTCACATTCCAGTGAACATTGAATTCACTTGGTGGAGTGAGGCTTGATAAGCTTCAGATTTCCATACCCAGCCCACAAGATCTTCTATCTATTAGATCTCTTGTTCTAATGATCCAGATCTGATCAAGGAGGTGTCATAAATCTGCGTTTTTAACCAGCAACCCCAGGTAACTCTGGTCTAGAGGAAATGATTGTTTCCTTTGTAATTACGGTACACATTACTGGGTGGTATGACCCAAAAATTCTCCTGAGAAGGAAGGCATTGCTTAATTTATTACAAGTTTCTGTACCTCCTTCTTTTTTTTTTTTAAGATTGCATTTATTTCTTTTTTAGATGGGGGAAGGGAAAGAGAAAGAGATGGAGAGAAACATCAATGTATGTTTGGCTCTCACATGCCCCGTACTTAGGACCTGGCCCACAACCCAGGCATGTGTCCTGATTGGGAATCTAACCAGTGACTCTTTGATTCCCAGGCCAGTGCTCAATCCACTGAGTCACACCAGCCAGGGCTGTACCTCTTTCATATTAACATGTAATGTAAATTCCTTTTAGAATTTGTTGAAATATTTTCTCATTCTTTTGATGATAAACAAAAACTGGATTCCAAGCAAAAAAAATTTAGATCATATTATTGAAGATTATATTAGTTATCTATCACTTCAAAACAAATTGCCCTAAATTAGCAGCTTAAACAATATTTATTATCTCATATCTGTTGGTTAGGATCTGAGCATGACTTGGATGGTTGCCTCTGGCCCAGAGTCTCTCACAAGGCTACAATCTAGGCACTGACTATGGCCTGTGATCTCATTTCAAGGCTCAACAGGGGGAGAAACTGCTTCCAAATTCACTTGTATAATTGTTAGGATTCAGTTCCTTTCTGGCTGTTGGCCAGACATCAGTTCCTTGCCTTGTCTACCTCTCCATAAGGCAACTCACATCTTGCAACATGGCAGCTGTCTTCCTTCAGAGTGAGCAAGGGAGGGAGAGAGAGAGAGAGAAAGAGAGATGCAGCAAGAGTATGGCAAGCAAAAGATATACTCTTTCTGTAACCTTATCTTGGAAGTAAACTTCTATCACTTTAGCCATATAGGCAAACCTCATTTTATTGAGTTTAGCTTTGTTGCACTTCCCAGATGTTGCACATTTTACAAATCAAAGGCAAGACCTTCCACCAGCAAAAATATTACAATTTGCTTTATTCCAATACTTGTTTCATTGTGGTGGAACCAAACCTGCAATATCTTCTAGGCATATGTGTATTCTACTTAGAAGCAAGTCACTACATCCAGCCCACACTCAAGGAAGGTAGATTACCCAAGGGCCTGATGAATACCAGGAGATGGGGATCATTGAAAGCCATCTTGGAGGCTTTCTTATTTTAAAGTACATTTTAAAGCAAACTTGAATGTAATTGAAAATATTTATCTAATGTTGTTTAAAGTATGCAAAACAAAGCATGATTTATTGACAAATACATTTAAACATGACATTACATTGTGTTTATTTGGAGATTGAATGTGTATTGAAATGTCAAAAGTAATTTGACTATGTGTGGTGGCATTAAACATTGACAAAAATGTTTTCATGTTGCGATGTTTGAAATTCTTGCATTTGCGCTATAAAAATAAGTTCACTCATTTACATAATTTTAGCATTTTGTTTCTTAGAAATGACAGAAAATAATGCTGCTATTTTTCCACACCTACACAAATCACATAGCAAACGTGTTTATTCTTTTCCCCCAATAAATGTAGAGCCAAATTGCATGTAATTGTTACTATACTTTCAGTTTTGTCATTGAGTTTTGAAATGTGAGTGATAGCTTAATGTACTGTATAAGATTTTTTTTTCATCAGATATTTTCACTTAAAAATCTGGTACAGAGTAGCTTCAGATAATGTACTTAGTCCACTCCAGCTGCCGCAACAAAGTGCCATAGGCTAGGTGGGTTAAATGACAAAAATTTGTTATCTCACAAGTCTGGAGACTAGAAGTCCAAGGTCAGGGTATCAGCAGAGTTGACTTCTTATGAGTCCTGTTAACTTGGCTTGTGGATGTCTTTCTACTACCTGTGTCTTCACATGGTCTTCCCTCTGTCTTAATCTCCTCTTTTTATAAAGACACCAGTCATACTGTATTAGAGCCCACCCAAATGGCCTCATTTTAGCTTAATTATCTCTGGAAAAATAACTATCCAATTTTTTAGAAGATGTTATTTATTTATTTTTAGAAAGAGAAGGGAGGGAGAAAGAGAGGGAGAGAAAAATGAATGTGTGGTTGCCTCTAGTGTGCCCCCTACTGGGGACCTGGCCTGAAACCCAGGCATGTACCCTGACTGGGAATCAAACTAGTGACCCTTTGGTTTGCAGGCTGGCAGTCAATGCACTGAGCCACACCAGCCAGGACTAACTATTCAATTTTATTTCTGCTTTATTTAATTGTTAGTTTTGCTACAACCACTTTCTGTTATTTTCTTTGGCTAAGATTCAGCATTTCATCAACATTAAAGGTTGGTTGTGGATTGGACTTGGAACCCAGCCATCATTAATATCCTTGATTCTTGAGAAAATGGGACCTGAGTTCAAAAAAATCTTTAGTCATGTACCACTTAACAGTGGAGATAAGTTCTGAGAAGTTTTTTGTTAGGTGATTTTGTCATTGTGTGAACACCATAGAGTATACTCGTACAAACCTAGATAGTATGGCCTACTATACACACACCTCAGCTACATGGCATAGCCTACTGCTCCTAGGTACAAACCTGTATAACATGTTACTGTACAAAACAACGTGAGATCAAATTAAGCACAAGAGACCATGATATAATCAAGAGATGGGGCAAACATGAGACGTATGAGGCGGCTGCTGCCAGCACAGCATGGCATACTGTTTTACAGAAAACATTTTTTTGATAAGCAGAAACAGTGCACACTAAAATAATGATTAAAATATAGTGTAGTAAAGCCCTGGCTGGCATAGCTCAGTGGATTGAACATGGGCCTGTGAACCAAAGGTTTGCTGGTTCGACTCCCAGTCAGGGCACATCCCTGGGTTGTGGGCCAGGTCCCCAGTAGAGGGTGCTAGAGAGGCAACCACACATTGATGTTTCCCTCTCTTTCTCCTTCCCTTCCCCTCTCTCTAAAAATAAATAAATAAAATCTTAAAATATATAGAGTATAGTAAATATACAAGCCAGAAACATAGTTGTTATCATTGTCAACAATTATGTACTGTACATAATTGTGCCTGCTATACTTTTATATGAATGGCAGCACAGTAGGTTTGTTTATACCAGTAACACTACAAACATGTTAGTTACAATGACTATAACAATACTGACAGGACTTTTTCAGCTCAATTATAATGTTATGGGACCACCTTCATATATGTGGTCCATTGCTATCTGAAACATCATTATATGGTACATGACTGTATTTTCTGGCTTTATTTGTAACTTTGGAGTTCCTTATGTCCTGTATGACAATTACCAATTTAAAATAAATAGAAAGGCAATAAAAACATACTTAACATTAAAATTCTTAAGCATGACTGATTCTTCCTTGAAGGGTTAAAAAAACTCATCAGGTTCTTTCTCTCCTTATAAACAGCAATCATGTGCTACAGAATTCATAGGAAAGTGGAATGAACTCAGCACTTCCCTAGAAGTGGGTAACCCCTCTGCCTGAAACAGGCTGAGTCCCAGTCTCAGAATTCCACAATCAAGTTCAGTAACTGCTACTTTTCCTTAAACTACAAGAGAGCCAATCAAGTTCATCTGTCCAAATTCACTTGATATGATCACAATGCTTCTCTGGCTGTACGGAAAGATAGAAAAGACTCATAAAACATAGTAAAAGCATAGTTTCAGCTTAAGATGTTATTTTTTATAAGTGAGCTTAGATTTTACAACAGTATAATACCTTTTATAATACCTTTTTTAGTTGTGTTTGTCATCATTATGATCCACGGCAGGCTGAGTAGCAGTGTATTTTGGTAGGGTTTGGGAAGATCATATTTTAAATGCCAAAACCAGTGCCCTGAACAGAAGTTACTCAGCTCATTTGCTGAATGTTTTCTCAGATGAACCCCACTGCTAAAATGTTTTCTCTGTACCTGTTAAAACTCTTCAGTGCATTCTATGCTTGGCACAGGACACTATTCAACTGAGTATTGTAGATTATTCTGTTCACTTGCCAAATATGCAGAAATGAAGACAAGATCACAGTGACTGAGGTCTTAGGCAACATGGAAGCTGTAGAGGGAATTCTGTAGGCTGCACTGTCCAACAGACAAAGAAAAAAGCAAAATAAGGCACGTTTGGGGAGCATATTTCAGAGCTAAGCCAAGAAAGGCCACTCCTTTCTTAAAAACTCTGAACCATGGTAACTTTGGTTATTTAGTCACATATTCTGGAATATACTATTGCATTGGCCAAAAAGTCCATTTAGTTTTTTCTGTAAAATTAAAGACACATTTTTCATTTTCACCAATAACTTTATTGATTTGGATATTTTGAGTATGTCAACTATCTCCCACTATGGGCTTCTAGTGGGTAGAAGCCAGGGGTGCTGCTAAACATCTTCCAATGCATAAGACAGCCCCACAGCAAAGAATTATTTAGCCAAAATGTCAATAGTGCCAAGAAACTTCACAAACAACTTTTGACATGTTTGATCAGTCACAGCATCTTCTCCATATACTATACAAATCTTTTTTGTGTTTCAATTGCATTTTTAGCTTTCTTGAAATAATAAAGCATAATATGCTGAAAATGTTGCATATTTTATACCATTTTCAATATTAAAATGGCTACACAAAAATTCACCAATTTTGATAAGTTTTTTAAATGCAGGCTGATATGACAGCTATCACAATACGATCTAATGAGAGTGTTTCGAATGAAGTTCAACATAACTAAGCACTGCTAGAATCATCATTTGGAAAAAACTAAACCAACTTTTTGGCCAAGCCAATATCTAATGATGATATTAATTAATTGATTGTGTGAGGGTGATGTCTTGGGAAACTTTGAATCTGACTCGTAAACCCAGTCCTTGTTGAAGGACTTGTTGAAATAAAGCTGAATAGGTTTAAGGAAGGGACAGGGAAAGGAGTGGCAACCGATACAGAAAAGACACAAATAATGAAAATAGTAGAAAGAAGAAATAGAGAAATACATGAAGAAACTTGGGGGTCATTCTTTTTAATTAAAGAGTTAATAGAAATTTTACACAGGAAATTACTTAAGCCACTAAAATAGATAGGGGACTCAAGACTTGGAAAATTTTAGCTTAAGGTAAAAAGCTGTAAGTCTAGCAAGTAATGTATATGTTAAAGCTTTTGTTTCAGAAACTACAAATAAGGCCCATCCTGGCTCCTGGGAAAACAGCTGACCTCCTGGGGCACTGCTAGAGATTACTGCTTGGGGACAAGTTGGAGGCACCCTGGCCTTTATGTTCCAAGGAGAGCATATGACCACCCTCCTCTGGAAACAGCTAACTGCCCAGGACAGGAATGTTGTAGCTTCTGAATCTCGAAGACCTCACTGTACCTTGTTTATTCCCCACCCCCTGCACCCCTGTTATAAAAAGTCTGGCCTGGAAAGAGAAGACAAGATGGTATGTTAGGGTATGAACCCACCATCATCACAGATCACCGGCCATCTAAATAAAGCACCGATAAAGATTCAATCACTGTCATTGCTTATTGGGTTTGGTAGTGACAGGCAGCCTGAACTCTGATTACAGAATCAGAAATGTCATTTCTTTTTTCCTCAGACTGGATGTTGCATGGTGATCCAAATTAGGATTTTTGATTGTCATTTAATTGAAAATGTAGCATCTTGACCTCTTTGAAATCTTTCTCAAGCTTTTATTAGAAACAGCCAATCTAAGTGACTTAGATTTAAAATAAAATATAAAAATAATTTGCTGAACAATTAATACAATTTTGAATGACTTTTCCCAGAAGTTTCTGAGTGCAGGCTAGAAAATGTTATTTGCTGAATCAAATTCATCCATGTGCTTCCAGAGCCAATATTCATTCTGAGTTTTATAGCCTGTGTGTGATTCCTATTGATGTGGCCTGGCATTCCCTGAAGTTGTAACTACTGGCATCTTCTCACTTCTTTATTAGTTCCTCCTGTATTTTCATCTCTGCCTACTGAGAGAACCACAATCTAAAATGCACTCACAGCCCTGGCTGGTGTGGTTCAGTGGATTGAGAGCTGGCCTGCAAATCAAAAGGTTGCCAGTTCAGTTCCCAGTCAGGGCACATGCCTTGGTTGCCAGCCAGGTCCCCAGTAGGGGACGCTCAAAAGGCAACCACATGTTGATGTTTCTCTCCCTCTTTTTCCCTCCCTTCCCCTCTGTAAAAATAAATAAAATATTTTTTAAAAATTAAAAAAATAAAGCACACTCACAGACAAGAGTTTGCCAGACAAACACACCTGAGATATGTGCCACCCTGATATGAGTCATGGTTTAAAAAATAAACACCACAGATGCAGTTTAAAGAGTTATCTCCCACTTCAAATTTAAAACTTACATAGAATTTTCAAAACGCACCAGGAGAAACTTGGGGACATTTTGTGCATTATGCCACTAGTAGGCACCAGAGGTACAGTGAGAAACCATAGATGAATTAACAAAGCAGCTTTCCTTTTACCAGGTTGAAGAAATGAAAAGTATTTTTTGTATAACTGGGCTCCCTTCAACTTTTGTGTTTTCAAGTTTAGATGGCAAATAGAGAGACCTTAGGTTTGATTTCCATGTCTCAAGTGGAAAAGAACTTCAGTTTTCAAGGAAATGTGAAGGTGAAAATACTTTTCCTTACACTTTCTAAGTTCTTGTACTTGGGCTAATAATCAAATTGACAGAGCCAGATTTACCTGAGATAATTTTAATGTATGTGCCAAGGGAATTCACATAAGCATGAAAATTCTGAAGACAGAGAGACAAAATTGCATATATATATATACTATTTGGACAAAGGAGAAACGGGGGGAGGGGGGCAATGGGATCTTAGATTTCAGAAGTGAGAATGGGCCATTTACAGGTAGTTGAGGAAGAACAGAACACACTTGTAAGATATATTCTTGCTTCAATGGGTGATCTAGTTACCAGGCTCCTGTTTGGAATCCTCCCATCCATGTACTCAACTCAAATTAGGCTAAGGCAAACATCCTAAAATTTCCTTCTTGGTGTAGGACTTTCCATCTGAATCTCTAAGCCAGGTAAAAGGGAGGGCCAACGGTTCTGAGTATTTTTTTTCTTAACCATCAGCTTAAAATCAGAATCCCAAAAGGCAAAACTTTGGTGCCCTTCAGAGGCATGGTGAATAAAGACAACTTCTTAGCATTTTCCCAGAGCTTACTATGCTCCAGGCACTGTGTAAAGCAATATACATGCTATATCTCATTTATCCCTGAGAAGAATCTTAGAGAGTGGAACTTATTATTATCTACCTTTACCATTTGAGAAAACTGAGGCACAGAGAGGTTAAGTAACATGCCTAAGGTGAGAAACAGTGGTACAACTGAGACTAAAACCCAGATGCATCTGACTCCACAGTCAGGGCTTTTATTGGAGAGCACACTACTGTTTCAGAACTCTGCCTATGCTGTCCTGGAACAGCTGTGGGGTCCCATTGACCATGGCCAAGAAGCGTGACTCCCGATCCAAGAGTTTGGTGAAAAATGAAAGGGGTTTATATAAAGATTATACAGATTCAGAATAATGATGGATTTCTGCCATTAAGTCCCACTCCCTTTAAAACACACCAAAAAACACATAGTCCTGCTCCCCTTTGCCAACCCAGGCCAGTCTCAGAATACACCAGTCAGAGATAATGTCTTTCAGAAGAGCAGAAGTCCATGGCTCAGCATTCCCTGCCACAGTTCAGCTCTAGGCATCTCCCACTAATCCATGCTTGGTTGGGCTGTTTCCTGAAATTTCGAGTTCTAGCAGCTGTGCTGCCATGTTCTCCAGGCTGGTTTCCTAGCGGGACTCCTCTGTCTTATTCTAGCTCTTAATCCAAAACCATATGGCATTTCCTTTCTTCAAACTGTGTGGCACCTCCTTTCACACCAGACCTCATGGCAGAGGGGCACTTCTATATTCTTTCAAACCATATGTCTCCCTTCCTCATATCTGGCTGCCCTAATTTTTAAATGCTGACCTGGAGCTTCCTATGTGACCTCATACTTGGTGCTATACATTCTGAAAGTCACGCAGACCTCTTCCCCAGGTGTCAGCACAGCTTCTCTTTAAGAAAGACATGGAGCCCTGGCTGGCGTAGCTCAGTGGATTGAGTGCGGGCTGCGAACCAAAGTGTCGCAGGTTCGATTCCCAGTCAGGGTATATACCTGGGTTGCAGGCCATGACCCCCAGCAACCGCACATTGATGTTTCTCTCTCTCCCTCTTTCTCTCTCCCTTCCCTCTCTAAAAAATAAATAAATAAAATCTTTTAAAAAAAGAAAGACATGGCTATCACTTGTCATTGTTATGAAAAGTATCTTAAGCCATATCATCTGCTTCTCCCCTTGTCCCAACCATTGGCTATGAGGAAGCATCTCTGTTTCAGGGACCTCTCACTCTGCACCCTGTTTCACTACCTTTATGCCCTGTTTATTCTATAAACTTTCTACTAGATTGTGATATAAGAAAGGTTATCCTGATCATGGTGTGACTAGACTTTAATTCAAATCAGTCTCTCTCAAATCATGTTTCTAGTATAATTAAATGGGAGGAAGAAAAATAAAATGAAACAAGGTTAAAAACTCCCAAGTAGGAAGGGACTCTCAGGGAAAAAATCTTCAGCTACACTTCCAGATATGAAGGTTATAAGGCACTCTTATGCTGTTTATTCATAGTCCATTCCCTTAAGCTGAGAGTCCAGAGATTTGATGACTCAACTATCGGAGAGAGTCAGTGTCTTCAGCACCTTTGTGGTACTGGAGAAAACTCCATCCAGCCTAAGACATCTAATTTAAGAAATCAAGATCTCATGAGCTCTACAATACAAAACCACATCATTTATTTTGCTGCAGTGTGTTTTACTCTGAGGCTAAATGTCAGAGAGACAAAAACATAGATATCTTTCTTGGCTCCCAATGATGGAGGGAATGGACTTACAAGGAAGGAAGGTAATGGAAGTGATAGTAAAGTTCTCAATTTTGTGTGTGAATAGAAGTTAGGAAGTAGCCTTAATAATCTTAAATAGCTAAGAATCACATGACTTTGAACACAATATACAGGCTATTGACCTTCCTGATTATAGCATTTTATACTTAATGTTTTCTAAAAGATTTCATGTATTTACATTTAGAGAGAGGGGAAAGAAGGGAGAAGGGGAGAAAGAGAAACATCAGTGTGTGAGAGACACATCAATCGGTTGCCCCTTACATGTCCCCAGCACCCCAACCAGGTACCTGGCCCACAACCCAGGCACGTGCCCTAACTGGGAATCCAACTGGTGATCTTTCGGTTTGCAGGGCAGCACTCAATCCACTGAGCAACACCAGCCAAGACTGTATTTAATGTTATAAAAACATTCCATTAAAAAATTAGTACCTATTATGTAGTAGTGACTTTTGATAGTAACACATCTATTGATATAATCCAAATAGTGTGTTAAGAACTTTACCTGAACTATATTATTTAAACCCCACAAAAAACCTGCTCAGCAGGTACTATTATTATCAAAGCAATACATGTATACAGTTGGACAAGTAGTACCAGGAGTCCTATATTGAAAAACAACAACCTCCACTCTTCCCAACCACTGTGTTCTTCTTCTAAGAGGTAGCCACTTTTTTACTAGCTTAATTTTTATATGCTTATCATTACTAATCCAAACCCAGACTTACCAAAGAGACCCAAAAACTGTTCTCAATATGGTCAATACTTCAAATCATCTAATTATTTCATATTTATTCTTGGAGACATCCTTCCAGAGCTCTCCATCTACATGTATCTTGCCTACAGCATGGCTGACTTCCTGTGCTTTCCTTTTACCTTCACTCTGGGGATTCTCTTCATCTGTCTCTTATGTTTCACCCTTTGTTTCCTGGATTTCCTGGCTTTCTTTGACCACTCCCTTGTATTGGTAGAGCACATATTCCAGTGACTTCCTGAGAAAAGATTCATGGGAAATAGTTTTTTGAGATCTTATCTCCAGTATTCTGAAATTTCATGACAGTGTACCCTGACAAATGTCTTACAATCATTGTACTGAATACTTAGTTAGCCCTTAAATCTAGTAAGCCATTTCCTTCAGTTGGGGAAAACACTTCTTTTATTCTGTCTTTGATTTTTTCCATTTTTTTCTGTTCACTCTCTGAGAGCTCCTAATGGATAATGGTCCTCTAATTCTCCTGTCTTGTCTCTATTTCCTACTTTTGCTGTTTTGATCTGGATCCAGGGAGATTTATTTAAATGTATCTTTTATCTACTGAATTAAAAATAAATTTCCTCTAATAGTTTGAATTTTGAAGAGTTCATTCTTATTCTCAGAATGTTCCTTTTTTTGTTTACAACATCAGTGAATGTTTCATGTGTATAATATTTCTGTACACTTCTCTGAGAATATTAATATTAGGGTTTATTTTCTGGCTTCTGCTTCCTGCATTTTTTTCTATTTATTCTCAGTTTCTTTTTTCAATGCTCATTTTAGCCTCTTTTTTTCTGTTAAATTTTTTGCAGTGTTTTATATTTTATTCATTTGTGTTCAGGAGTGAAGCAAGTGAATAGCTCTGTGTGTCTGTGTGGCTATTGGGGCAATTATTGACTGATGGGTCTTAAATCCTTAGATGGCCCTGCCCATTTCATTGGTAGACCCAACAAATGTCAGTATCCATTTGATCTTTTTTCTTAGGCCAAATTCCCCAGAGAGGCATCTTTCAATTTCCTGCCTGGAGGGTAGAAGCTTGATTGCCAGTATTAAGAGTGTTGATGTGAAAGAGGAAGGGGAGGGCTATCTAGCATCACCCTTTCCCTTAGCTGAGCCTGGTAACCCCACTTTAAAAGTCATCATTATAATACCTAACATTTATTGAGGACTTACTTCATCAAACACATACAAGTGTTTATAGATTTGTATACAAGTATATTCTTTATATCATTGTTTAATATAGCAAAAATTGAGAATATCTAAATGTCTAAAATGAGATTGATTACAAAAATCATGGTGCATTGATACAATAAAATGGTAGGCAGCCATTAAAAACAACCTAATTAGCCCCAGTTGTTGAAGCCAGCCACAGAGCTATTTAATAAGGGTCCTCTTTCAGCTGAACCAGCCCTATCACTTCTACTCCAGCTACCCACCTAGATTTAGATTAAAGGAAAATTGAGATTGCTTTCTGGGAACTGCAATGATGATGAGAGACTATCCCCAACCCCAACTCCCCTCTCCTTGGTGGAAAAGCAGCAATGGTACTCTGGTAAATGTTTAACAACCCACTGCAGGTATCTTTGTCATATAAACACTACTACCATGGCCAATTTTCAGCTACCAGTGTGATGTCAACTGGCTAACACATTTTCTGAAAATTTAACAATACGCTTTTATAAACTTGGCTGAGCTGGCTCTAGCAGACCACTGGAGGGAGGCCTCAGAGAACCACAGGTTTAGACATGTGCTCGCCACAAGTCCTGCTTTGCAGACCAAGCATAGTAACACTGAAAAGGGGTGAAGATTTTTAGACTCTTGGGGATGATGGGTCTGCCATGTGAAGAGGGACCAAATGCCTTCTGCTTGAATTTCTGGTTCCCAAGATGTATGAAAGCCATGGCTTTGGAGGAGATTGGGAGCCACACATTTTCTAGGGCCCTCAAAACACCATGGAATGAAGAGGCGTATGCATTAAAGGAAGGCAGAGACAGACTACCAGCTAGAAGATGCAGGAGATTGCAGTGTCAGACCAGGCTGTGGGGGTATTCCTCAGCACTGAGATCCTTGGCAGAATCCCAGCTTCAGCCTTTCTGATGGGAGGCAGCAAGTGGTGGCTTCCCCACCAGTGAACATCTGGGGAGTTTTCCAAAGAGCAAGATAACTGCCCCAATTCTTCCCTTCACTTTAGCAAAAGTGAAGTGTGTTGTAGGATTTCACTTTATTTGGATTCTTAGGTGTTTGACCCAGATAAATAAGGCTTACATCCTGGGCCAGGATGTTTGTGTAGCTTATGTTTATGACTTCAAGTTCAAAGTTATTTATGACTTAGTAGATTGTAGAAATTCAGTTTGGAAAATCTTTAGAAAACACCTAGAAGATAATTGTTTTCAGTAGGTTGATTATTCTCCAGGTGGAAACTCTAGAAACCAAAGATGTTGGGAACAAAGACAAGATCTTCACTGCATGGCCCCAAATTCTAAGACTGGAAAAGACTGGGCTAACCTCTTTCTTTGGTTCAGCAGTCTTATCTTTCACAAGGGCTCCAAGTTTTGGAAGGCCTGAGATTAGGCCTCTTGGATGTCACTCCCTTTTCTTTAATAATCCATTGTGGGTTTGTTAGTACTGAATCTTCCTATGCCTTTGGGGGGACATGATTTATATTGCCAGCTTGTGCCATTTTTCATGATAAGGTATTCTCTAAGTTCCCTCTGCATTGTGCAAAATCAGACTTCCTTTGATTTGGCTTAAACTTACCTCAAAAACTTAAACGGTATTCTTCCTGTTTTTCTCTTTCGGAATTCATTGTTCACTCCATGAGGCTCTTTGTGTGTGATTTTATAGCTTTCTAATGCATCTCCCCTATTGCAGCCTTTCTGACCGAAGGGTAGCTAATCTTTTAAATCATGCCTCCTTTCTACCATATGGCAGCCCCTCCCCCTTCCTGTGCCTTTAATCTCTTTCTACAGTCTTCTCTAGCTCTTCCTCCACCCTTCCCCCTCCATCCATTGTTATGCCTTTCTGAAAGGGCTGTGACCCAAATTGTCCTGAGGGTAAGGCTAATGGGGTGATTGCCTTGACCTCTGCACTCTGGGTGTTCTCACCCAGAAGCAGAGGCCAGGTGGTTGGTGGGATTAGAGTAAGGGGGTGGTGTGTAGGGATGGGGTGAGGGTGGAGTGAGGGAAGAACAAAGAAGCTGGGGTCTTCACCAGCAGGAGGTAAAACAAAAAGATCAATGTGCTCATGAATATAATACAATTAGTAACTAAATTGAGATTGCTTTGTATGGCACCCTCCCCTTCCTTTGAGACCTCCCTAACCATTGTTCTATGAGACCCCTTCTTGAGAGCGCCTCACCTTCTTTAGGCTCCAAGGCTCCTTTCCATGTTTATTTGACACATTCAAGTTGGATAAACACACTTGCTTCTGGAGAGGGATCTATGGATCCACAGTTCACTGGAGGTGGGTGTGTGCCATTGAAGAAACAGTCCAACACATATGCCAGCTGTTTTAGACAAAGAGAAGAGACTGATTTCTGGTCCCTAATGGATAATAGATGTGAACAATCCCTCGACACCCTTTATGCCAAGACAATCCCATGGACCTGAGCTTCTTTGCCTTGGGTTGTGAGTTTTAGTTGTTGTTGTGAAAGATATGAGTCAGGAGACAGAACAAAACCAAATCAGCCATGATTCTGAGGACAATGACCTAACCTGTCTGAGCCACAGACATAGCATACTCTGAAGGACTGCTTTTCAAAGTGGCTCATGCTTTTATTCCCTAAATAATTGTCTGGATTAAGCTTAAAGGTGAGGACGGGAGTAAGTGAGAGTGGAAAAAGTAACAGGGGAAAGTGAGCGCTTTATATATATGCATGGAGCACATCTTTCAAGGACTTCTCTTGTCTGCTCCCCAGTCCTTATACCAAAAAGACACACACACACACACACACACACACACACAATGTGAGAACAAAAATGGCTGCAGTAGCATCTAATCAACACTGTTTTATGACTCACTGTTCCTTCTGAACTTAAGATCTAGGCTTACAAATTAATAGAATTTCATTGAGTAAAAGCATTTTTCCTTCCTGGAACTTGGTTTGAATACACCAAGTGGAACTCCCACATACATGCTCAAGTGAGGTCCAGTGACATTTCTCCAACAGCTGCCTCTTCTGAATTATGGCATTGCACAATGTGCTTGCGAAAGCAAAGAACATGGCCAAAGTATGAACTCTTAAAGGAACCTTACCCGGAGGTCATTTGACTGTTTCCCTAGTTTTCCAAAGAGGTTCTTATTTTGGAAAATAGTGGGATGAGGTAAGGTGGGTACTTTCCTTTTCCACTAGGTTCATCTACTTGAAAGACACTTGCAGTCTCTGGTATGCTCAGAATTCCTGAACTCTTTGCTTTCAATCCTAATTTCTGCCTGCCAACTAAATAACTTATGTGAATTATGAGTTTAAGTTTCCTATTTTCTAGTGAATTGTCCCAAGAGCCTTTGGCAAGAATGCATCAATGTTAGACTCATAAGTAATAATTACTATATACATTCAGTGTTCAATCTGAGGGGAAATCTGAGGGGAAGTTCACTATCCTTACATTCAATGGGTGTTTTTGGTTTTCCAATATTTTGGTTTTTCAACAATATAGTTTTACCAGAGCCATAAAAAAATACTCATATATCTGGGTTTGGAAAATTGTAGTTTTTAAGACTACAAACACTTGTTTCACTTAATATAAAAGTCAGCTAAAAGCTGCCTATGAACCAGACCCAGTACCACCTCTTCCACAAGTCCTGAGTTATTTTCATAAAATATTATCTAAGTCATGTGCTGAGTAAAAAGTTGGCATAAATTTTCTGTACACACAGCAGAAATCACCCTGTTTACCTACTCTGACTTGTTTGTGAGAAATAGCAAGTAGAGAAAGAGAGACTACAAAAAAAGAAAAAAAGAAAACAAATGTGTTTGCAGACCTATATTCAGCAGACAGCATGCTTTGTACTCAGAAGACATACAAGGTACATGTACTGACTTGAAGAAAGGAGTGTAGACAATGGAACTTGATTCTATTTACTAGTCACTGGAATCTTCAGATAACCACCAAAATGACAGTCAACATTCCATTTACCAGTAGGTCCAGACCTCAGAGATATTAAAAAAAAAATCTCTGGAATATCCAAGATATACATATATAAATCCCTTCCTTCATTTGTTCAGTGAACACAGCTCTGGCAAAGTAGAGGTTGGAAGACTGGTTGGCTTCCTCTTTTCAAAAATGACAGACTTGGGTTCGATCATTCTTTCTTTTTAAATAGAATCTATTGGGGTTATGTTGTTTAATGAAATTATATAGATTTCGGGTGTACAATTCTATAATATATCATCTGTATATTGTATTGTGTGCTCATCACACCAAGGGTTCAAGTTTTCTTTAAAGTTGTTCCAATACCTAATTTTAAAAGTGAGGGCCTAGTCAAATGATGTGCATATTGATTTGTCAACCTGTTATTTTGGGCAATGACCATAATCATGGGGGATGCGGTAGAAGGGGTTGCAGTTTACTAATATTAGAGAACCAAAAGCACTGACTATATTCAGAGTGCAATATTCTGGTTGAGTAGATTTGTAGAAATAGATGACCCTGAATTTTTCAAGGTTTTCACTTAACAGGGGATGTACTTTTTAAAGTGTTTAGGCTTCCAATGAAGTATACCAAGCAGTTCCTTTAATATAGTGGTGATTCTGAGAAATCTTAGAGTTAAAAAGTATATGGTAAAATAAACAGGGTATTTTTATCTTGATAATGATATTGTAATTGGTCAATATTCTAAGGCATGTGATGATGTTCTCAGCCCATAAAATGTCTAACTCCTGCTTTCTTGGTTATTTGCCATGTGATTTATAATCCCCTTGCAGCTCAAGGTAATTATTTTGGAAGTACAGACTACAGGGGAAACTATGTGTAGGTATCTCTCAACAATTTCCACTATTTTCCATTTTATATTAAGAAATGGAAAAACAAGAGTTTCTTTCTATATTCTCCTGGAGTCTTGTTTGGAGAATTGAGACAGGAGACTCCAGGGAACTGAACATGCAGAGAACTAGCACTGGGCAAATCAAGATTGTGACTAAATATAAGAGACAGAAGAGTCTCAGTGCCCCCACTGTTGCCATGGGTACAGTAGAAGTGTATGAGTATGGGCAATGTGGCTCTGATTCTAAGAATATATGATTGCCATGTCAACTCTTTCACCATTAATCTCTGGGAGTTGGGACTAACAATTCTGTCTGATCTCTGAAGTAGTAAAAAGCTTCTCTGCATTCCCTTTTGGAACCACCCTGCCTGATTTCAGAAGCTGTAACCCCTCACGGTGAAGGCTAAGTAAGAAGACCTTGGGACCATAAGCCACTAAGGAAACAAAAGTTATTCTCCCAGGAGGGGCACAGCCTCTGTCCCCTTTACTTCACTCTGCTTGGCCCCTGGAGGATGGCTGAATTGTGAATGATGGATAAGATTTCTCAAGGGAGGGACAACCTAAGACAGGCACAGTCATGAAGGGGCCATCAGAGAAGGACTTAGGGGATTATGGAGGATGGAAAAAAGACCTTCATCTCTCAGCTTTGTCATAGCCTGAGTCCTCATTCTATTCGTAAAAAGTCTCCTAATCTCTTGGCTGCCCGCATCCCCCATGGGATTCAGGCCTGAAACACTGCCAAAGGGAGTGCAGCCCTGTGCCAGAATGGGCAGTTCCTGGTTGGGGGTGGGGGGCAATCAGGCCTAAGAAAGAATGCATAAAATCCTGTGAAGCCTGCTTTGCTAAGGATGCCCTCAATTTAAATGTTAAGGGTTCAAGCATAAAATTAGTTTGTTTCCCAAAGTTTTATGGCCCTTTGACATTTTTCTATCTGACTCTGACTCAGATAAACCCTTATCATTTTTTGAATGTTATCTATTCCTTGATCATTACTGCCTGACAATGATTGATGAGCTTTATGTATACACTGTGTATTCCTATGCAAGCTAAACCTAATAAAAGCCCATTGAGAAAGAGGTGTTCGAGGCCCTTCTCCTCTGAGAGATTGGTCAGCCTTTTCTCCCCAAGCAGATCATGTCTTGGTAGATTTATTCTCATCTGCAGCAGCAAGGGGGGCTCTGCTGGATTGAGCTCCCACACACATTCTCATGGAGGGCCTAGAGCACTATCTGCTTTTTCCTCTGCATGAGTACTTTTGGGTCCTAATGATACTCATGGGAGCTTTGATCATCAAGGCCTACATCTTTTAACAGATCTGGTGTGAGGAGGAGTGACTTGAACTGAAAGCACCCCTTATTTAAGAAACAGGTATCAAATACTATCTAAGGTTTTCTCAGGGCAGCTTAAAGGCAGAGATTAATCAATTACGAATCAGGAATGGCTAGTCAAAAACCAGATTACTCCATCACAATCTGGTAGTAGGTCAACATGTAAAGTAAAACAATAGTGTCAACAACAGCTGACTCTTCAATTTGCTCTGTTAGGAAAATCTGCCTTGTGGGATTCAGTAAGGCAGCTGGCAGGTTGGAGAAGCCCTTTCTCACTTCATGTAGGGAAGCCTGTAATCTGACAGCATCATTTCTGGGAAATGGGAGCATAGAGGCATGGCTGTTCTGGAAAAGGCAACCTGAGCAGTGCCAGAGTGCTTGGCAGAACCCCAGGTGGAGGTTGTGGGCAATGACTCCTCAGATAATCTTACCCAGACCACAGAAGCCTGAGGCAGCCCTGAGTGCTGATCACCACCTTGTTACTTATGGCATATAATCAGCCATTTTGCCTTTTTAGGTCTCAATATTTTCTTTTACAAAATGGGATTATAGGTAGCAACTCATGTTTTGAGTCCAATGAGACCAGGGTTCAAATCCTCACTCTAACATTCCCTGTTTGATCCTGAGCAATTAATTAACTTCTCTGAACTTTCATTTCCTCACCCATAAAATATAGGAAATAATACTTATTGTATGGGGCCTAAGAAAGAAAATAATGTATGTAAACACAGTAGGCACTCAGTCCTCCTTCCTTAGAAAGAACAACAGCCCTAGTCTCCATCTGTTGTGGTTTCACCAGCAACTGCAGTATATGTTTCAAAGTCTCGACTTGGCACATCTTTATAATATTTTTCTGTCCACTTAGCTTGTAGCTGTCTCACTTCAATCTATCACATTACAGCTGTGTGAATATGAGACAGTCATCCATTTTTCATTCTAAAGTGGCTGTGGTTTTTAATGATCAATGTTTCTTTGCAGGTAGACTGCCTATGTTCCAGATCAGACCTATCATTGACTATTTAGTACAGCTCCTGGATTGTGCTGGTAAAGCAAGGGTCCTTCACTACAACTTAAATCTACAATTTGATCCTGTGCACACATGACTGCAATTTTGTCCAGGAGTCAGTGCCAGAAGGTTTCTGATGGTGAACTTTGTTTCAGTGGAAATATGACAGTCACTCCAAGCAGCTTTTGTTTTTAAAGATGGAAATGATAGCCTTCTTCCTTACTATGTCAGTGGTCAAATGCATCAGACAGAATGTTCTGACCAGCTGAAAAGTTTCATTTGTGAGTCACTTCCTCTTTCATTACTTCTTACTCCAAATCCTCCCTCTTAAGCTTAAAATTTGTATATTGTTCTCCAAGAGCGTGATGGCCTCATAAAACCTTATTACATGAATGATCTACATAGCTATTGGACTTCAAATTCATGTCTATTGTTCCAATAGTATCTTTAACTTATATATTAGATTACACCTACCTAGGGTCTGTGAGAATGTTCATAGGACTTTTTTCCTAAACCCACTTTATAATGGCTCTGAGGGTTTACTTGGGGCCCCAACACCATAGCATAAAATAAACTCCTTAATCTACAAGGGAATAAACAGAATATGAAGAGCAAGAGAAGTAAAACTGAGTAGCAAGACAAAGTCTACTTAACATATCAAAGACTTCTCCATACCAGTAGGAATTAGAAGACCAGAGCCACCTCTTGGGTGTGTGGTCTGCTCATATTGTTCCATTCCCCCTTCTACTCTTTCTTTCTCTCTCTCCTGCCCCCCCCATTTAAAAAAATAAACAGCATGTTGAGACTGCTGACCCTGTGTTAGCTCTTACTGTGTAGTGACTCATGCTGAGAAGTAGAAATAATTTGCCTGGTTGTGGAAATAAAAGGAGTTATGTCAGTAGGTGGGCATGCAGGACACTTGCCTGGGTGGCAGGCATGCTCAACTAAAGCTGTAGATGGAGTTAACTCTCCCAAGAAAACACCAGAGGCCTGGGGACATGACATCCCTTTGGTTAAGAAAGGAACTTTCTTAAGAGAGGAAAGAAAACCTCTGTCCTAATCCCAACCATCAAGTACTGAGTTTCAGAGGGGTGGAGAGTCACAGAGAACTTCGCAGCAATGAGAGTTTTCAGGTCTTGATTATTACAAACCTAAATCTGGAGGATGTGTTTGAAGGAGAACAAAGAGCAAAATCATGAAGGAAGTGCTGTTGGCTTTCATTCCTTTCCCTAGCCCTATCTTCCAGGAACTTGGGGATTTCCTTATGCTTCTTGCTCCTCTGAACAACTCTCTGTCCAGCTTTACCAGCCCAAGTGTTGTCAAGCATTCCTGAAGTTTATCACAGTGGAAATCATGAGTGGGTAGCCTGTCTTACTCCATGACAAGGTTTTAGTCTCTGCCTGGCTGCCTTCTCTGTGGCTTCCAAGAATATTTGGTGTCAAGCAGGGAGAAGACATGAGTGAGAAGATACTCTTTTCTCTCTCTTCCACTGCACATGGGCAGATCTCTCCTTTCGTTTATTTATTTTTAAAAAATTGATTTGAGAGAGAGAGAGAGAAGAAGAAGAGACAAAGAAAAATCTACTTGTTGTTCTACTTATTCATGCAGTCATTGGTTGCTTTTTCTATGTGCCCTGACCAGGGATCAAACCCACAACCTTGGTGAATTGGGACAATTATCTAACTAACTGAGCTACTGAGCTAACTGGACTAAGGCCATACCACCCCTTTCACAGTGTCCATTTACCAGGATCTTCCATTAGTACCACTGTCTCTTCCCCCGACCCCCACTCACAACCTCAAATTTTGGATCAACTTAATGTAGCTCTTCTCCTCAAGTAAAATAAAGGATACTTGCTTGAACCTGTCTTACTCTCTTTCCCTAATAAAACTCTTGATTTGTAACCCATTTTCTTAGGCCCCTTCATGGTGATTGAAACAGATCAAATAATCAAATCTATGTTTTAGTGTTGATGGCAAATAGATAATGGCTCACTCTGCTACTTTTCTCAGACAACCTACACATTTTAATAGGATCCTTTTACCCATTAGCACAAGGCTTGGTATACTTTCTCTGTAAAGGGACAAATAGTACATATTTTAGGCTTTGGGAGCCATACAATCTTTGTTGCAAGTATTCAATTCTGGTATTGTAGCATGACATTAGCAATAAACAATTCATATATTGGAGTGGTTGCATTCCAATTAATAAATAAATTGAATTTCATATAATTTTCAGTGTCACAAAGCATTATTTTTTTATTTTTTTCAATCATGTAAAAATATTTTAAAACATTCTCAGTTTGGACATATAAAAATAGACAGCAAGCCAGATTTGGCCAGTGGGCTGTAGTTTGCCAACTGGTGCCTTAGCCCAAATAGGGATCTTACATATTATTATAAGTTTACTGGGATGGAGAGATTAACTTTTTAAAAAATGAAATTGAGGGCAACCTTGCTATCCTTTTCTAATCACACAAGCTAGGTGGAAATGCTTGCTATTTTATTCAACATATACTATAGAGAACTACTATGTACTATGTGGCACGCACTGTGTTAAGTACTATGCAATGCATTGATAGAATAAAACAGATGCTGTTTATGCCCTTATAAAGTTTAAAGTATAATGGGGGCAGATATATAATCAACAAGTAAATAGGCAATAAACATATAATTTCAAATTATGATAAATGTGTGAAGAAAACACCAGAGAACAGTTGTAGAGAGTGAGGAGGGAACATACTTAGAAATCATGGTCAAGGAAGAGGAGTTCTATGTGAGGGTGTTCTTATTATGGAGTTAGTCTGATGAAGAGCATTCAGAAGGAATAAAGGGCATTCCAGGCAAAGGGCCCAGCATGTGTTAGGGGCCTGAGACAAGGCAGAGCTTGCCTTGTTCACAGACCTAAAGGAGAGATTATGACTGGCAGAATTGGGGAAGGTGGCTCAAGAAGGGGTGGGAGAAATAGACAAAGATTACAAGAGTCTTGTAGCCTGTTGAGAGAGTATGAATTTCATATAAAGCACAAGGAAAGCCCCTTTAGAAGATTACTCTGGCTAATGTGTGGAGAACAGACTAGAAAGAAAAAGCAAGGGTAAGTTGGATAACCAGTTAAAAGTTTATTACAGCCGTATGTTCAAGAAGTGATGGTGGCTTAGACTACGGTATTATTAGTGAAAATAAAAAAGTGTGGACAGGTGTATGATATATGTTCAAGCTAAAAACTATAGAACTTGCTGGTTACATGTTGGACGTGAGGGAGATAGCAGAAACAAGAATGATTTGCAGGTTTCTGGCCTCAATAACTTGGTAGATGGTGCTCCTTTTTGATGAGAGGGAAAATACTGGGAAAGGAACAGTTACATTGAGGGAGTAAGAAACAAGACACTAATAAAGAGCTCTATTTTTGCCATCTTAAGTTTAAGATTCCTCTGAGATTTCCACATAGATCTCTAAGCAGTTAATCATGTGAGTCTAGCATTTGGAGGAGAGTTTTGTGTTGATGGTATAAACATAGAAAAATCAACATATAGATATTTAATGCCATCGGAATGAGGAGATCACTTAGGGAAAGAGTGCAGATAGAGAAGAGGCTCTAGGAACTAGTGAAGAGGCACTCTAAAATTTACATTGAGTGTGGCATGGACCCAAAGGCCTGGTATGTTTCCTTCCACTCTTTCAATGTGGTTTAAAAGGAATAAAATTCTCATTCATTTAGTTATTCAGAAAATATTTATTGAGTAATTAACAAGGGCCAGAGATGTTAGAGATATTGTACAGAAGAAAACAGACATCCCACCCTGCCACCGCCTGGTGGAGCTCACTTTCTAGTAAATAGTAAAGCAAAGTGAATAGGCCACTACCATCAGGGTTATTAGGAACTATGACATAAGAAAGATATATTAGTCAAGGTAATTCTAGCTGCTATAAAAAACAATCTTCACATCTCAGTGACTCAAGACAATGCAAGTTTATTGTTATTAATGTCACAGGCAAATCCAGGTCAAGCAGCTCCTCTGGGCAGCTGTCCTTCAGGTAGTGACTCAGGATCCAGGCTCTTTCTATCATATGGCTTCATCATCCCATAGACTTCCTCAGAGTGTGCCAATGGCTTCTCTGTATTCTACAGACCAATAAGTGCAGACAGCCCATAGAATATCACATAGCATAATTTATAGCTCGACTTGAAATGACTAGAAGCCAACAGCAAAAGAAGCTAGGAAACATAATCTTCCTTTTTGCCCAGTAAGGAAAAGAGGTTAGTGAGAAACTAGCTAGAATCTGCCACCAAAGTGTAGGTAGGGCACTATGAGAATTCAGAGGAGGAGCTCCTAATATTTACTTAATGTGTCAGGAAAAGGTTCCTGGATGAAGCAACATCTACACTGAACACCTGAAGGATGAGGAAGAATTAACCTGGTGAAGTGGGGTTAAGAATGTTCCAAATAGAGGGAATAGCAAGTGCTAATGATGGGAGGTGAGAGAGAGTATGATTTATGTGAGGAACTGAGTGAAGTTCAGCAAGAACGGAGTGCATGAGCTTAGGAATAGCAAGAAATGAGAATGAAATAGGAGGCTAGTGCCAAGGGTGGGCAGACATTTAGGCTGATTCTTGTAGATAGAATCAGATCAAGAGTTCCTCCAAGGCCCCTGATGAAAGCTCTGGGCAGAGGTACTAGGGCAGAGATTTTACACTCAAAGGTCTTCAGGGTCTAAGTAGAGATGTTGATTTTAAAACAGTAAAGAACAGTGGTGCCTACATGGAGGTGGAGTGTGTAAGCTGTGCCTAAACATATTCAATTCAAAAACAAAAACAAACAAGAAAGCACTGTGCAGGACAAATGAACCACATCTGCTATGGACTTTGGTTAGAAGACTTCTAATGATTTTTAAAAATTTAATCTTTATTGTATTTTTTACATTACCGTTCAGTCCCCTTATACCTCCTTCACCCAGCAATTAGCACACTGTTGTCCATGTCCATAAGACCTTTTTCTTTTTTGCTCAATCCCTCTTCCCCCTAGAGAATTTTTACTGTCACCAAAAATGTCCAGGTCTAAAACAGGAGATGGGAAGATTTCAGACAAGAAGATTTTGTGCCCAAGTTTATTGTTGTAAACATCTTAGTTCACAAAGGGTTTCATACTTACTTCCTGCTGTATTTGTTTAACAGGCCATGATAAAATAGAAATAGGATTGTCTATTTCCCGCCAAGATGGAGGCATAGGTAGAAACCCTTTGCTTCCTCATACAACCAAAAGGAGGATAACAACCAATCTTAAGTCAGTAAACAACCAGAAGTGCCAGAATATCAAACTGCATGGAACTCTGACAACTGAGGAATTAAAGAAACTGTTAAACAGAACAACCAGACCTGTAAGGCGGCGGACAGAGAGAAACCGCAGCAAGGCAGAAACTGTGCCTGCTGGGCTGGCTGCAGCAAGGTGGAGGGCTGCATGGGTGGGGCTGACTAAAGGGGAAACTGAGATTCAGAGTGGGCTGTGGACTATGGGGGTTGCCACAGTGGGAGAAACTCCCAGTCTCACACGAGAGCTTGTTGAAAAGTGGGCTAGAGAGGAGCAGGTGAGTTGCATTGGTCCCTCTCTGGCCCCTCCCCAACAGGCAGCGTAGTGGTGTAGCGAGGAGGGTTGCCCTGCCCCCATGAATATATAAGGCCCCACCCCCTTACCACTTACAACTTAACAGTGGCCCTGAACAAAGAAATAGGGCCAATGAAGGAACGGTGCAAAACTTCAGAAAGAGAGATAAACGATGAGGAGATAACCAACCTATCTGATGGAGAATTTAAAGCCCTGGTAATCAAAATGCTCACAGAACTGATTGAGCTTGGTCAAAAATGAAAGAACAAATGAAAGATACCCAAAGTGAAATAAAGCACTATATTTAGGGAACCAACAGTAACAGAAAGGAAACCAGGACTCAAATCAACAAGTTGGGGGAAAAAAAAAAGGAAGAAATAAACACCCAACCAGAACAGAATGAAGAAATAAGAATTCAGAAAAATGAAGAGAGACTTTTGATCCTCTGGGACAACTTGAAATGTTCCAATATCTGAATTATAGGGGTGCCAGAAGGAGAAGAGGAAGAGCAAGAAATTGAAAAGTTATTTGAACAAATAATGAAGGATGATTTCCCCAATGTAGCAAAGGAAATAGAGTTGCAGGAAGTTCAGGGAGCCCAGAGAGTTCCAAAGAAGTAGGGCCCAAAGAGAAACACACCAAGTCACATCATCATTAAGTTACCCAAGATTAAAGATAGAGAATCCCAAAAGCAGCAAGAGGAAAGGAAAAAGTTGCCTACAAAGCAGTGCCCATAAGGCTATCAGCTGATTTCTCAAAAAGAAACCTTACAGGCAAGGAGGGGTTGGAAAGAAGTATTCAAAGTCATAAAAAGCAAGGACCTACATCCAAGACTACTCTATCCAGCAAAGCTTTCATTTAGAATGGAAGGGCAGATAAAGTGCTCCTCAGATAAGGTCAAGTTAAAGGAGTTCATCATCACCAAGCCCTTATTATATGAAATGTTAAAGGGATTTACCTAAGAAAAAGAAGATAAAAAATATGAACAGTAAAATGACAACAAACTCACAACTATCAACAAAGGAACCTAAAAAAATAACAGAAAGAAAAACAATGAAAACAAAAACTAAGCAAACAACTAGAGCAGAAACAGAATCAGAGAAATGAACATCACATGGAAGGTTTTCAGTGCTGAGGGGGAAGGGAGAAATAGGAGGGAAACGTACAAGGAAGAAGAAGCATAATTGGTAGGCATAAAATTGGTGGGGAGAGGTCAAAAATGGTATAGGAAACACAGAATTCAAAGAACTTATAAGTACAAGCAATGGACATGAACCAAGGGCAGGGGGGAATTTGGAGGGTTGGGGAGTGCAGGGCGGAGGGGGGATAAAGGGACAAAAAATGGGAAAACTGTAACAGCATAATCAACAAAATACACTTTAAAAAATGGGATTGTCCTATATCATTTCAATAATAATAATAATAATAATAACAACAACAACAACAATAATGCCAGACACTGCTGTAAGTGCTTTATTAACTCATGAAGTCCCCATAACAACCTATGTGGGGTGTATTATTGTTAGCTCCATTTGTATTTTTTTAACTTTTTTTATTGTTCAAGTACAGTTTTCTGCGTTTCCCCCACCTCTCCCCACCACCCCAGCCATCCCACCTCCTTCCCCTGTTTCCATCCCCCCTTGTTATTGTCCATGGGTCCTTTACAGTTGTTCCTGCAAACCCTTCACCCTTTTCCTCTATAACCTCCTCCCCTCTCCCCTCTGGTCACTGTTAGTCTGTTGTCAATTTCAGTGTCTTTGTCTATATTTTGCTGGCTTGTTCATTTTGTTAATTAGGTTCCTGTTAAAGGTGAGATCATATGGCATTTGTCTTTCATCACCTGGCTTATTTCACTTAGCATAATGCTCTCCAGTTCCATCCATGCTGTCGCAAAGGGTAGGAGCTCCTTCTTTCTTTCTGCTGCATAGAATTCCATTGTGTAAATGTACCATAGTTTTTTGATCCATTCATTTACTGATGGACACTTAGGTTGCTTCCAGCACTTGGCTGTTGTAAATTGTACTGCTATGAACATTGGGGTGAATAGGTGCTTTTGGATTTGTGTTTCAGGGCTCTTAAGATATAATCCTAGCAGTGGAATTGCTAGGTCAAAAGACAGTTCCATTTTTAGTTTTCCGAGGAAATTCCATACTGTTTTCCATCATGGTTTCACCAGTCTTCAATCCCACAACAGTGCACTAGGGTTCCCTTTTCTCCACAACCTCGTCAGCACTTGTTGTTTAATGATCTGTTTATGATGGCCATTCTGACTGGAGTGAAGTGGTATCTCATTGTGGTTTTAATTTGCATCTCTCTGCTAGCTAGCTATACTGAGCATCTTTTCATAGATCTCTGAACCCTCTGTATGTCCTCCTTGGAGAAGTGTCTGCTCAAGTCCTTTGCCCACTTTTTAATTGGGTTGCTTGCCTTCTTAGATTGGAGTCTTGTGAGTTCTTTATATATTTTGGAGATGAAACCCTTGTCTGAGGTATCATTGGCAAATATGTTTTCCCATACAGTTGGTTCTCTTTACATTTTAATGCTGTTTGCTTTAGCCATGCAGAAGTCTTTTATTTTGATGAGATCCCATTTGTTTATTCTTTCCTGTATGTCCCTTGTTCTAGGGAACATATCAGTGAAAATATTGCTGCATGAAATATCTGAGATTTTCCTGCCTATGTTCTCCTCTAGGACTTTAATGGTGTCACAACTTACATTTAAATCTTTTCTCCACCTTGATTTTATTTTTGTGTATGGTGTAAGGTGGCGCACAAGTTTCATTTTTTGGGTTGTAACTGTCTAGCTCTCCAAACACCATTTGTTGAAGAGGCTATTTTTACTCTATTTTATGCTGCTGCCCCCTTTGTCGAATATTAATTGACCATAGAGACTTGGTTTTATTTCTGGGCTCTCTGTTCTGTTCTATTGGTTCATGTACCTGTTTTTCTGCCACTACCAATCTGTTTGGATTACAGTGACCTTACAATATAGTTTTATATCAGGTATTGTTAACCCCCCTGCTTTGCTGTTCTTTCTCAAAATTGCTGAGTCTATTCAGGGTCATTTATGGTTCCATATATGGTTCTCTGAAATATGCAATTGGTAGTGTAATAGATATTGCATTGAATCCATAAATTTCTTTGGGTAGTATGGACATTTTGATGATGTGAATCCTTCTAATCCATGAACATGGTGTATTTTTCCATTTGTGTCTTCCTTAATTTCTTTCTGTAGTGTTGTATAGTTTCCTGCACACAGGTCTTTTACCACCTTGTTTAGGTTTATTCCTAGGTATTTTATTTTTCTTGTTGCTGTATCAAAGGGTTTTTTTTTTTTTTTTTTGCTGATTTCAGTTTCTGATGTGTCATTGTTGGTATACAAAAATGCCTTTGATCCTGCTGTTTTGCCAAGTTCATTTATTAGGTCCAGTAGTTTTTTGGCAGAGTCTATAGGATTTTCTATGTACACTATCATGTCATCTGCAAACAATGCCACTTCTCCTTTCCCCTTTCCAATTTGGATGCCTTTTATTTCTTTTTCTTGTTTCATTGCTCTGGCTAGGACTTCCAATACTACATTGAATAGAAGTGGTGAAAGTGGACAATCTTGTCTTGTTTGTGGTCTTATTGTGAAAGCTTTTAGTTTTTGCCCATTGAGTATGATGTTGGCTGTAGGTCTCTCATATATGGCCTTTACTATGTTGAGGAATGCTCCCTCTATTCCCACTTTGCTGAGTGTTTTTATCTTAAATGGGTGCTGTACCTTATCAAATGTTTTTTGTGCATCTATTGATATGATCATGTGATTTTTGTCTTTGCTTTTGTTTATGTGATATAGTGCACTTATTGATTTGTGAATATTGTACCATTTTTGCATCCCTGGGATGAATCCCTCTTGGTCATGGTGTATGATCTTTTTAATGTATTGCTGGATGTGGTTTGCCAATATTTTGTTGAGGATTTTAGTGTCTGTGTTCATCAGCAGTATTGAGCTGAAGTTTTTTTTTTTTTTTTCTTTGCTGTGTCTTTATCTGGATGATGCTGGCTTCAGAAAAAGAATTTGGGAGTCTTCCATCTTCTTGGATTTTTTGGAATGGTCTGTGAAGGTTAGGGGTTAGCTCTTCCTTAAATGCTTTGTAGAATTCTCCTGGGAAACCATCTGGTCCAGGGCTTTTGTGTTTTTTTTTTTTTTTTATTACTGCTTCAGTTTCCTCTGCTGTTATTGTTCTGTTCAGGCTTTCTGCTTCTTCTTCATTGAGTTCTGGAGTATTATATTTTTCTAGAAATGTGTCCATTTCACCTAGGTTTTCAAATTTCTTGACAGAGAGTTTTTCATAGTATTTCTTACAATCCTTTGTATTTCTGTGGTATCAGTTATAATCTCTCCTCTTTCATTTCTGATTGTGTTTATTTGCATCCTCTTTTATTCTTGATGAGCCTGCTTAAAGGCTTGATGATTTTATTTATCTTTTCAAAGAAACAGCTCCTGGATTTATTGATCCTTAGAATTGTGCTTTTAGTCTATATGTCATTTAATTCTTCTCTGATCTTGGTTATTTCCTTTTTTCTACTTGCACTGGGCTGTCTTTGTTGTTGTTCTACGAGTTCTTGTGGGTGTAGGGTTAGGTTGTTTATTTGAAATGTTTCTATTGTTTTAGGTAGACCTGTATCACTATGAACTTCCCTCTCAGGGCTGCCTCACTGTGTCCCATAAGTTTTGGATTGTTGTGAGTTCATTTTCATTTTTTTTCCAGAAACTTTTTGATTTCTTCCTTGATCTCATTCTTGACTCATTCATTGTTTAATAGCATGCTATTCAATCTCCATGAATTTGTGTGTTTTCGAGTTTTTTTTTCCTTGGGATTGGTTTCTAGTTTCATTCCCTTGTGGTCAGAGAAAATGCTTAGTATGATTGCAAATTTCTTGAATTTGTTGAGGCTTGCTTTCTGTCCTATCATGTGGTCTATCTTTGAAAATGTTCCATGTACATTTGAAAAGAATATGTACTCTGCTTCTTTGGGATGAAAACCTCTATATATATCAGTTAAGTTCATTTGATCAAACATTGTTGAATGCTGCAGTATCTTTGTTGATATTTTGTTTGGAAGATCCATCCATTTTTCAGTGTGGTCGTGAAATCCCCTATTATAATTGTGTTGCTTTCAATATCTTTCTTGAAGTCTTCTAAGACTTTCTTTATGTATTTGGGTGCTCCTATGTTGGGTGCATATATGTTTACAGTGTTTGTGCCTTGTTAGTGGATTCTTCCATTGAGTATTATGAAGTGACTTTCTTAATCTCTTTTTATGGCTCTTTTTTTTTGAAGTCTATTTTGTCTGATATGAGTATTGCTACCCTGGCTTTTTTTTTTCCTCTCTGCTTGCTTGGAAAATTTGTTTCTAGCCCTTCACTTTCAGTCTACATAGGTCTTTTGTCCTGAGGTGGATCTGTTGTAGGCAGCATATGTGTGGCCATTCCTTCTTATCCATTCAGCTATTCTATGTCTTTTGATTGGAGCATTTAACCCATTTACGTTTAAGGTTAGTATTGATAGGAACTTATTCATTGCCATTTTCATACCTGTGTTCCTCTCCCCCACTCTCATTTTCTTCCTTTCCTTAAAGCAGTCCCTTTAGCAGAGCTGGTTTGGTGGAGGTGTATTCTTTTAGACTTCTTTTGTCTGGGAAGCTCCTCATTTGGCATTCTGTCTTGACTGAGAGCCTTGCTGGGTAAAGTAGCCATGGTTGCAGGCCTCTGGTTCTCATTTGTTGGAATATTTCTTGCCATTCCCTTCTGGCTTGGAGTGTTTCCATTGAGAAGTCAGCTGCTAGCCTTATTGGGGCTCCCTTGTATGTTACTTCCTGTTTCTCTCTTGCTGCCATTAAGATTCTCTCTTTGTCTTGGAATTTTGCCAATTCAATTATGGTGTATCTTGAAGTGGGCCTCTTTGGGTTCCTCTTGATTGGGACTCTCTGTGTTTCCTGGATTTGTGTGACTTTTTCTCTCATCAGATTAAGGAAGTTTTCCATCATTACTCTTTCAAATAGTTTTTCTGTCCCTTGGTCTTCTTCTTCTCCTTCTGGTATCCCTATTATACAGATATTATTATGTTTCATATTGTCCTGCATTTTTCTTAATCCTTCTTCATTCTTTCTGAGCCTCTTTTCCTTTTCTTGCTCTTTCTGGGTGTTTTTGTCTACCTTGTCCTCCGGTTTGCTGATCTGATCTTCTTCTTCATCAATCCTGCTTTTGATTCCTTCTACTGGGTTCTTCAATTCAGAAATTGTATACTTCACTTCCTCTTGGCCCATGTTGATAGTTTCTATTTTTCTTCATGTTGATACAGTTTGCATTGAGTTCATTGTAGTTTCCCTGTAATTTCTGGTTATTCTTTGTGAGCTCATTGAACTTCCTGATAAGCATTGCTTTGAACTCAGTATCTGATAATTGACTTGCTTCTATTTCATAGCACTGTTTCTGAGGCTTCCTCCTTTTCTTTCCCTTGGGGATTGTTTCTTTGTCTTCCCATTGTTTGTGAGACTCTTCTTGTTAGTGTCAGCTTCTTAAATTGATCTGTTCTACCTCCCTGGGTTTATGGTGTGAACTTCTATAGTATAAGACCTGTGAGTTTCAGTGGTGTAGACTCCTTGATCTCCTGAGCTCACTGGCCTTGGGCTGTCTTTTATGTTGACTTTCTGTATATCTTTGGATTTTTATTGTTTTTTGGTATTTCTTTGGTGGGTCCTTTCCTCCAGCTGGTTAACTGAGGGTCACTCTGTCCACCACATCTTGCATTCTGTTATGCAGGTGTGGACAGGTTGTGTTGAAGCTGGTTCTTCTGTCCATATGAGGTTTTGAGGCTTTTCTCTCACTCTTGTTCAGTTGTTTGTTCTGGGTAATTTCTCCCCTATTTAGTTGTATTTCCAGATCAGTCCTGGGTTGAGATTAGTGTGCCTTCTACTCCTTCCTTCACCTTCTTCCATTGTTATCTATTGGTGGTTCCTTTGTTGTTGGTTTTCCTTTTTCAGCAGGTATCCTGGTGTTCACAGCTCCCACCTACTCTTTTTTGTGATCAGTTGGAGGGGGAAGGCAAAATGGTTTAAGACAGCAGGAGTGTATTCTATGGTATTTAAAGTACCAACCAATAGAGAAGAGATAGGAGATCCTTTGGATATATGTAATATGAACTGTGATATTTTCCCCAACTAGCCACTTTTTAGAAAGAGTGGAAAGAAGGTAAGACTCTTGTTGGGTGCAGGCAAAGGGTTGTGAGTTGGATCTAGAAATCAGTGAGCTTGTAGGTGGCCAGATTATGAGGTAGGGTGAGAGTAAAGGATAAAAAATAGGTGTAGTGTTTGAGAGAATAGAGTTAACCACCACAGTAGTAAAGTTCAGGAAACAGTGAAGTCAGCTAAGATTCAGGAGGGGTGCTGTGTAGTATTTACAATCGTATGGAACAACAATTATTTACAATAGTAATGGAGCAACAATCATGTGACAGAATCTATGTGAACTGAATAACAAGAGTACGAAGTACAGGACCTAGAGTAGTGTGCTGTTGGCACACAAGTGAAGTGAAAGGTGGAAAATTAAAAATACACTATGAAAGAGAGAACAAGGGAAACCATTCAAACAATGCAATTTAACAAACCAAGTGAAGAAGACTAAACAAAAAGAAGGGAAATACAAAAATACTAATACAATAAAAGATATAAGAATAATGATATAAATATACAACAACTTGCACGTTCTCTGGTGTAGCAAAGCGAAATTTGTCTCACTGTCTCAGTATTTAGGATAACTCCTCTTTGGGTCTAAGTCTGGTCTGTTCATGGCTCCAGGTTTTATTGTCTCACTTGTGGGAGTTAAAAAAAAATGGAAGGAAGGAAGAAAAAATTAAAAAAGGGAAGGAAGGAAGAAGGAATTTAAAAGGGAAGAAGGAGAGAAAGGAAGAAGGAATTAAAAAAGAAAAAGCCTTCTGCTGGCTTTAATCCAGCCAAGCCAGTTCTGCTGGTCTTCCTGGCTGCAGCAGGCTGAGGATGGATTGGTTTTGCTTTTCTCCCTCCCTGATCCACACTCTTTGCAGTTGCCCAGCCTCCAGCCCAGATCCTCGGTTTGCTTCCAGGCCTCCAGTGACCTTCTGTGTCCAGCCTAGTCCTCAGTCCACCAATTGCGCTGTCCTGGAGGTGGCACAATTAGGGGCCATTCACACACCACCTTCTTGCTCTTTGCTGTCTTAGATGCTAGGGATTCTCAGCATCCCTTCAAGGTAGTTCAGTACCCCAACTGAGTTAAGTCTTTCTGGGTATTACTGATTCCCTGAGGTCTTCAGCTGTCCTCTTCGGGGGTGTCTCCTCCTTCCTCTTAGAGAGCCAGTCAGCCCTGCAGGGCCCCGGGTGCAGGGGCCAGGTGGGAGGTGCCTCTGGGCGGTGGGTGTGCAGCATCCCCAGGATGTCAGCCTGTGGCAGGGCTGGGGTAGGGGCTCAGGAGGCCATGGAAGCTGCTGCAGAGAATTCCCCAAACATCTGTGGAGTGCCCTTTTTATTCTTTTTCTTTTTGAAAAGTTCATCCTATTCAAGTCTGCCACTCCAAACAAGTGCCTGGCCTCTCACACAGCCCCACTCTCCAGCCAGACCTGGGACTGGCCTAGTCAGGATCCATCACTGCCCAACTCTTCCCAGCCGGCATCCACAGTCTCAGTGGGTGCACACTGCCCCTGTATTTTTGCCACTCCATCCTTATTCCCCCCAGCGACTTCAAGCATCCAGGTCCCTCCTGGTGCTTCTCAAACCTTGTTTGGCAGGGGAGGGAGCTGTTGACCTGGCTCTTCCCCTAGAATTCTGCAACAGACCCAGCGGGAGTTGGGCCTGGGTCTGCAGCCACCCTGTTCCCTTCACTGGTCCCAGGTACCTTATTGTCCTGAAGCACTCTCCTTACCGTCTGATTTTGCAATGTCCTCTACAATTTTTGGTCTCCAATCTTCATATATGCCGGGATACTGTTGGCTGTTCACTATGTTTCTCAGAAGATCGGCTAGGTGTTTCGCCGATGTGCAGGGGGAAGTGGACTCCACTGCCACCTATCTTGCCACCATCTTCCAGAATCATCTCCATTTTTAGATAAGAAAACTGAGAGTCAGTTCATAATACCTTGCCCAAGGTTACACAATTAGAAAGTGGCAAAGCTGTAATTTGAACCAAAGTAAAGTGCCCTACTGTCTATACTCTAGCTGAAATCTACCTCTCAGCAAACATCATCTTACACTACCTCCCTGCACATATTTATTGGGTCCCAACTATAGGCAGTGGATGAAATCTCAAAAAAAAAAAAAAAAAAACAAAAACAACCCTGTAAAGAAGATTAACCTCTACCCTCAAGGAGTTATTAATCTATTGTAAGACCCCTTAGCCAAGTCTGGCCTGCTGCCTGTTCCTTTATGACCTGTGGGCAAACAATGGTTGTTACATTTTTTAATGAGATGGTTGAAAACACAATTAAAAGAAGAATATATATATATATATATAATGGCACATGAAAATTATATGAAATTCAAATTTGAATATACAAAAAGATTTATTAGAACATAGCCACACTTATTATTGATGTATGTGTTGTCTATGCTCTCATGATACTACCAGTAGAGCTGAATGAATAATTGCAGCAGATATTGTATGGCCCACAAAGCCCAAATATTTATGATCTGGCCCTTTACCTAAAAAGTGTACTGACCCTGGTTTGTTGGATCATATAAGTATGTAAAAATAATTGCAATACAAAATGAAGGATGGCAGAATTGTTTGGTGAGTACAGTATCAGCTTTGACTCAATGAAGATCAATAGACTTAAATTTGAAGCCCAGCTCCATCTATACTAGCTGTGTGATGTGGGACAAGTTACTTAACTTCTCTGAAGCTGTTTCCTAGATAACAAGGCTAACAATGCCCTTTTCACATATTATTGTGAGGACTAGAGATAATGTATGTATAGTGTTTGCACAAAACACTAAAAAATGGTACTATTGGTAATAATAACAATATCAATAGTATGTTATGATAGAAGAAGGAAGATGTCTGTGAACATGGTACATGGACACCTAAAACACTTTAGATAGTTTAAGTAAAGCTTCCGAGAGGAGGTGACCTTTGAGTTGGTCTCTGGTGTCAAATGGACCTATTTTTAATCACAGTTCTTTCACTTACCAGCTGTGTAACTCTGGGCAGATTACCATTTAAAGCTTTATTTCCATCATATGTGAAATAGGGTTAATAATAACAATAATAGTGCTGAGTTCACAGAGTTATTCTGAGGATTAAATAAGATGATGCGTATACAGCACATAGTGCTATGTTTTTTGGCATATGGTAGGCATTCAATAAATATTGGTAATTGTCATAGATGGTATGGTGGTTGCTGCTACAGTTTAGGATGAGGTTTTGAAGGCAGAGAAACTTGGGTTTGTATTCTGGCCTTGGGTAAGTTACTTAACTCCTCTAAGTCTTTGTTTCCTCATCTGTGAAATAGAGGTAACTACCCTACATGAGTAGGGTGGTTATTAGAGTTAAATAAGAAAATATCCTTAACCCAATGTCTGGCAGATAGTAAGTGCTCAAGAAATGGTAGCTATTGTTATTAGGTGTAATGATGACAATGGGGAACACGCAATAAGCATTATTAAATGACCTAGAAGCTCTGGCCAGGTAGCTCAGTTGGTTAGAGTGTCATCCCGGGTTTGATACCTAGTCAGAGCACATACTAGAATCAACCAATGAATGTATCAATAAGTAAAACAACAAATCAATGCTTTTCTCTTTCTCTCTCTCTGTCTTCTTCCCTGTGTGTGTGTCTCTCAAATCAATCAATAAAAATTTAAAAAATAAAATAAAACTTAAAAAAACACAAATGACCAACTAACAGGTGGGCCTAAAATATTCATAGTCTGTAGCTGAGAGAGGAAAACCCACCAACTTCACCTTTGGTATTATAAAGTAGACATGAAACTGTCTCTAGCTAAAAAGTTTTGAGATCTTATAAATATGAAAATCTTTTCAGAAATTCCTGTTATTCAGTAAATGCTAATCCTAAACTGGCATATAAATATGACTTATGAGTGTATGTAAAAGTTACTAAGTAATATGGGGAAATGGTCCTACTGGTTACTTTTGTCCATCAATAAATAACCCATCATTTGATGA